>NC_091986.1:164870232-165242746 GCF_044704955.1 Pristiophorus japonicus | reverse complement strand
TATAGAGATTCCCCAAAAAACTTAATATCCAATAAGACTTCTAGTTCTTTGTCTCGATTCTTGAAACAAAACCCGCCCTAAAGATGGCTTACAATTTTGGTCACATGTCATTGTTTATACCTTATCGAAAACACTTTTCCTTACAATTCCTTTCATCTCTCCCTGTCCCGATTCCCTTGGGTACAATCAATACAAAGCCTTAGCCCTCTACTCTTTGAACTATGAGGCCAAACCAGAGCTTTGTCATCTCAACCAGTCTTTATGACCTAGCAAACTGCCTGTGCTTACATTAATTGCTACAAACTTCCTTCGATTTTAAGCCTTTCCATACAAATTGTCTTAAGATACATAAATGAACTTTTACTTGAAAATTACAGATAATTAGCATTTCTCAGCATTTCTCCATCATTCTAAGCAGACCCCTCGTTCCAGTCCAAAACAACAATTTAAACACAACATTCGTATCAGTCTTATACATTCGTATCAGTCTTATACATTTTTAGGGATCCCTGATTTCTAATATATTGGGGCCACCTTTTTAACCCGGGAAGGGTCGCATTTTGATTATGTTACTGGATTAGTAATCCAAAGGCCTTCAAATCCCACCACAACAGCTGGGGAATTTAAATTCAATTAATTAAATAAATCTGGAATTTAAAAAACAGCTAGTATCAGCAATGGTGACCATGAAACTATTGGATTGTTGTAAAAACCCATCTGGTTCACTCATGTGCTTTAGGGAATGAAATCTGTCGACCTTACCTGGTCTGGCCTATATGTGACTCTGACTCTTAACTGCCCTGAAGTGGCCCAGCAATCCACTCAGTTGTAACAAACTGAGATGAGAAACAATAATAAGAATAAAACCAGAGGGACCACCTGGCATCGACCTAGGCACCGGCTTCGGACACAACTACGGCACACCTAGCCCGGTCGACCCTGCAAAGTCCTCCTCACTAACATCTGTGAACTTGTGCCAAAATTGGGAGAGCTGTCCCACAGACTAATCAAGAAACAGCCTGACATAATCATACTCTCAGAAGTCATACCCTTCAGCCAATATCCCAAATTCCTCCATCACCATCTCTGGGTATGTCCAGAGGTGGCAGCACAGTGGTATACAGTTGGGAGGGAGTGGCCCTGGGAGTCCTCAACATTGGCTCCGGACCCCAAGCAGCTCAAAACTGGGGATCCGTGAGGCGCTGTGGGCCATCAACAGCAGCAGAATTGTATTCCACCACAATCTGTAACCTCATGGCCCAGCGTATCCCTCACTCTACCATTACCATCAAGCCAGGGGACCAACCCTGATTCAATGAGGAGTGCAGAAGAGCATGCCAGAAGCAGCACCTGGCGTCCTAAAATCTGGGGAAACTGCAACAGAGGACTACATGCATGCTATAGATGGGGCTAAGCGATCCCACAATCAATGGATTTCTAGGCTGTTGATTCTCTATTGCCCTTGTTATTCAGTACTGAGTGTATGTTTTCATCTTCTATTTTCTGTGCTAAGGGTCAATGCAGTGTTGGTTACTTAGGATGGTTCATTAACCATCAGGCATTGCTACCTCCCTCTTCTTAACCCAATGTAAGCGAGCTTCTTACTCAAGTGTACCTTTTACCCCCTTACAGACGAAAACTAGGAAATTTGCTATCCTGTGACTCCACGTACAAACATTATAAGACAACTGCAGAATTCCATGGAGCATTAGCCAGACTGTCTGTCAATACAAAATGTGATAATTCTGTAACTTGCTTCATTATATGCATTTTATTTTTGATGTAAAATGTTACCATTAGATACAAATTGTATTAACTTGTCTTGTGTTAGAAATGAACAACACTGAAAATAACTAAGCTTTTTATTTATTAGGAAATGCTTTATAATGCTGTAAAATACAAAATGCTTTCTACAGCAATGATCAAAAACAAGTACCCATTTTATCTTGGTTGATCCATTGACCACTTAAAAACTGACTTCACTCCAGTATTGTGTTAGAATTGACTATAGCCAGCTAGCATAATTGGATTTGATGAGAATGGATTGAAGGCGTCGTATATCAGTATCTAGAAAGCTAATGTAATGTTTATGTGCAGCGCTAACTCATGACAAAAGGGGAATGAGTGGTAGTTTTGGATTTAAAGATCTACTCCCTTCTCCCAGTTTGGTGTTGAGCCACAATCTTGTGCTTGAAATTTGATGTTATCATGTGAGGTCATTGTCTTCCCTTTCATGTTATGTTGCTTGCATAGTGAAGGACTATACTGCTTTAATCTTCACTGCTGTTTCCATTACTGAGTTGTCTTGATGAGGGAAAGCAGCTTGGGATGAAGGGCAGCAGAGTTAGAATACAATAAATATTTGTTGGCCTGGATTTTCCAGCGCCAATGACGTGCATACGCGGGCCTATGACGTGCGTATGTGGTCATAAGTGCCCCGCAAGTTCCGGGCTTCCGAATGCGATGCGTATGCACGAAAACCCGGAACTTGCGATCTGTCAAGTTTCAACTTGACAGATCGTACACATCCTCTGGAAATGAACATTTGCGGACGCAGGGCTATTTGCCCAACGAATGCCCACAAAACTCTTACACCTGGTAAAAGCAGGCATAAGGCCTTTTTCACCAGCGTAAGCGTTTAAATAAATATTAAAATAACATTTTAAAAATCATTTAAACATTCAAAAACCTTTAAAATTAGTTTAGGCTATTTTTGGCTCCTTTAAAAATATTTACATTTATTTTTTAAAAAGTTTGTTTTAAATGTTTGATTAAATTGTAATTTAATTAACTTTTAACGTGATTTAATTTTCATTTAAGTGCAGTGAAAGTGTTTTTTGGTGATTCCTAGTATGCTTATGGAGATTCCATTCGTAATTGGAATCCCTACAAAAAAATAATAGGAATCCCCTTTGTGATTGGTTGGCCAGACCCATGTGAACTCCAGACGCTTGCGAACTGCATGCATCCCTCGGATACGTGGGCCTTTATGCAGGCATATGCCTACAGGCTCAGGACCCAGGACCACAAGAGTCTGAAGATACGAAGGCACCAGATAGGTGCGTACTTTTCTTGCAGATCGGAGGCATTCGCCCGCGGGAAGCCTCCGACCGCAATTTCCAGCCTGTTATGATTGGTGCCCAAGGAAAGCATTCAGAGAAGAATTGTATTTTTGTTTTTTATGTACTAGTGTCTTGTCTCGGATTGCAGTATTTGTCATCCTTTAAACCTTTTGTGATGTAAAGGACTGCCAATATAATCAACTAATATCATCATCATAGGCAGTCCCTTGGGGTTGAGGATGACTTGCTTCCACACTAAAAATGAGTACTCAGGTGACTGATGAACTCATTTTAAATGGTGGAAGATGTGTTTGCGTGAATTCTTTTAACATGGGGTGGCCGTTGCACACCAGCCACCATACGGACTTGACTGAGCAACGTCATGATCCTGTGGCAAGGGGATCCAAGACGACTGGAGACCATGCTCTGCTGCATGTGCCAGTACATACACACAAACATTCTTCTACTGTCCTCCTTCCTCCCTCCTTCCCACAGGACCTCTCTCCATATGGAATTCATAGTACGCAATGGGAGCTTCATGACCTCTCAGCCTCGCCATTGGCCCATGCAGCCCCTTGGTCTTATCCATGCTGCTCCACCTCTGGGCTCTAACCTCTCCGCTCCTCCGTGCCTTGTCTGTCTTCTCCTCTCCACTTCCGACCTCCGGACCTCGCCGGTCCCGACCTCCGCTTTGTTGATTCTCCTGCTACGGAATCAACTACTAACTAGTTAAAGATAAAGCTGTAGTTAAAACTAGCATTTATGTATAACTATACTACAGCTGAAAGTAGGATTACATAGCAGATGTAAGCAGATATAATGGTAAGTACTGCAGGGAATAGAATACAGCCAGGGTGATCTCCTGGACTAGTTTCGATCATCTGGATGGGTCGGAGAGGAATTTTCCCAGATTTTTTCTCCCTAAATTGGCCTGGTTTTTATCTGTTTTTTGTCTCTCCCAGGAGATCACATGGCTCCGGTTGGGGTGGAGTATAAGGGGTGTCGCAGTTGTGGTGAGGCGGATTGGTTGGGCTGGGTGCTCTTTGCCTTTCCGTCATTGTTCATGGGTTTATATGTAACCTTTGGGGCTGCTGATCAAGGGCCGTGTGGCTCTTTATCATCCGGCGCGGACACAACGGGCCAGAATGGCCTCCTTCTGTGCTGTAAATTTCTATGTTTCTATAGCTTTTAAGTAGTTCATTTTATTTTTTGCTTTGTATTTAATTCTGAAAAATGTATTAACTTTTATCAGATTTATTATTTCCATCATTATCTTCATCTTGCTCTGTTGACAGACAAAACAAAAGCAATTATATTGTGAGAAATTGCACAAGTAAACATTTTCATGAATTTAATAATAATGTTTCAATCTGTTGAATACATCTGTTCCCTTTCAAGTCTGTACTAGTATCCACATTTTAATTACATGCAAATAGCTTGTTTTACTAGGCAGTACAATTATGCAGCAATTGCCAACAAAATATTGGAATGTCTAGCCCCTGAAGGCTGATATATTACTGGTCAAAGGTATTGTTGGATTATTAAAACTTGACATCCAAAGTAATATATGTAAGTAGAGGAGTGAATTTTTGTTTTCCTTATACTTGATAGCCTGAGAGCTGTTTAAAATGGATGCTGCGACTGGTTATAAGACAATTAACTATTCAAAGATCAGTCATGATCTCATTGAATGGTAGAACAGGCTCAAGGGCCTGAAAGGCCAACTCCTGTTCCACTGTTACAATTATCACTCAAAAAGTAATATTACACAACATAAAAATGAAGCTGAAGTAATAATTTCAACCCCAAGATTGGGTTATTTGTTTACAATCACATCAAAATTTGTTGTATCCTATAATCTATTATGGAGGGGACTTTATTCGCTTTGGGCCTGTTTTTGTGTGCATACTGCCTGATGACTTCTAGCATACTCCATGTACTTATTATGTGCTGATGTATATGGCTGCAGTTATTTGCACTATGTTTTGGCTGATTGGCTCTCTATTATCACATGACCTGAATGTTGAATGGTCGTTTTGGAGGATAAGCCACACCCAGAAGTTTCTTTGGAATGTGCAATTGGAACTGCCCAGCCCAAGTTCTGTGATTTGCAAAATGTAATTCGAGCCATTCTGACTTCAGAACTCCCCTGCAAGCAGTCAGAGAGGATAGAGCTCCATTAACTCAGAAAAAGCCTCCCTAGTCCCTGACCCTCAGCCAAAGTCTCTGACACCCTCAGCCCAAATTTATCCTCCTCCTCCCCCGCCCCAGCCCCCAACCCAAGTTCCTTACTCCCCCTCCCCCTCCCCCAGCCCAAGTTCCTGACGCTCCCAGCCCAAGTGCACGCCTCCCCCAGCCAAAGTTCCTGACCCTCCCAGCCCAAGTTCCTTACCACCCTCCCCCAACCCAAGTGCATGCCGCCCCCAGCCCAAGTTCCTTGCCCCCCGCACCCCCCCCCACCCCACCCAGATTTATTGGATATAAACTGACTGAAAGTAGGAGAGAGAGAAAGAAAAAAGTGAGAGGGGGGAATTGGAGGAGAGAGAGGGAACTCTCTGTCTCTGTCTCTGGTCTCTCTCCGCCCCCCCTGTGTGTCTCTCTTCTCTCTCTCTTCCCCTCCCCGGTCATCTCTCTCTCCCCGCCCACCCATCCCGCCTGCCTCTCTCTCTCGCCGCCTCTCTCTCTCCCGCCTGCTCTCTCTCTCTCTCTCTCTCTCTCCCTCCCAGTACCTCCGATGTTTTCTCTCCCACAGAAGGCCACAATAATGTGGAAGCAAATCCAGTGGCAGCGGACTCCATGCAACTCGTTGGGGCCCCACTTCCGGTTCCAGTTTTGGGTCTGAGGAATCTGTACATGCACTGGAGGTGTCTGGAGCGGAGTCCAGAGGACGCAGGCGCAGAAAAAACAGTGCAAATAGTCACAGTGGATGTATCTACTGAAGGATTAATGATTGTGATATAAATGCTGCAAATTATGAAGAAATTATTTGCAATTTGTTATCAGCACTAGGACTTTTTGACTAGTATATCAATATATACTGGGGATCAGGAGAAACAGGAAGGGGAAAGAAAAAGGGATGGAGGGGAAGATATGGGGCAGGGTGAGTTTTTTTTTTAAAGGGGCCACTCATTTACGGTTTTCACCAACTAATGGATGTTGTAAAGAATCAATGAAAATCCCAGAATACCATTTGGCAAAAATGAAATTTGGCGCATTCAGTCACCTAAACAGTGACCAGGATGTTATCCCCTTCATGACATAAACACTCCTATTATTATAAAACAGTGTATTCTCTCCAATAGCTCCAGGTGGGAGTGGAGGCACCGTAGGCTGGTAAGTCAACTTGGTCTAATGTTAACTCTTTCCACACACCATTCTCACTGGGTGAAGGGGTGGGGAGGGATAAAATCGAGGCTTATCTCTTCAGATGATGTCAATGAAGGGCAGCATGTTGATGGGGGGTGCGGGCAGGTGAGAATAGATCCTTTGGGGGACGAGAGAGAGAGAGAATACAAAACTCTTGCAGGGAGGATGTTTCCTCTGGCTGAGGAGTCTAGAACTAGGGGTCACAGTCTCAGAATAAGGGGTCAGCCATTTAGGACTGAGATGAGGAGAAACTTCTTCACTGAGGGTGGTGAATCTCTGGAATTCTCTACCCCAGAGGGCTGTGGAGGCTCAGTCTTTAAGTATGTTCAAGACAGAGATCGATAGATTTTTTGATATTAAGGGAATTAAGAGATATGGGATAGTGCAGGAAAGTAGAGCTGAGGTAGAAGATCAGCCATGATCTCATTGAATGGCAGAGTAGGCTCAAGGGGCCGAATGGCCTACTCCTGTTCCTAATTCTTATGTTATATAATGGTACGGCATTTCAGGAGATATTCTAGCTATGATTACATAGATAAGAGTGGAACAAGCGAGATGCTGGACAACAGAGGAGCGGTCTTGGAGATGGCTGGTGTGGTCAACAGTATCAGAGGCTGCAGATAAGTTGAGGAGGAACTGCACCACGATCACAGTCATAAAGGATGTAATTTGTGATTGATTTGGGTCATTTTGGTGCAGTGACAGGGTGGAAATCTGATTGGAGAGAAGTTGCAAGAAAGATGGGCACGGATTTGGTCACAACAACACATTTAAATGCTTTGGAGAGGAAAGGGAGGTTGAAAATGGGGCAGTCGTTTACAAGAACAGAGGGGTCAAGAGTGTTTTTTTTGAGGGGATTGATGGTTTTCAATGGAAGGGAAGGGAGCCATTTACAATGTCGGCTAGGTAGGGAAATAGAGTGGTGAGCAATTTAGTGGGAATGGAGTCAAGGGAGTATGAGGTGGGTTTCACGAGCTAGATGAGGTCAGATTGGGCATGAGGGGAAGTAGGTGGGAAACTTCTTTTGGTTGTTAAGGGGAAGTGGGAAATCAGTAGAGGCAGTTGAATCGTAGTAAAAAAGAAGTGCAAGAGATCTTTGCACTTGGGGGTGAGGGTGGAGGAGTCAGAGGAAGGGGGTTTAAGGAGACAATTAATAGTGGAGAAAAAAAGCTGGGGGATTATCTTTGATCTGCAGAAAGTAGTGGGCTGTTTTGGCAGAGGAGAATGAGGCCCGATGGCTCTTAATGTGGTTCAGCCAGATCTGATGATGCATAGCTAAACCAGTTGTGTGCCCGATACACTGAAATCTGCACCTCTTGAACTTGAAGGAGCAAAGGTGGGGGCCATACCAGAAGAAGAACCAGGATGGGAGAAAGTAAATATTTTACTGGGGTCAAAGGCGTCAAAGATAGAGGTAAGAAAGTGGTTGATGAAATCGACAACTGCAGAACTATTATGGTGAATGGATTCCTAAAAGCTATGTTGTTGTCAGCTTGAAAGTGCAATTGCAATTGACTTGGGAAGAGTTTTTTTCCAGGGCGAGATGCAGAAGGAAGTGGAGTTGGAAAGGAGTAGGGGAATGGGACTAAAGGCAGACAAGTCCCCTGGACCTGATCCTTGGGTCCTAACATCCTAGGGTCTTAAAATAAGTGGCTACAGAGATAGTGGATGCATTGGTTGTAATCTACCAAAATTCCCTGGATTCTGGAGAGATCCCAGCGGACTGGAAAATCGCAAATGTAATGCCCCTATTTTAAAAAAAAAAGGAGGCAGACAAAAAGCAAGAAACTATAGACCAGTTAGCCTAGCATGTGTCGTTAGGAAAATGCTGGAGTCCATTATTAAGGACATTTGGTAAAGCATAATTCAATCAAGCAGAATCAGCATGGTTTTATGAAAATGAAATCATGTTTGACGAATTTGCTGGATTCCTTTGAGGATGGTAACGAGCAGAGTGGATGAAGGGGAACCAGTGGATGTGGAGTATTTGGATTTCCAGAATGCATTTGATAAGGTGCTACATAAGAGGTTACTGCACACGGTAAAAATTCATGGGGTTGGGGGTAATATATTAGCATAGATAGAGGATTGGCTAACTAACAGAAAACAGAGTGTCGGGATAAATGGGTCATTTTCCAGTTGGCAAACTGATTAGTGGGGTGCCGCAGGGATTGGTGCTGTGTCCTCAACTATTTACAATCAATATTAATGACTTGGATGAAGGGACTGTGTGTAATGTAGCCAAGTTTGCTGATGATACAAAGATGGGTGGGAAAGCAAATTGTGAGGAGGACACAAAATCTGCAAAGGGATTATTGACAGCCTAAGTGAGTGGGCAAAAATTTGGCAGATGGAGTATAATGTGGGAAAATGTGAGGTTATCATAGAAACATAGAAAATAGGTGCAGGAGTAGGCCATTCGGCCCTTCTAGCCTGCACCGCCATTCAATGAGTTCATGGCTGAACATGCAACTTCAGTACCCCCTTCCTGCTTTCTCGCCATCCCTTGTTCCCCCTAATAGTAAGGACTTCATCTAACTCCCTTTTGAATATATTTAGTGAATTTGCCTCAACAACTTTCTGTGGTAGAGAATACCACAGGTTCACCACTCTCTGGGTGAAGAAGTTTCTCCTCATCTCGGTCCTAAATGGCTTACCCCTTATCCTTAGACTGTGACCCCTGCTTCTGGACTTCCCCATCATTGGGAACATTCTTCCTGCATCTAACCTGTCTAAACCCGTCAGAATTTTAAACATTTCGATGAGGTCCCCTCTCATTCTTCTGAACTCCAGTGAACTCCAGTTGATCCAGTCTTTCTTGATAGGTCAGTCCCACCATCCCGGGAATCAGTCTGGTGAACCTTCGCTGCACTCCCTCAATAGCAAGAATGTCCTTCCTCAAGTTAGGAGACCAAAACTGTACACAATACTCCAGGTGTGGCCTCACCAAGGTCCTGTACAACTGTAGTAACACTTCCCTGCCCCTGTACTCAAATCCCCTCGCTATGAAGGCCAACATGCCATTTGCTTTCTTAACCGCCTGCTGTACCTGCAAGCCAACCTTCAATGACTGATGTACCATGACACCCAGATCTCGTTGCACCTCCCCTTTTCCTAATCTGTCACCATTCAGATAATAGTCTGTCTCTCTGTTTTTACCACCAAAGTGGATAACCTCACATTTATCCACATTATACTTCATCTGCCATGCACTTGCCCACTCACCTAACCTATCCAAGTCACTCTGCAGCCTCATAACATCCTCCTCGCAGCTCACACTGCCACCCAACTTAGTGTCATCCGCAAATTTGGAGATACTACATTTAATCCCCTCGTCTAAATCATTAATGTACAGTGTAAACAGCTGGGGCCCCAGCACAGAACCTTGCGATACCCCACTAATCACTGCCTGCCATTCTGAGAAGTACCCATTTACTCCTACTCTTTGCTTCCTGTCTGACAACCAGTTCTCAATCCACATCAGCACACTACCCCCAATCCCATGTGCTTTAACTTTGCACATTAATCTCTTGTGTGGGACCTTGTCGAAAGCCTTCTGAAAGTCCAAATATACCACATCAACTGGTTCTCCCTTGTCCACTCTACTGGAAACATCCTCAAAAAATTCCAGAAGATTTGTCAAGCATGATTTCCCTTTCACAAATCCATGCTGACTTGGACCTATCATGTCACCTCTTTCCAAATGCGCTGCTATGACATCCTTAATAGTTGATTCCATCATTTTACCCACTACTGAGGTTAGGCTGACTGGTCTATAATTCCCTGTTTTCTCTCTCCCTCCTTTTTTTTTTTCTGCCACTTTGGCAGAAAAAATAGAAAAGTAAATTATAATTTAAATAGAAAAAAATTGCCAAGTGCTGCAGTACAGAGGGACCTGGGGGTCCTTGTACATAAAACACAACAAGTTAGTATGCAGGTACAGCGAGTAATCAGGAAGACAAATGGAATGCTGGCCTTTATTGCAAGGGGGATAGAGTATAAAAGCAGAGAAGTCCTGCTACAATTGTACAGGGTATTGGTAAGGCCACACCTAGAGTACTGCATACAGTTTTGGTCTCTGTATTTAAGGAAGGATATACTTGCATTGGAGGCTGTTCAGAGAAGGTTCACCTAGGTTGATTCCGGTTGACTTATGAAGATAGGTTGAGTAGGTTGGGCCTGTACACATTGGAGTTCAGAAGAATGAGAGGTGGTCTTATTGAAACCTATAAGATAATGAGGGGGATCGACAAGGTGGATGCAGAGAGGATATTTCAACTCATAAGGGAAACTAAAACTAGGGGACGTAGTCTCAGAATAAGGGGCCGCCCATTTAAAACTGAGTCGAGGAGGAATCTTTCCTTCTCGGAGGGTTGTAAATCTGTGGAATTCTCTGCCCCAGAGAGCTGTGGATGCTTGGTCATTGAATATATTTAAGGTGGAGATAAGCAGATTTTTGAGTGATAAGGGAGCAAAGGGTTATGGGGAGCAGGCAGGAAAGTGGAGCTGAGTCCATGATCAGATCAGTCATGATCTTATTGAATGCAGAGCAGGCTCGAGGAGCCAAATGGCCTACTCCTGCTCCTATTTCTTATGTTCTAATGAATGTGGGTGGTCAGAGATGAGCTTGTTTGTGATTGATACGAATGGATTAGAGGTTGCCAGAGGGGAGATGGGAGAGATGGTGAGGTCAAAGGGGTGGTCATGAATATCAGTAGGCGAGTTTATATGAGGGAAGAGGTTTAAGGAGGCAACAAAGTCAGAGGAATGAGGGAAAAATGAGTTGAGATGAAGATTGAAGTCACAGTGCATGAGGTGGAGGGAGGAAAGGAAGACTTGAGAAATATTAAACTGCCATTGCTGACTTCTCCATGATCTTTTTTTTGCCTTGGCTTTAGGTAGACAAAATTATATACACATTTGAAATCTTTGACCCACATTCTCAGTGGTCCCGCTGAAAAAGAACGCTTAACAAAACCATTAATTTGCCACTGTTACAGTTATACCTTCAATGACTTTAGATGATTTGTAAATATTAGAGGAGTGCTGCTTGAGTGAGGGTTTATTGAGTACTGCCTCCTTGTGGTATTACTGCACTTTTATAATACTGTAACTTGGATACATAACTATATTCTCTTTGTTTTCCCCATGGGTTGCACTGCAGGTGTAGGAGCTTCTGTGAGATAGATTGTAAAGTTTCACTTCAGGCAGATTACTTAGAGCACATTTTTGAAAAGCTGGAATCTTATAGTATCCTCTTTGTAGAAAAGTTTTTTTTGTCGTGGTAATAAACAATAACTCTTTCTGTTTCTTGTCTCATGGGATTAATTATGTTCCGTTGAATGATTTCTGTATTTCTTTACATTTTACATCGAATTTCTTGAATTTTACAGCACAAAAACAGGCTGTTAGGCCCAGTAGGTCTACGCTGGTGTTAATGTTCCACACTTACCACCATATTCCATTTAAAAAAAACAAGGACAAGCTAAACACTAATGAGACACCATGGATGAATAAAGGCATAAGGGAAAAATTGAAAAGAGGCATACATTAAGTACACGGACAGCAGCGGAGAGCATGATAAGGGAGAATATGAAGAGATTAGGAGAGAAGTTTAAAAAAAACAATTAGGAAGGCAAAGAGGAACTATGAAATAAAATTATAAAGAAACATAAAAATAATTGTAAAATATTTTACAGGCACAATAAAACAGGATGGGAATAGGGCCAATAAGGGATGGACAGGATAATACCACAGGTAGCGATTAGAGAGATGTCAGAAATATGAAATCATTAATTTGTTTCAGTATTTACCAGGGAGATCGAACTGGTGGCTATGACATCGAATGATGAGATTAGTAATGAGATAACTGCACTTAAAATAAAAAGAGGAGGTATATTAAATAAACTAATAACACTGAGAGGATAAAACCCCTGGTCCGATGGATTACATCTACGCATTTTAAAATAATCTAAGGAAGAGATAGCAGAAGCATTACTACACCTATTTAATAATTTATTGGAAAAAGGTGTAGTGCCTGAGGACTGGCGGATAGCTAATGTAATAGCTATATTTAAGAAGAGAGATAGAACATGTCCAGGGAACTATTGACCAGTCAGCTTAACATCGGTGTTAGGAAAAATAATGGAATCCCTCATCACCTAAAAAACAAGAACAAGCTAAACACTAAACACATGGATGAATAAAGGCATAAGGGAAAAATTGAGGTAAGGAAAGAGGCATAAATAAAGGAGAAAATAGAAGAACATCTAGAGACCAAAAATATAATGAATAGTCAGCATGGATTTTAAAAAGGAAAGTCTTGCTTGACTAATGTAATTGAAGTTTTTGAAGAGGTACCAGAGAGTAGACAAGGGTATTGTAGTAAATGTAATTTATTTAGATTTTCAAAAGGCCTTCGATAAGGCACCGCATAATAGACTAATGAATAACGTCAGAGAATGCGGAGTCAGGAGACAAGTAACAATGGATAGCTAGCTGGCTTCAAGACCGAAAACAGAGAGTTGGGGTGAAGGGTAGCTATTTAGAGTGGCAGAAGGTGGGATGCGGTGTTCCACAGGATTAGTTCTGTGACCACTGTTGTTCACAATTTATATTAACGATTCAGACTTTGGAATGAAAAATACAATTTCTAAATTTGCGGATGACACCAAATTGGCAGGGGGATAGTCAATACTGAGGAGGACTGCAACAAATTACAGGAAGACTTAATAAATTTGTAGAGGAACAAAGGGATCTTGCAATACAAATACACAAACCATTAAAAGTAGCGACACAAGTTGACAAGGCCATAAAAAAGCAAACCAAGCACTTGGGTTTATTTCTAGAGGGATAGAATTAAAAACTAGTGAAGTTAATGCTAAATTTGTATCGAACCTTGGTTAGACCACAGGAAAGGATGAACAGGCTGAGGGGGTGACCTAATAGAGATCTTTAAAATTATGAAAGGTTTTGATGGAGTAGATAGAGACAGTGTTTCCACTTGTGGGGAAGAGCAAAACTAGAGGTCTTCAATCTAAGATAGTCACCAAGAAATCCAATAGGGAATTCAGAAAAAATTTATTTACCCAGAGAGTGGTGAGAATATAGAACTCGCTACCACAGGGAGTGGTTGGAGCAAATAGTACAGATGTATTTAAGGGGCGGTTAGATAAGCATATGAGGGAGAAGTGAATAGAGGGTTATGCTGATAGAGTTAGATGAGGAAAAATGGGAGTTAGCTCAAGTGGAGCATAAACACTGGCATGGACTGGTTGGGCTGAATGTCCTGTTTGTGCTGTAAATCCTATGTACTTTAACTCATCCTGTCAACATATCCTTCTATTCCTTTCTCCCTTTTAATAATATCTTTCTTCAATAACGTGTCTGTTTGCATTGTTCCACTGTAGTTCCTGCTCCCAAGAAAAAATGCACAGTGAATTATTTAATCAAAATATAACATTTCTGCGTCCACTGCATGATACACAATAGGGCCACATTTACAGTGCAGCATTGAGGAGAGTCAAACACCAGCCACAGTCTCAATGGTGCTCAATAAGCGAGCCCATTTAACACCATATCACTCATAGCTTCCATAGCAAGAACCATTTAGATTAGTCAGTTTGAGGAGGGTGAACTAGATAATGCAAGCATAAGTGAGCAAGTGGTTGCAATAATGGAGGAGGAACAGAAACGTGCTGGCTACGGGGCAATTTCATACCTTCCTCAGCTGCAGAGTGCAGCCA
Source organism: Pristiophorus japonicus (assembly GCF_044704955.1). NCBI lineage: Eukaryota > Metazoa > Chordata > Chondrichthyes > Pristiophoridae > Pristiophorus > Pristiophorus japonicus. Next base: position 165,228,573 of record NC_091986.1, on the reverse strand, counting down.
TTTGAACCTCAAAGGCTTAAAAATGGATGCTATTAAAACACCAATGTTTTACTGCTGTCAAGAGATTCTGTCAAGCGCAGCTTTAGTTCATGGCTGTCCCAATCGTGTCATAAACCAGGGTTGAAGAGGGTAGCCTTGGTCTGCTAGAAATCAATTTTGCTGTCTGCCGTTACCTTCAGATATCTCTGGCATAGAGGCTTGTCTTAAAACAAAAGCATTTTGACTACTGCTTGGAAAGCGAGAACCTGCATGATCCTGTTTGGTTGGTCACTGTCCACCTGCACTCTGATAGAGTGGAATCCTTTGCAGTTGGAATATGGAATTCCTTATAGTTCATGAATGGGATTTTGTATAGGGCCCAAATGACCACATATGCACCATCAATAATGCGGTGGATTTTGCAGAATACTGCAATGTGAAAAAATTGCAAGGCCCTCTAATTCTGCTGTTGGGTTTTCACAAGGAAATTGATTTAGGTGTTTGCTTTGATGAAAAATGCATCAGTAACTTGTTTGCTGCATCTCTGCACTACCGATTAACTGACTCAAGTTGCTGATCTCCCTTATGATCACATAGAATGAACCTGAGACATGAAAGACCTTCCTTGTGAAGGAGGTTGTCTGCTGAAGTCCCTTGTGAAGCAAAGACAGATTCCCTTGGATAGTTCCAGGGACTATGAAGATGACTTCATGAGTAAACGTGAGTTTGGGCAGTTAAACGTGTCTCGCATCTCTCCTTTCAGCCTCTTTTTCTTATTGGAATTCCAGCATTCAGAATTTTAATTGTAGCGATGATTAATCTTGCTGGGACAAAAATAAAGTGCTAAATAACAATGAAAAAATTAGCTATTGCAAACCCAAAGTGCGCTTTCATGCATCCTTCAAGTCAAAATGTATTTATTTTCTCCTTTTAAACAGTGACTTCCTGTCTGCCTAGAATTTCAGGACCTGGAATATTAGATCCTCATTGAAACGCCTCTGAACTTTTTGGCATGGAAGCAAGTCATCCTCGATTCGAGGGACCGCCTATGATGATGAGAATTTGCTTGACCTTGATTGCTCATTTATGTAGGTGATATCAGTGCACAGTGTATTCCTTGTGAGATAATCGAAAAATCATGTCTGTTCTAAATTTGCGTCTCATTACTATTAATTGTAATATTTCAAAGTGAAGATCCTGCACATTTTGTGTAAGAGCATTTAGGCTTGCTAAAAGGCTGGAAGATTATATGCAACAGAGATCCACTGAGTGCAATCTCTGCCAAATTCTTTGACCACACCGAACACTTGTGCCACCAGCCATAGTAACTGAAAAACTGGCCTTGTATTTACACATTAATTCAGAAATATCCTTAATTTAAGCTTTTAGCGTCATACTGTATTGATTAGCAATTACTGTAACACACTCTAATTTGGGAAGTTTATTCAATTTTTTTGCTGCAAATTCACTTGTACAGGATAGCACTTTAAAACCTGAATCATGATCCAGCTTGCTTTATGCTAAGATCAGCTTCCAATATTCTGATCTCATTATTTTAATCACCAAGGTTAGTGACACTGGTTTGATTGATCTGTTCAAGATTTGTACTTGCAGTCCTATTTTCAGAACTCCAATCTATTTTATGCTTAAGTTTTAAATCATCATGTTCTCATTGTCGGCCTTTATGTTCAGTAATCTAATCTAGATCTTTCATTTCTTGCACTTGAAACCTAGGGCTAGAAATTGCCCCTCGCCCCGATTGGGGGCGGGGTAACCTTCTTGCACCCGGCCCGAAAGTCCTGTCCCAGACGAGGAATTGGGCTGTATGCCCCTCAAAGGAAGCGGAGTGCTGACTGGCGCTTCGCATCCTTTGAGGGGCATTCGCGGCGCTGAGTCCGGTGGCGTGCGGAGCAGGCCAGTGCTACGTGGATGCTCTGCGTGGCACTGACGCGCAGCAATGCCCCTTCCTTTCCATCAAACTCAGCAGGCCCTTTGGTGGCTGCCACTGGGCCACCAGGGACGCAATCGACCAGGCTATCAGTCCGACACCCAAGACGGAGTGCCAGGCTGCACAATGGTGGCCCGGTTGATGCGAGAGCTGCCATTGTCAGGCCAACCCAAGAGTTGGCCGACAAATCAAGATGGCAAGCCTGGGTGCTAATAGATGACCGCCAGCCTTGCAGCCCGCGGGGTGGCAAGGAATCGATGCAGGGTCAATCGATGAGGGGCCGGCACGAACGGTGATGATATCGCCGGTTGTGTGCCGGCCCAGGGCGCTAATCGCGGGGCACGCGCCCCTCAAATCTCTGGAGCAATTTCCCAGGAGGCGGTCACGCCCCCCCTCCCCCAGGCAAAAATGGCATTAGTGTCCCCCGCAGGCAGTAACGGAACTATAAAAAGGGGCAATTTTGCCTCCCTTAATTTTAATCTAATTGTGGCATCAGCTTAAGCTTGAAGATTGATGGTCTCACAGATCAGGCCTTGACACCCAGTAATCAGGTTTTTGTAAACATTTTGTGTTTCTGTGTCCTTAAACTGTGATTAAAATAACAAAAAAGGTAAGCACTGCCTCTTTGCATACTCTAGTCATAAAAATATCTGAGGCAGCCCTCATCTATCAATTGCCTCGTTTGCTTTTATATGAGAAGGGAATGAAACATAGGGCATAATTACAGCATAATTTAGGTTGGTGCCATGAAGTCTAGAAAAGTACCCTAGTTATCATTTCAAATCAATCATGTTTATCTGAAGATACTAATATTTTGCTGTTCTTTACTCTTAAAAATGCTTTTTATAATTTATTAATTGAACTGAATTGTACTTATTTTCTCACATTGATGAAGTTCAGCTATGTGCAGCTTATATAAATATTACAATATTTATGCTGTATCAATGTAGTTTTGTTCTTTTTAAGGGAATCTATTTTATGATACTGAGTGTCTGTTAAATAGTATTATCAGAGACTGTCGTCTGCCTCTTGTTAGGTGTGTAATATGTGGAAAAGTGACATTTTTGCAGTGAATGTGCTTGTGCCAACCTGGTTCAGTAGCTGACAACTTAAACCTGTGACAGTTCAGGTAATATGCCAATACGTGATAAGAGATATGGAAATGAGTAACCCTCAAATACAAGGCACTATATTAGTTGTGCTGATTGTATGCTCCTCCCCGTCTTGATCTGGTAGAATATTGAAGTCTCATGGGAAACTGTTCTTTGTTCATAAATCTCTGTTGGTTTGAAGCAACTTGGTCTTCTGGATGACAAACTGGCCTTTAAAACCATTCATAACCTCCTTGCGCGCTCTTTCTCTCTCTCTCTCTCTCGTACCACAATTGCCATTTTTGGCCAGAACCTGCACCATGCAGGCTCCCACCAGTTCCAAGGGCGATATAACCAAAGAGGCCAGCCAAAGGCACTCCTTCAGGGTCCACAAAAATAATCCGGACCTCTGCCACCCTAGGATCATGACCCTTTCAACTTATCTTGCTGGCGGGTGTCCTGGGCTAATGTTGAGGCCTCAATCAGGTGCGATGCATTGGGATGCCTATTTGGCGCCCCGTAGCGCATCTGCCAAATTTAAATAAGTTCAGGAACCGGTGGCTGGCCAGCATGCTGTGTCGGTTGGTTAGCCAAAGGTCAAAATTGACCCTATGTTAAAGTAACACCTGCTGAGATCAGAGTTTTAATTTATTCTTTAGGCTGCAACCCTGGCTTTGTCTTTTTTTCTTGAGTATATTTGCTAAGGATACTGAAACATTCTGTCTCCAGGGTCAAATGACTACCTTTGTGACTGTGAAGAACAATAATTACATTTCAATGTAGAAAATTTCTCTAGGAGCTTCATGGAAGAGGGCCCCCCAAAAGAAATAGACCCAAAACCATGGGGGGAGAGTTTAGGAGATGACTAAAATCTTGATCGAAAAGATAGATTTAAAGAAGGTTTTTAAAAAATGGAGAGAGAATTAGAGAGATGGAGGGGAATAGGGGGGCAGTTACGGATGGCTGAAGGCTTTTCCACCAATGGTGAGGCAAAGGTATAGGGGGATGCACAGATGGTGATGGACCGAGGACCAAAGGATGCGGGAGGAGTCTTAATTCTGGTTGAGATTGTACAGATAGACAGTATGATGCTGTGAAGGGATTCAAGGGTTAGGGTGAAGAATTCAAAATGTAATCCAGACATATAATTTTCATCATAATACTAGCAGATTTCCTGTGGTGCTGCACGTGGTGAATCAGAGCATGTTATTTTCAATAGAGGGTGTTATGCCATTTAACAAAATGTATTTATCAGGGCCAATGTGTCACTGAGTCAATATTTATTTTATTACATGTATTATGGGATTTATATTGATGTTTTGGGGATTTAATTCTGTACCTGCTCAATTTTTTTTTGTGACTGCCATAATTGTAGCCTGGATTATTATTATGTTTCTAAATGAATAGCCTATTTCATATTCTTGTATGTTTACTTTTTATTCTATACCTATTTTAAAGCTGAGGATGCATAGCCAAATGCTTTACAAGATGCACATGCTAGAGGTAGGTACTTGATATTTAGCAGTACCAGAAGGTGGGGAGGGAGGTGTATAAGAACATAAGAAGTAGGAGCAGGGCAGGCTATTTGGCCCATTGAGCCTGCTCCGCCATTTAATAAGATCACGGCTGATCTGATCATGGACTCAGCTCCACTTCCCTATCTGCTCCCCATAACCCTTTATATCCTTATCGCTCAAAAATCTGTCTCTGGGGCAGAGGATTTCACAGACTTAAAACCCTCAGAGAAGAAATTTCTCCTCATTTCAGTTTTAAATGGGCGCTCCCTTATTCTGAGATTATGCTCTTCAGTCTTAGTTTCCCCTGTGTGGAAATATCCTCTCTGCATCCACCTTGTCGAGCCCGCACATTATCTTTATATATTTTGATAAGATCTTCTGAACTCCAATGAGTATAGGCCCAACCTTCTCAACCTATCTTCATAAGTCAACCCCCTCATCTCTGGAATCAACCTATTGAACCTTCTTCGAACAGCCTCCAATGCAAGTATATCTTTCCTTAAATACGGAGACCAAAACTGTACGCAGTACTCTACGTGTGGCCGCATCAGTACCCTCAAAGACTCCTTGATAAAGTGCAACATCCCCACCGACACCTGAGAGTCCCTGGCCAAACACCGCCCTAAGTGGAGGAAGAGCATCTGGGAGGGCGCTGAGTCTTGCCACCGAGAGCATGCAGAAAACAAGCGCAGGGAGCGGAAGGAGCGTGCGGCAAACCAGACTCCCCACCCACCCTTTCCTCCAACGACTGTCTGTCCCACCTGTGACAGAGACTGTAATTCCCGTATTGGACTGTACAGTCACCTGAGAACTCACTTTTGGAGTGGAAGCAAGTCTTCCTTGATTTCGAGGGACTGTTTATTATGATGACCCTGTACAGTTGTAGTGGGACTTTTCTGCTTTTATACTCTATCCCCCTTGCAATAAAGGCCAACATTCCATTTGCCTTCCTAATTACTTGCTGTACCTGCATGCTAACTCTTTGTGTTTCATGCACAAGGACCCTAGGTCCCTCTGTACTGCAATATTATGCAATTTTTCTCCATTTAAATTATAATTTATTTTTCTATTTTTTTCTGCCAAAGTGGATAACCTCATATTTTCCCACATTATACTCCATCTGCCAAATTTTTGCCCACTCACTTAGCCTGTCTATATCCCCTTGCAGATTTTTTGTGTCCTCCTCACAAATTGCTTTCCCACCCATCTTTGTATCATCAGCAAACTTGGCTACATTACACTCGGTCCCTTCATTCAAGTCACTAATATAGATTGTAAATAGTTGAGGACCCAGCACCGATCCCTGCGGCACCCCATTAGTTGCTGTTTGCCAACTGGAAAATGACCCATTTATCCCGACTCTGTTTTCTGTTAGTTAGCCAATCTTCTATCCAATCCCCCAATCCCGTAAACTTTTATCTTGTGCAGTAACCTTTGATGTGGCACCTTATCGAATGCCTTCTCGAAATCCAAATACGCCACATCCACTGGTTCCCCCTTATTCACCCTGCTCGTTACATCCTCAAAGAACTCCATCAGATTTGTCAAGCTTAATTTTCCTTTCATAAAACCATGCTATAGTTTCTTGCTTTCTGTCTGCCTCCTTTTTTAAATAGGGGTATTACATTTGTGGTTTTCCAATCTGCTTGGACTGCCCCAGAACTCAGGGAATTTTGGTAGATTACAACCAATGCATCCACTATCTCTGCAGCCACTTCTTTTGACCTGAGGATGTAAGCCATCAGGTCCAGGGTACTTGTCCACCTTTAGTCCCATTATTTTACTGAGTACTACTTCTTTAGTGATGGTGATTGTATTAAGTTCCTCCTGCCCTATAGCCCCTTGATTATCCACTATTGGGATGTTTTTAGTGTCTTATCGTGAAGACCGATACAAAATATTTGTTCAACGTCTCTGCCATTTCCCTGTTCTCCATTATTAATTGGACGTGTTTATTTGTACTGCCAAAATGGCCAAAATGCTCCACCCTTTGTTTCGGATTGGTCCCCTTGGAGGATAAGCCTCACCCTGAAGTTTCACAGGAATGTGTCACTGGAACCGCCCATCCCAAGGTCTCACTGACTTTGAAAATTTGATCCACTTTGACTTCCTGAAGTGACAGAGGACAGAGCTCCCCAGAAGACAGCAAGGGCCAGCCAAAGTGCCTTACCCCAGTGCAAGTTCATCCCTCCCCCCCGCCCCCCCATCCCCAGCCACTCACTCTCTTCCCCCTCAGCCTCTCACTCTCTTTCCGCCCCCGCCCCGGCCCCCCCCCAGCCTCTCTCTCTCTCTCGCTATCGTGCGCAGGACTGCCGCTATCAGGTCCCCGCTGGCTGCACTCGGCCCCTGACACCGCCCCCTCCCTTCGGCCCCTCACATGGCCTCACATGGCGGGGGGAGAGAGAGTCGGAGCCTTAGGTCCTGCTTCTCGGCACCACGTGCATGGAATGATTTGGCCGGGAGGAGGGCGGAGCTCAACGGGGGCGGGGCTTGTCGCTTGTCGGTCAAAAAAGTGCAATGCAAATAGTTACTTCGTTATTAATTCCCCAGTCTCATCCTCTAGGGGACCAACATTTATTTTAGCCACACTTTTCCTTTTTATGTACCTGTAGAAACTCTTACTATCTTTTTTTATATTTCGTGCTAGTTTACTTTCCTAATCTTTCTATCTTCCCAGTCTTTTTTTTTAGTCGTTCTTTGCTGGCTTTTAAAATTTTGCCAATCCTCTGGCCTCCCACTAGTCGGCCACATTGTATGCCCTTGTTTTCAATTTGATACCATCCCTTATTTCCTTAGTTAGCCACGGATGGTTATCCCTTCTCTTACAGTCTTTCCTTCTCATTGGGATATATTTTTGTTGCGAGTTATGAAATATCTCCTTAAATGTCTCCCGCTGCTCATCAACTGTCCCATATTTTAATCTATTTTCCCAGTTCACTTTCGCCAACTCTGCCTTTGTAGTCTCCTTTATTTAAGCTTAGGACACTGGTTTGAGATCCAACTTTCTCACTCTCCAACTGAATTTGAAATTCAACCATGTTATGTTTACTCATTCTGAGAGGATCCTTTAATAGGAGATCATTTATTAATCCTGCCTCATTACACAGTACCAGATCTAAGATAGGCTGCTCCCTAGTTGGTTCTGCAATGTACTGTTCAAGGAAACTATCCTGGGGTTTAGTAGAACTGGAAGGCTAGTTCTGTGATTTGCCAGCATTGTGGTGCGGATCCTGGAGTTTGGCAGCAGTGAGGTGGGAATGCATGGTTTTGATGGCATGATGGAAAGTGTTCTGTGGTTTAACAGCACTGTGGAGGGAAAACTTGGGATCTGGCGGATCTGGAGAGATGGAATGTGGCGTTTGGCTCACTGATGGAATCTTGGGAGTCTGTAAGAAGTGGGAGAAAAAAAGGGCAAAAGACTGACCACATTTTTGATGGGAGTCCTGTTTGTAAGTTTTCTGCAACATTAAGTTAATTGCTTTGTGATTGGTTGTAGGAAACTACTGTTTTTCTTGGATGAAGAAGGCATAACAATTCGATGCAATATCTTAGCTATGGCCTAACCAATGATTTGTATAGGTTTAGCATTACCTCTTTGCTTTTGTACTCTATGATCTTATTTATAAAACTGAGGATCCCACATAGTTTTTTTTAATGGCTTTATCAACATATTTTCCCACTTTAAAGATTTATGTATCTGATTTTGAACACCTCTATATGATCACCTCTCAACTTTCTCAACCGCTCGTGAATAAAGCCCTAGGGGCCGAAATTCAGATCCGCCAGAAAGCTGACACACTGATGAGTTTTTGACTGGTACAGACCACTAGAATCCTTGGTGTTGTCGGAAGAGCCATTTTCAGGACTTTAAAAGTTCCTCAGGAAATGAATCATAATGGGGGCTGGCCATAGACTGAAAGCCAGGCTAACTGGCTGAATATCAGTCAGACAGGGCCTCCGCCACTGTCAATCAGCGGTGGAGTAGTGGTGACGTCACAGCGCGTGTGCGTCACCACGCTCTTTCCCCTCTGTTAAAGGGGAGAGATTCCAGCATTTTTTTATCTTTTGCCACTGGGCCACCAGTGAGGGTTTTGGCTGGGCCAGCGGCCTAGCAGCCCGGCCAAACTCGTGGGCATTATTTTGTTGGACGAACGGGAAGTCGACCGGCAAAAATGTTTACATTGTGGCTGCGGCAGTGGATCCTCCCCTTTAAGGGCCATCGCGCTGCTGGGCCGCACTCACTCTGCAGAGGGTGCACCGACAGCAAAACCTGTCGGGGACACCGCGGGATCGACAGATGGAGCTGAATTTCGGGAGGTGGGTATTTTTATTTATTAAAACTGGCGGTGCAACCACTCATGACTCGATTTCGGCGGTCATCAAAATTGGGCAGGATCGGTCTCGGCTGAAAAATCCCTGACCTGAATTTCAGTCGGGTCGGCCAGTTGACCCCAAAGCGGCAGCCATTCGATTTTGACGAATGGCCGCTGCAAATGGTCAGTAACGGGTCTCTGAGACCCTGAATTTCGACCACCTAATCTCTTAAATCTCTCTTTAAAACTATAACCCCTCACCCCCAGTAACAGCTACTGAATCTACAATGCAACTACTTCTCTAATGCTTTTACATCCTTCCTATAATGGAGTGCCCAAAACTATAAACAGCACTTCAGTTACAACCTAACTAAGGTCTTGTATAAGTTCAACTTTATCTCTGTACTTCTGTATTCTATCAAATCTAGATAAAAAATTAAGTATTGCATTTTCTTGTGTGATGCTACGACCTAACTAAGGTTTTCTATAAGTTCAACATTACCTACCTACTTTTGTATTACTGTATAACCATCTAGATACAAAACTAAGGATTGTGTTTGCTTTTGTCTTGCTCTATCTACTTACACTGCCATATTTTAATAACCTGCCACATTATAATAATGTCTATCTATGAACAATGTCCCACTACTCAATTTAAAATCTTACCATACAAGGTGTTTTTTCTTTTCTTATGCTTCCAAAATTATTCACATTTTTCGATATAGAACTGCAGCTATGTCCTCCTGTAGTCTATTACAATCTTGTCTCATATTCCCATATCCGTAGTGTGGTGTTATCAGTAAATTTCGATATAGTTCCCTCAATTCCCAAGTCCTGATCATTTATGCATATAGTAAATAAGATTAGCTACAAAACAGATCCTGTGGAACATGGCCTCCACATCTTTTCAAACTGACGAACTTCCTTTTACCAATAAGCTTTGTTTCCTGCTTTCCAGCCACCTCCCTATTCATGTGGCCACTTTCCTTTTAATTCCATTTGCCATTATCTTTGCCACAGGTTTCTTTATTTCAATACTTTTTTTGAAAATCCATATAAAGTCCATCCACTGCATTTCTTTTGTCTATTCCCAGTGTTATTTCTTTAAAGAATTCTATAAGTTTTATTAGGCATGACCTGTCTCAGAAATTTGTGTTGTTTGCCCCAGATTAGTTTTATGTTTCTCCAAATGTACTGACTTATTCTGGTCTCTTTTTTTTTTTGAAGAGGGGAGTAACATTTATCACCCTCCATCCCTTGGGCATTTATTTCCATGTTTCCCCAGAATATTATTATAGTCAAAATGTTGCACTTTTTTAATGTAGCTCACTTCAGGATCCTCGGATGTAAACCACCAGATCCCAGTAGTTGTCTATCCTAATTTTAAGTAACTTATTTAGTACAGGTGCAACGACCTGAATCTGGAACTCCGAAAATCGGAATTGTCCGAAAACCGGACATTTTGCGCATCCCAGATGGAGTCGCCCGGAATCCGGAATTATTGTCTGAAAACCGGCCATTTTTGAGGCGGCCAAGATGGCGACATCGGGCAGCAAGGGTCAAGGAAACAGGTTAAAAAGCGCAGGGGCGGGGGGGGCCGTGGGCGGCGGCAAGCGGAGGAGCAACGTGAATTGGCGAGGATCGGCGGGAATCGGCGAGGATTGGCGGCGAGGAGCGGCGGGAATCGGGGAGCAGTGTGAATTGGCGAGCGGCGAGGTCTGAAATCCGGAAATCTCCAAAACCGGCATGGACTCGGTCCCGAGGATTCCGATTTCGGACGTTGTACCTGTACCATCGCTCTTAATAATAATCCTCCACTAGATGTTCTACATTGGTATCTGGTGGTTCTACAATTTCAATAACAATCTCCTCTGTGTAAATGGAGTCAAAGTATTTATTAGTATTTCTCTTCCTCTCTCTTCCTCTTCCTCTCCACTACAAGTTCGTTTTCTTCATCTTTTAGCAACCCTATCCCCTCGCTACATTGACTATCCTCTTGCTACTAAGGTGCCTGTAGAAAGCCTTTTTATTGCCCTTTTATGGGGCCCAAGTTTCCACATGATTTGCGCCTGATTTTTAGGAGCAACTGGTGGAGAACGGACTATCTTAGAAATCGCAATTCTCCACATTTTTTTTTCTGCAGTTCTAGTCAGGTAGAACAGTTCTACTTTGGAACAATTTTTTCTTCAAAAGGGGGCATGTCCAGCCACTGACGCCTGATTTCAAAGTTTCCACAGTGAAAATGTACTCCAAACTAAAGTAGAATGGAGCAAGTGAAGATTTTTGTAGAACTGAAAAAACCTGTTCTACACATTAAAAAATCAGGCGCAGGTTACAAATTAGGCGTCCAGAACGAGGTGGGGGGTGGAGGGGGGGGAAGGGAAGTCATTAAATTCTACAATAAATCCTTATTTATACTTCTACAAATATTATACAAATAAATCCAACCTGAATAAACATTTATAAGCAAAGAAAAGATTAAATAAACCATCTTCCTACCTGTGTGAAAGTGCTTCAGGCACGGAGAATTCTGCAGTCAGCCTGAGGCGCCCGTTCTTCCCGCGGGGGGCGGAGGAGGCGCCCGCTCTTCCCGCGGGGAGGGTGGAGGAGGAGCCCGTTCTTCCCGCGGGGAGGGGGAGGAGGCGCCCGTTCTTCCCGCGGGGGGGGGAGAGGAGGCGCCCGTTCTTCCCGCGGGGGGGGGGGAGAGGAGGCGCCCGTTCTTTCCCGTGGGGGGGGGGAGGAGGCGCCCGTTCTTCCCGCGGGGGGGGGAGAGGAGGCGCCCGTTCTTTCCCGTGGGGGGGGGAGGAGGCGCCCGTTCTTCCCGCGGGGGAGGGAGGCGCCCGTTCTTCCCGCGGGGGAGGGGGGGAAGGAGACAGTGAGAAGGCTGCAAGTGCTGATGGCAATGTGCTTTTATTAAAAAAATGTTAAAAAATTAAACAGCTACAAAGAACTACAAAAATGGCCGAGTGCCAATGTTTTTTTCACACTGCGCGTGCGCGCACGCGCAGCGTTGCCGGCAGGAAAAAAACTAATTTAAATAGTACCCGCCCCCTCCCACTTACAAAATCGGCGCGAGTGTAGGCTCCGCCCCCCTGGGCGCCGCGCCAGGCAGACAAGGAGCTGCAGGGCGCTCCAGAATCGCGAGGTTTTTTTTAGGCGCCATTTTAGGCGCGAAAAACGGGCACCCACCTCGGAGGGGCGCCCGTTTTTTATCGTGTGGAAACTTGGGCCCATGGTTTCTGCTATTTTTCTGAAAGATATCCTTTTTCCTATCTAATCTTTTTGTTACTTCCTTCTATTCTTTTTATTTGTCCTGACTTTTTTTATTATCTACCCAGTAAACACTCAATGCTTTTTTTAGTTTCAAATTTGATCTAATCTCCTCATTTATCCCTGGAACCCAGCCTTCAGCATGTTCTCTTCCTTTTGTCCTTCCTGCAATATACTTGATTTGTACTTTTCTTTTCTCCTACATAATAGTTCTCTTTGCTGATCTACAATTCTGTTTGCCAATCTTTCCCTTTCATTTAATGAGTCCTTTTCATCTTGCTGTCATTTGCTTTTTTTAGTTAAGTATTCTTCTTGACTTTACTTTTGCCTTTTCTATCCTTTCCTTGCATTGGACCAAATTATATTGTGGCCACTGCTTCCCAAATGTTCCCCCTATTTGAGATCACCTTCCTCTGCCCCATTACCCAGACCCAGTTCACGTAGTGCTTCCTTACTTTTGGAGTAGCAACATGTTGATTGAGAAATCAATCTTGAATACACTGGTAAAAAATGTCCCTTTCTCACCACAAATGTTTTTCCTATTGCAATTATTTTTTGGATAACTAAAATCTTCTACAGTTATAACTCTACAAATTTCATCCTAATTTCCTTTCTACTGTTCACTGTTCAGTGCTCTATAATATATTTCCACTACTGTAACATATGTTTTACTATTCATAAGCTCAATCCAAAGTAGTTCACTTGGAAACATAGGAATGTAGATGACCAGAGAAGACTATTGTGGTCCATCTGGTTTGTCCCAGTGTCTAGAAAATATTGTATCCCATGATACTCGTCATACCTCACTATCTAATTTTTCTTAAGGTACTTATCCAATTCTTGAATTTATTATGCAGTTAGATCACGCTGCCTCCCTGGGCAGTCCATTCCATACATTCACCACCATCTATGCAAAGTAGTTACATTTATAGGGCTCAAAATTGCCCAGGAGTTGCTCCGTTTTTTGGGGAGCAACTTGATTTTTCTGGAGTATCTTAAAAATCCCCATTTTGCACATTCAATTTGCGCCAGTATAAGTGAGTTAGTTAGAATTTTTTTAGTTTAGTTTAGTTTTTTTCAAAAGGGGGCGTTACCAGCCACCCGTACCCGTTTTGGCCATTTAGGTCACTTTGGACAGCTAATAGTTACTCTAAACTAACTTAGGCCAACCCTAAGAAAACCCTTGTGGAGAGTTAAGAAATCAGCGCAGGTAGGTACATCGGAAGCCAGCAGAACTTAATGACTTGACTAAAGAATGTGAATAGGATCAAACAGCTATACAGGACATCATATGACAAACTTCGCAAAGTTAATTTACTATACAACAGAAGCATTCATGGAAGCTTAAACTACAAAAATAAAAGAAGTTAAGAGACAAAACATATTTACATAATTTTTTCAAAATATCCAAATAAAAAATAGAAGTACCTCCTGCTCGTAATTCTTATGTTCTTGTGTTCTCCCAGCCGTCTAAGCTCACCCACCATCATAGAAATATTTTATACCATATAGCCAGGAAATTTACGGTTTGTTTTATGCTTTTAAATATTTTAAAAATTCAAGCAAAATTATTCCACCAAATCTAATGTTCAAGAATTGATTATGATGTATTTGAAAGTATTTTCTATTAACTTGGTTAGGAAAGTATTTTCAATCAACAGGGTTGAGGAAAGTCTTGAGTCGGCTCATTAAAATTACTGGCTACACAATTATCACTCAACCCTGGGGATCAAACCCCCCCCCCCCCACCACTACCCCTGGGATCAAAACTCTGCTCTTCCCCCCCCCCCCCCCCCCTTCCTCTTCCAGGGTTCAAATCCCCCTCCCCAGGATCAAAACTTCCCCCCCACCCAGCCCCCATCCCTGCCGCCCTGGCTTGGGCCCTGCACCAACCTGCTTGTTGTGGCCTTCTAGCCCAGGAAGGCCGCCCAGGATAGGGGCCACAACATTTTTAAACATTTTTTGTACTTTTTAGGTTTATTATGTACTAGATATTATTCCTAACTGTATATACTGACCTGAATAAAGAAGGAAATGACAGAAAATCGAGTAAAGAAAGTATTTGAGCAATTTGGTCAGTTTTGTGATGGTGACTTTTTTGTTAATGGTAGTTTTGGAAAGTCTCTGCCGGTTACTTGTTCCTCATTGGCATTGTTTTTCTACTTTTAGTTTGATCATATTTAGTAAATTGGATATTTGTTTGCTCACAAGAGATAAGTGGTTATTTGAATCCGTCGCAACTTTTGAGTCACAACTTATGTGGTGCTTTTAGGTGTGACATCTTCGAAAACTTAACTATTTTGATTTTTCTCCCCATAGGAAATTTGACATTTGAAAGAGTTTTATAAAACAAACACATGTTTTGGTTCTGGACAAGTTGTGAATGAAAATAATCTACGTACCTTGCATTTACTTTTATTTAATCATAGAGATTTATGGCACAGAATGAGGCCATTTGGCCCATCATGTTTGTGCCAGCTGAAAAAGAGCCATCCAGCCTAATCCCACTTTCCAGCTCTTGGTCTATAGCCCTGTAGGTTACGGCACTTCAGGTGCATATCCAAGTACTTTTTAAATGTGTTGAGGGTTTCTGCCTCTACCACCCTTTCAGGCAGTGAGTTCCAGACCCCCACCTCCCTCTGGGTGAAAAATGTTCTCCTCAATTCCCCTCTAATCCTTTTACCAATTACTTTAAATCTATGCCACCTGGTTATTGACCTCTCTGCTAAGGGAAATAAGTCCTTCCCATCCACTTTATCTAGGCCACTCATAATTTTAACTCTAGCCTATCCAATCTTTCCTCATAGCTAAAATTCTCCAGTCCAAGCAACATCCCCGTAAATCTCCTCTCTACCCTCTCTGGTGCAATCATATCTTTCCTGCAATGTGGTGACCAGAACTGCATGCAGTACTCTAGCTGTAGCCTAACTAGCGTTTTATACAGTTTAAGCATTACCTCCCTGCTCTTATATTCTATGCCTCGGCTAAGAAAGGAAAATATCTTGTATGCCTTCCTAACAACCTTATTTACCTGTCCTGTTACCTTCAGGGATCTGTGGATGTGCACTCCACACTTCCTCTTCCTCTACACTTCTCAGTATCCTACCATTTATTGTGTATTCCCTTGCCTTGTTAGCTGTTCCCAAATGCATTACCTCACTTCTCCAGATTGAATTCCATTTGCCACTTTTCCACCCACCTGACCAGTCCATTGATCATCATCATCATCATCATCATCGGCAGTCCCTCGGAATCGAGGAAGACTTGCTTCCACTCTTAAAAATGAGTCCTTAGGTGGCTGAACAGTTCAATACGAGAACCACAGTCCCTGTCACAGGTGGGACAGATTGTCTTGAGGGAAAGGGTGGGTGGGACAGGTTTGCCGCATGCTCTTTCCGCTGCCTGCGCTTGATTTCTGCATGCTCTCGGCGATGAGACTAGAGTGCTCGATGCCCTCCTGGATGCACTTCCTCCATTTAGGGCGGTCTTTGGCCAGGGACTCCCAGGTGTCAGTGGGGATGTTGCACTTTTCCAGGTGCTTCCTGCAGTCTACAGTTTCTTCTTCACTTCTCAACCACACAGCCAATTTTTGTATCATCTGCGAACTTATTATTCATACCCCCTGAATTGAAGTCTAAATCATTGATATTTAGGAAAGAGTGACCATAATGTGATAGAATTTTACATTGAGTTTAAAAGTGATTGAGTTAAATCTGAAACTAAGAGCTTAAATCTAAACAAAGCAAACTATGTAGATATGAGGGGTGGGGGGGGAGTTGGCTAAGGTAGATTGGGAAGCTACATTAAAAGGTATAATGGTAGACAAGCAACGGCTAGCTGTTAAAGAATGAATACATAATTTACAACAAACATACATTCCTTTAAGGCACAAAAACCCCACAGGAAAAGTGATCCAACTGTGGCTAACAAGAGAAGTTAAAGACCCCAACTATTTACAATCTATATTAATGACTTGGAAGAGGGGACTAAGTGTAACGTAGCCAAGTTTGCTGACTATACAAAGCTGGGAGGAAGGGCAATGTGTGAGGAGGACATAGACAGGCTAAAGGAGTGGGCAAGAATTTGGCAGATGGAGTATAATGTTGGAAAGTGTGAGGTTATGCACTTTGGCAGAAAAAAATCAAAGAGTAAGTTATTATTTAAATGGAGAAAGATTGCAAAGTGCTGCAGTATAGCCGGACCTGGGGGTACTTGTGCATGAAATACAAAAGGATAGTATGCAGGTACAGCAAGTGATCAGGAAGGCCAATGGAATCTTCTTGGCCTTTATTGCAAAGGGGATGGAGTATAAAAGCAGGGAAGTCTTCTTACAGCTATACAAGGTATTGGTGAGGCCACACTGGGATACTGCGTGCAGTTTTAGTTTCCATATTTACGAAAGGATATACGTGCTGTGGCGGCAGTTCAGAGAAAGTTCACTAGGTTGATCCCAGGGATGAGGGGGTTGACTTATGAGGAAAGGTTGAGTAGGTTGGGCCTCTACTCATTGGAATTCAGAAGAATGAGAGATGATCTTATAGAAACGTATAAGATTATGAGGGGGTTTGACAAGGTGGATGCAGAGAGGATGTTTCCACTGGTGGGGGAGACTAGAACTAGAGGGGCATGATCTTAGAATAAGGGGCTGCCCATTTAGAACTGAAATGAGGAGAAATTTCTTCTGTCAGACGGTTGTGAATCTGTGGAATTCGCTGCCTCAGAGAGCTGTGGAAGCTGGGACATTTAATAAATTTAAGACAGAAATAAACAGTTTCTTAAACGATAAGGGGATCAGAGATTATGGGGAACGGGCAGGGAAGTGGAGCTGAGTCCATGATCAGATCAGCCATGATCTTATTGAATGGTGGAGCAGGCTCGAGGGGCCTTATGGCCTACTACTCCTCCTATTTCTTATGTTCTTGTTATATATGTAAACTTGTATTTACTCTGTACAGCCACCAGAGGGTTCATCCCCTGGAGTCCCAAGGGATCCCATAATCCCTTGAGAGCACAGGTATTTAAGGAGGCTTCATAGGTTGGAGAGGCACTCCGGAGACCTGCAATTAAAGACTAAAGTCACACTTTACTTTGAGCTCACAGTGTTCAGTCTGACTCTTTCTCCAAACACTACAACTGGCGATGAGATACAGATAGCGAACCCAAAGATGCAGAGAACAGTGGGCATGCTGGAGAAATTCTCGGAGGGAGATGATTGGGAAACTTTTGTGGAATGACTCGACCAATACTTCATGACCAACGAGCTAGATGGGAAAGAGAGCACTGCCAAATGTAGAGCGATCCTCCTCATTGTCTGTGGGGCACCAACGGATGGCCTCATGAAGAATCTGCTCACTCCAGTGAAACCCACGGAGAAATCATATGACAATTTGTGCACACTGGTCCGAGAGCATTTGAACCCGAAGGAAAGGGTTCTGATGGCGAGGTACCGGTTCGACACCTACGAAAGGTCTGAAGGCCAGGAAGTGATGAGTTATGTCGTCGAGCTAAGACGCCTTGCAGGACATTGTGAATTTGAAGGATATTTGGAGCACATGTTCAGAGACTTTTTCAAACTTGGCATTGGCCATGAAACCATACTTCGTAAATTTTTGACTGTAAAGACCCCAACCTTGAGTAAGGCCATAGCAATATCCCAGGCGTTCATTGCCACCAGTGACAATATGAAGCAAATCTCTCAGCACACAAGTGCTGCTATAAGTACAAAGTGATGTTGTTTTCGAATCATAACGTACAGGACAGGTCACACATACCTGCAGCTACACGTCTACAGGTGCCTGAGTCCACCATCAAGGGTGATGAATGCAAGGCCATTAACACCTTGTTGGCGCTGCGGGGTTGATCATCGTTTCCATTCATGCCGCTTCAAAGAGTATGTTTACAAGGGCTGTGGAACAATGGGACGCCTCCAACTAGTGTGCAGGCAAGCTGCAAAGCCCGGTAAACCTGCAAACCACCATGTTGCAGAGGAGGACAGATCCACGGAATATCATGACGAACCAGAGCCTCAGATCGAGGAGGCAGAGATACATAGGGTGCACACATTCACCACCAATTGTCCCCGATAATGCTGAATGTTGAACTAAATGGTGTCAATGGAGCTGGACACGGGCGCGAGCCAGTCCATCATGGGCAAAAAGACTTTCGAAAGGTTGTGGTGCAACAAGGCCCTCGGGGCCAGTCTTAACTCCAGTTCGCATGAAACTAAGAACTGACACGAAAGAACTGATTCCTGTAATCGACAGTGCTATCGTAAAGGTCTCCTACGATGGAGCTGTGCACAAGCTACCACTCTGGGTGGTACCGGGCGATGGTCCCACGCTGCTCAGCAGGAGCTAGCTGGGAAAGATACGTTGGAACTGGGACAACGTCCGAGCGCTATCGCCCGCTGACAACACTTCGTGTGCCCAGGTCTTAAACAAATTTCCATCGCCGTTCGAACCAGGCATCGGGAAATTCCAAGGAGCAAAAGTGCAGATCCACCTAATTCCGGGTGCGCAACCCATCCATCACAAGGCGAGAGCAGTATCGTACATGATGAGAGAAAGAGTAGAGATCGAGCTAGACCGGCTGCAAAGAGAGGGCATCATTTCCCTGATCGAGTTCAACGAGTGGGCCAGTCCTATTGTCCCAGTCCTCAAGGGAGATGGCACCGTCAGATTCTGTGGCGATTACAAAGACCTGCAATAAAAGACTAAGGTCACACTTTACTTTGAGCTCACAGTGTTCAATCTGACTCTTTCTCCATATACTACACTTCTAGTATTAGATCAAACAGAGAGGCTTGTAATGTTGCCAAAAAGAGCAGTAAGCCTGAGGATTGGGAGGATTTTAGAATTCAGCAGAGGAAGACTAAGAAATTGATAAAGAAAGGGAAAATAGAATATGAGAGTAAACGAGTGAGAGTAATAAAAACAGATAGGTATTTGCAAAGTAAACGACTTGCAAAAGTAAATGTGGGTCCCCTACAGGCTGAGACAGGAGAAATGATAATGGGGAATAAGGAAATGGCAGAGAAATTAAACAAATACTTTGTCTGTCTTCATGGAAGAAGACACAAAAAACCTCCCAGAAATAGTGGAGAACGAAGGGTCTAGCAAAATGGAGGAACTGAAAGAAATTAGTATTAGTGAAAAAAATAGTATTCGAAGTTAATGGGACTAAAAGCCGATAAATCCCCTGGACCTGGTGCCCTATATTCTAGGGTTTTGAAAGAGATGGCAATAGAGATAGTGGATGCATTGGTTGTCATCTTCCAAAATATCATAGATTCTAGAACGATTCCCACAGATTGGAAGATAGCTAATGTAACCCCGCTATTTAAGAAAGGAGGGAGAGAGAAAATGGGGAACTACAGACCAGTTAGCCTGACCTCAGTATTAGGGAAAATGCAAGAATCTATTATTAAGAATGTGGTAACAGGGCACTTAGAAAATAATAATAGGTTTGGGCAAAGTCAACACGGATTTATGAAGGGGAAATCATGTTGAACAAATCTGTTAAGAGTTTTTTGAGGTTGTAACTAGTAGAATAGATAAGGGGGAACCAGTGGATGAGGTGCATTTGGATTTTCAGAAGGCATTCCATAAAGTGATACACAAGAGGTTATTAAATAAAATGAGGGCTCATGGAGTTGGGGGTAATATTCTTGCATGAATTGAGAATCGATTAACGGACAGAAAACAGAGAGTAGGAATAAACGGGTCATTTTCGGGTTGGCAGGCTGGAACTAGTGGGGTGCCTCAAGGATCCGTGCTTGGGCCCCAGCTATTCACAATCTATATCAATGATTTGGATGAGGGGACCAAATGTAATATAATCCCAGTTTGCTGATGATACAAAGCGAGGTGGGAATGTAAATTGTGAGGAGGATGCAAAGAGGCTTCAAGGGGATATATACACAAGCCAAGTGAGTGGGCAAGAACATGTCAAATGGAATATAATGTGGAGAAATGTGAAGTTATCCAGACGTTGTCAAAAGCCTTGCTAAAGTCCATGTAGACTACATCAAATGCATTACCCTCATCGACCCTTTTTACCACCTCAAAAAAAAAAATGACTTAAGTGGTTGGAGTCAAAAGTCCGTGGAGTGGTGCATCCCAGCGTAAATGCCAGATGCACCCGCCCGGGACCTCCACCGTCAATCATGCCAAAGTTATCATGGTTAAGTGGAGGTGGCTTCATTTGTGCCACTAAAGCTACATCTAAGGCTGCAAACTATGGCAGAAGAATACCACCCTGCAGAAAGAATGAAATTATGCCCTTTTAGCCTTTTTTGTAAAATTGCTTTCAAACTGTTTTTTAAATTGTACCACACTTCAATTTTGATGGATCAAGGCCCAGCTCAGCGTGGTCCTCTGATGTGCTGTGTCCCTGTGGGGCCATGGACACAGGAACTCTCAGTGTTGGGAATATCCTAGCCCTGCCCCTCCCACACATGCCTCTTAAAATGCCCTGTGAAATCTATGAAATAAGGCTGAGACATGATGTTTGCGGATTACGGACTAATTAAAATGCTTCTGAAGCACTTTCAACAGAGTTAAGGAAGGAATGCCCCACAAGGGCACTGGATTTTCAGCCCTTTTTTTTTTTAAATACAATTTTACAAGGAACATAAGAACATAAGAATTAGGAACAGGAGAAGGCCATTTAGCCCCTCGAGCCTGCTCCGCCATTCAACAAGATCATGGCTGATCTGGCCGTGGACTCAGCTCCACTTACCCGCCCGCTCCCCATAACCCTTAATTCCCTTATTGGTTAAAAATCTATCTATCTGTGCTTTGAATACATTCAATGAGCTAGCCTCAACTGCTTCCTTGGGCAGCGAATTCCACAGATTCACAACCCTCTGGGAGAAGAAATTCCTTCTCAACTCGGTTTTAAGTTGGCTCCCCCGTATTTTGAGGCTGTGCCCCCTAGTTCTAGTCTCCTCGACCAGTGGAAACAACCTCTCTGCCTCTATCTCGTCTATCCCTTCCATTATTTTAAATGTGTCTATAAGATCACCCCTCATCCTTCTGAACTCCAACAAGTAAAGACCCAGTCTATTCACTCTATCATCATAAGGTAACCCCCTCATCTCCGGAATCAGCCTAGTGAATCGTCTCTGTACCCCCTCCAAAGCTAGTATATCCTTCCTTAAGTAAGGTGACCAAAACTGCACGCAGTACTCCAGGTGCGGCTGCAGCAGGACCTCCCTGCTTTTGTACTCCATCCCTCTCGCAATGAAGGCCAACATTCCATTCGCCTTCCTGATTACCTGCTGCATCTGCAAACTAACTTTTTGGGATTCATGCACAAGGACCCCCAGGTCCCTTTGCACCGCAGCATGTTGTAATTTCTCCCCATTCAAATAATATTCCCTTTCACTCTTTTTTTCCCCAAGGTAGATGACCTCACACTTTCCGACATTGCATTCCATCTGCCAAACCTTAGCCCATTCGCTTAACCTATCTAAATGTCTTTGTAGCCTCTCTGTGTCCTCTACACAACCCGCTTTCCCACTAATCTTTGTGTCATCTGCAAATTTTGTTACACTACACTCTGTCCCCTCTTCCAGGTCACCTGTGTATATTGGAAACAGTTGTGGTCCCAGCACCGATCCCTGTGGCACACCACTAACCACCGATTTCCAACCCGAAAAGGACCCATTTATCCCGACTCTCTGCTTTCTGTTAGCCAGCCAATTTTCTATCCATGCTAATACATTTCCTCTGACTCCGCGTACCTTTATCTTCTGCAGTAACCTTTTGTGTGGCACCTTATCGAATGCCTTTTGGAAATCTAAATACACCACATCCATCGGTACACCTCTATCTACCATGCTCGTTATATCCTGAAAGAATTCCAGTAAATTAGTTAAACATGATTTCCCCTTCATGAATTCATGTTGCGTCTGCTTGATTGCACTATTCCTATCTAGATGTCCCGCTATTTCTTCCTTAATGATAGCTTCAAGCATTTTCCCCACTACAGATGTTAAACTAACCGGCCTATAGTTACCTGCCTTTTGTCTGCCTCCTTTTTTAACAGAGGCGTTACATTAGCTGCTTTCCAATCCGCTGGTACCTCCCCAGAGTCCAGAGACTTTTGGTAGATTATAACAAATGCATCTGCTAGAACTTCCGCCATCTCTTTTAATACCCTGGGATGCATTTCATCAGGACCAGGGGACTTGTCTACCTTGAGTCCCATTAGCCTGTCCAGCACTACCGCACTAGTGATAGTGATTGTCTCCAGGTCCTCCCTTCCCACATTCTTGTGACCAGCAATTTTTGGCATGGTTTTTGTGTCTTCCACTGTGAAGACCGAAGCAAAATAATTGCTTAAGGTCTCAGCCATTTCCACATTTCCCATTATTAAATCCCCCTTCTCATCTTCTAAGGGAACAACATTTACTTTAGTCACTCTTTTCCGTTTTATTTATCTGTAAAAGCTTTTACTTTCTGTTTTTATGTTTTGCGCAAGTTTACTTTCGTAATCTATCTTTCCTTTCTTTATTGCTTTCTTAGTCATTCTTTGCTGTTGCTTAAAATTTTCCCAATCTTCTATTTTCCCACTAACCTTGGCCACCTTATACGCATTGGTTTTTAATTTGATACTCTCCTTTATTTCCTTGGTTATCCACGGCTGGTTATCCCTTCTCTTACCGCCCTTTTTCACTGGAATATATTTTTGTTGAGCACTATGAAAGAGCTCCTTAAAAGTCCTCCACTGTTCCTCAATTGTGCCACCGTTTAGTCTGTGTTTCCAATCTACTTTAGCCAACTCTGCCCTCATCCCACTGTAGTCCCCTTTGTTTAAGCATAGTACGCTCATTTGAGACACTACTTCCTCACCCTCGATCTGTATTACAAATTCAACCATACTGTGATGACTCATTCCGAGAGGATCTTTTATTAGGAGATTGTTTATTATTCCTGTCTCATTACACAGGACCAGATCTCAGATCACTTGCTCCCTTGTAGGTTCTGTAACATACTGTTCTAAGAAACAATCCCGTATGCATTCTATGAATTCCTCCTCATTGCTTCCCCGTGCGAATTGATTTGACCAATCTATATGTAGGTTAAAATCCCCCATGATTACTGCCGTTCCATCCCTTGATTATTGCCCGCCCCACCGTGAAGTTATTATTTGGGGGCCTATAAACTACGCCCACCAGTGACTTTTTCTATCTCTAATCTCCACCCACAATGATTCAACATTTTGTTCATTAGAGCCAATATTGTCTCTCACAACTGCCCTGATATCTTCCTTTATTAACAGAGCCCCACCTCCTTTCCCTTCTTGTCTATCCGAATTGTCAGATACCCCTGTATGTTTAATTCCCAGTCTTGGCCCCCCTGCAACCACGTTTCTGTAATGGCCACCAAATCATAGCCATTTGTAATGATTTGTGCCGTCAACTCATTTACTTTATTTCAAATGTTGCGTGCATTTAGGTAGAGTGTTTTAATACTAGTTTTTAAACCACGATTTTTAGTTTTGACCCCTCCTGCAGCCCCTTTATATTCATACATATTGTCCCTTCCTATCACCTTGTGGTTTACACTTACCCTAGTGCTACTCTGCTCTATTGCCTCCTGCCTTTTGTATTCTTTCTTGGGATTCTGTTCATCTGAGCTCTCACCCATTCTAACTAGCTCAGAGCCCTCTCCTGTGTTCTGAATACTCCTTGCATTGAGGCACTGAGCTTTCATGCTTGCCTTTTAATTACACTTTGACCCTTTAGAATTTTGCTGTACAGTGGCCCTTTTTGTTTTTTGCCTTGGGTTTCTCTGCCCTCCACTTTTACTCATCTCCTTTCTGTCTTTTTCTTTTGTCTGCTTTTTGTTTCCCTCTGTCTCCCTGCATTGGTTCCCATCCCCCTGCCATATTAGTTTAACTCCTCCCCAACAGCACTAGCAAACACTTCCCCTCGGACATTGGTTCCGGTCCTGCCTAGGTGCAGACCGTCCGGTTTGTACTGGTCCACCTCCCCCAGCACCGGTTCCAATGCCCTAGGAATTTGAATCCCTCCCTGCTGCACCACTGCTCAAGCCACGTATTCATCTGAGCTATCCTGCGATTCCTACTCTGACTGGCACGTGGCACTGGTAGCAATCCCGAGATTACTACTTTGGAGGTCCTACGTTTTAATTTAGCTCCTAGCTCCTTAAATTCGTCTCGTAGGACCTCGTCCCTTTTTTTTTTACGTATATCGTTGTTACCAATGTGCATCATGACAACTGGATGTTCAGCCTCCCTTTTCAGAATGTCCTGCACCCGCTCCGAGACATCCTTGACCCTTGCACCAGGGAGGCAATATACCATCCTGGAGTCTCGGTTGCGGCCGCAGAATGGCCTATCTATTCCCCTTACAATCGAATCCCCTATCACTATCGCTCTCCCACTCTTTTTCCTGCCCTCCTGTGCAGCAGAGCCAGCCACGGTGCCATGAACTTGGCTGCTGCTGCCCTCCCCTGATGAGTCATCCCCCTCAACAGTACTCAAAGCAGTGTATCTGTTTTACAGGGGGATGACCGCAGGGGACACCTGCACTACCTTCCTTGCACTGTTCTTCCTGCTGGTCTTCCATTCCCTAGCTGGCTGTGGACACTTCTCTTGTGGTAAGACCAACTCACTACACGTGCTACTCACGTCATTCTCAGCATCGTGGATGCTCCAACGCGGACCGTCAGGAGCTGGAGGAGGATACACTTCCTGCACATGTAGTCATCAGGGACACCGGAAGTATCCCTGAGTTCCCACATGGTACAGGAGGAGCATATCACGTGACCGAGCTCTCCTGTCATGACTTAACCCTTAGATACACTTAAATTGGGAACGACAGTGCTAAAGATTACTCGCAGTTATCGAAGAGAAAAAAGAAAAACTACTCACCAATCACTTACCCCCTTGGCTGTGACGTCACCTTTCTGTTTCTTTCTACTTATTTTTTGCCTTCCCCCTGTTGCTGCACCAGCTGGCCTCTCGCCGAACTCGCGCTGCTTCTGGTCTCGCTGGCCTTTTGTAGGCTTCTCCGATCCCCGGAACTCCCGCCTCTCGCCGAAATCGCCGTACTATTTTCATCTGGTTCCAAAATGACTACAAAATAAATAGCAGTAAAACATTCTGTCGGTTAACTGTCAACAGTACCAGTGTATGTAGAAAATTATTTTGAAAACCAAATCCTGGTAGAAATATGGATTAATGAAGCCAGTGGCATTAGTGCAAGCTTATGTTTATTTGGGTCACAATTCAACAGAAAGGCATCACGATTCCTGCTTAACTATAAACTTGACAATATGTTGCTATACACCAGCTCAGGCTAAAGGTGACCCATCCCCTTTTAAGCTCACACTGCCTGATCTGCAGAAATAACCAGCAAGGGGTTTGTGTCCAATTATTTCTGCTGCCTGTGGATCAGTCTGTACACACACCACTTGCATAATATATTGCCATAGTACAGCAATATGATTCACTCATTGTAGGAGGCATAAGTCACGATCTGTCACTTGAAGACTAATTCATTGCTGTGGGTAGCACATAAGCTGGGTGTATCAAACAATAATGTTGTGATTTTGAAAAGATAAAAATTGTACTCTTGATAACACTAGAATTGTAGTTACAGTGGAAGGAGTTTCAAGGCTGTAATTCCCTTCAAGGGTTTAGATGACGAAACTGCAGCGGTAAAGTTGATGAATGCCAACAGATGTCAGAAGGTTGAATAACAGCTTTTGAGCTGGATTTTTGGGCTTGGTAATTTTGGCGCATTAATCACGGCGGGGCGGTCCTGATCACGCCTGGAAAAAGTTTGCGCCTTCATCCGTAAAATTCAGCCGAATCTGAGGTTCACTGATTGGGGGCGCTAAATCAGGCATTACATACCTGTGCTTGGTCGCCCCAGCCAGAAACCGTGGCGCAAAAAATGCTCGAAACTTTGCTCATGTGCAGACATGCTCGAAGCTTCCCGGGCCCAGACGGAAGTTTAGGGTGCATCGATTTTGTTTGTGCATGCACAGATCTACCGGACCATTTCGCTCCGAGTGTGCGACATGGCGCAGCAGGAGGGACGCCAGAGAGCACGCCACTCTCTGCAACGGCCATTGAGGCCCTAGTTCAGGCAATTGAGAGGAGGTGGCCTACACTGCATCTCGTGGGAGGAGGGAGGTCCGTGCCAAAGGTCTTCAGGAGTATTTGGAGGGAGATAGTGCTGGAGATGTCAGCGGCAGACACGGTGGCTAGAACTGCCACCCAATGCAACAAGAAGTTTAGCGATCTCACGAGGGTCGTCAGGGTGAGTACCCTTTACGTTAATGGACCCCTTCCATCATTGCAAGATCACTGTCTCACACAATGTAAAGTCTTTGACGGAGCTGCCCCTTCTCTATGTGTTCCAGGCCATGGGTTGGGTTGTTGAAGCCACCTGAAAGCTGGAGGCTCAGTTCACCAGCTATGCCCTGTGCATTCAGGCGGCGCGGACTCTCTTGTCCCCTAATCATTGTCACCCCTCCTCACATTCCCCTTCCATTCTTGATATGCGTTGCCCAAACAGCACCCTGAGCCACAATGAGCCTCACCTGCTCCTCATGTTTCCACATATTCAGTCTGTAGCCATGCAGATTATAATGAACACATTTGCACTTTCAGACTGTAGCAGCTATTGTACTATGGAAGGCACATTGGCACAAGAGGAGCTGTACACTTACTCAACTCTTCTTGCTCTTATTGTAGGCCATTAGCGTATAATCGCTGGGAGCGGCAGTGGACCGGAGGCCGAGAGCCTGATCTGCAGGAGCTCACTGCGGTGGAGCAGTGAGTGTCGGCCCTCATGGGCACCCCAGTTTGCGTGGTGGAAGCGGCGAGGCCAAGCCCCTACAGGTAGTGACGGTGTATAAATGGCTTTTGTGATTGATGTGAGTTCCTTGACCCTTAATATCAAGTGGCCTAGCCACTTTACATATAGATGTCCAATGCCACCTTCCTTTTTTCAGCCTGCCGCCTCCCCTGCTGTTAACCACACGTCTATTGCTTTGTGCTTACAGATGACCAGCCAGAAGCACAGCAGCCTTCCCAAGAGCCGGCAACATCTGGGGACGGGGAAGATGACGAGAGAGGGGCGACTGTGTCCTCTCTGAGCGGGAGACCCCATCAGTCCCACCGAATGGGGGGACAACTTCGGGGGACGATGTCTTCTTGATGAGTCTGAGACTCCTGGCCCCAGTGGCCTACAGCAAAGCCGAGCGGGTTGGAAGGCTCAGAACCCAGCTCCCCGGAGGGTTTGTCAGCCC
This sequence comes from Pristiophorus japonicus, assembly GCF_044704955.1. Lineage (NCBI taxonomy): Eukaryota > Metazoa > Chordata > Chondrichthyes > Pristiophoridae > Pristiophorus > Pristiophorus japonicus. The sequence goes on along the minus strand of NC_091986.1, from coordinate 165,201,162 downwards.
AGTAATCCGACTCAGAGACACTGAGACTTGGACCTGGACTTGGTGGCTATGTCTGGGGAGAACACGGAAATGCACCGAGACCTCATGGGTACATTGGGTAGGGTCCTGCAGAGCATCGATGCACTTGCTGTGAGTGGCAGAGGCAGCCTCACGCTTTGCCCGTGCTTTTCGGACTCCGGCAAGCCCATGCTTGGCCGCTGACAGAAACAGATGGGCTCCAGCAGTGGAGTCCCAGAGGGGATGGCGCATGCTTTGGGTGACATGGCAGCGGCTATCGTATTGCAGGCACAAGCCACGCAACAGCTAGGTGATGCCATGCGATCACTGACTGCTGCCGTCCTCTCTGTGTTCTCCATGTCAGAGACGTGGGCCATATACAGTAGACACCTCGAATCGCTGGAGAAATACCACCAATGATGTCTCTGCAAGATCCTGCAAATCACCTAGGAGGACAGATGCACCAATGTTAGTGTCCTCTATTAGACCAACATCCCCAGCATCGAAACACTGACCACACTCGACCAGCTCAGAGAGCATGCAGAAACCATGCGCAGGCAGCGAAAGGAGCGTGTGGCAAACCAGACTCCCCACCCACCCTTTCCTTCAATGACTGTCTGTCCCACCCGTGACAGAGAATGTAATTCCCATATTGGACTGTTCAGTCACCGAAGAACTCACTTTTAGAGTGGAAGCAAGTCATCTTCGATTTCGAGTGACTGCCTACGATGATGTTCCGCACTGTCCAACGGGGAAGTGACGATGCCAAAGCAGGCCAGCAAGTTGTGGTCACACATTGTGCTTCGGATGCTGAGGCTCAGCCCCGTATGAGTGACAGTAGTCCCATGGAAATGGAAGGTGCTGTCCTTCCTCAAGATGACAGTATTCCAGTTCCCACCACTGATACACTGACCTTGCACCAAACACGGTCCACACCCGAGCCATCACAGACTGCTGCTGCCGATGTTGCAGCACAGCAGTCCGCAGCCAGGCCTTCCAAGCCCAGAGTTGGTCCAGGGCGTCCTCGAAGGCCATCTGTTCTTTCTGGCCCACACGCATGGGAGGGATGTAAAGGTTAGCGGGGGGGGGGGGGGGGAGGAGGAGAGGAGGAGAAAGGTCAGGCCAAGTTTAATTAAGGACGAGGACCACATTGGGGACATGCACTGAAAATTATTAATCAGGCCTGTATATAGAAACATAAAAATATAGAAAATAGGTGCAGGAGGAGGCCATTTGGCCCTTCGAGGTTGCACCACTATTCAATATGAGCATGGCTGATCATGCAATTCAGTACCCCATTCCTGCTTTCTCTCCATACCCCTTGATCCATTTAGCGTAAGGGCCACATCTAACTCCCTTTTAAATATATCTAACGAACTGGCCTCAACAACTTTGTGTTATAGAATTCCACATGCTCACAACTCTGAGTGAAGAGGTTTCTCCTCATCTCTGTCCTAAATGGCTTAGCCCTTATCCTTCGACTGTGATCCCTGGTTCTGGACTTCCCCAACATCGGGAACATTCTTCCTGCATCTAACCTATCCAGCCTCGTCAGAATTTTATATGTTTCTGTGAGATCCCCTATTATTATTCTAAATTCCCTTCAATATAAGCCGAGTCGATCCAGTCTTTCTTCATATGTCAATCCTGTCATTCTGAGAATCAGCCTAGTGAACCTTTGCTGCACTCCCTCAATAGCAAGAATGTCCTTCCTCAGATTAGGAGACCAAAACTGAACACAATATTCAAGGTGTGACCTTACCAAGGCCTTGTACAACTATAGTAAGACCTCACTGCTCCTATACTCAAATCCTCTCGCTATGAAGGCCAACATGCCATTTGTCGCCTTCACCGCCTGCTGTACCCGTATGCCAACTTTCAATGACAGATGCACCATGACACCCAGGTCTCATTGCACCGCCCCCTTTCCTAATCTGCCGCCATTCAGATAATCTGCCTTCGTGTTTTTGCCCCCAAAGTGGATAACCTCACATTTATCCACATTATACTGCATCTGCCATGCATTTGCCCACTCGCCTAACCTGTCCAAGTCACCCTGCAGTCTCTTAGCGTCCTCCTCACAGCTCACACCACCACCCAGTTTAGTGTCATCTGCAAACTTGGAGATATTACACTCAATTCCTTCACCTAAAGCATTGATGTATATTGTAAATAGCTGGGGTCCCAGCACTGAACCCTGCGGCCCCCCACGAGTCACTGCCTGCCTTTCTGAAAAGGACCCATTTATCCCGACTCTCTGCTTCCTGTCTGCCAACCAGTTCTCTATCCACGTCAGTACATTACCCCCAATACCAAGTGCTTTAATTTTGCGCACTATTTCTCTTGTGTGGGACCTTGTCAAAAGCCTTTTGAAAGTCCAAATATACCACATCCACTGGTTCTCCCTTGTCCATTCTACTAGTTACATCCTCAAAAAATTGCAAAAGATTTGTCAAGCATGATTTCCATTTCATAAATCCATGCTGACTTGGACCGATCCTGTCACTGCTTTCCAAATGCGCTGCTGTTTCATCTTTAATAATTGATTCCAACATTTTCCCCACTACTGATGTCAGGCTAACTGGTCTATAATTACCCGTATTTTCTCTCCCTCCTTTTTTAAAAAGTGGTGTTACATTAGCTAACCTCCAGTCCACAGGAACTGAACCAGAGTCAATCGGCTGTAGGAAAATGATCACCAATGCATGCACTATTTCTAGGGCCACTTCCTTAAGTACTCTGGGATGCAGACTGTCAGGCTCCGGGGATTTATCGGCCTTCAATCCCATCAATTTCCCGAACACAATTTCCCACCTAATAAGGATATGCTTCAGTTCCTCCTTCTCAATCGACCTCGGTCCCCTAGTACATCCGGAAGGTTATTTGTGTCTTCCTTCGTGAAGACAGAACCAAAGTATTTGTTCAACTGGTCTGCCATTTCTTTGTTCCCCATTATGAATTCACCTGAATCTGACTGCAAGGGACCTACGTTCACATATCTATAGAAGATTTTGCAGTCAGTTTTTATGTTCCCGGCAAGCTTCCTCTTATACTCTATTTTCTCCCTCCTATATTAAACCCTTTGTCTTCCTCTGCTGAATTTTAAATTCCTTCCAGTCGTCAGGTTTGCTGCTTTTTCTGGACAATTTATATGCCTCTTCCTTGGATTTAACACTCTCCTTAATTTCCCTTGTTAGCCACGGTTGAGCCACCTTTCCCGTTTTACTTTTACTCCAGACAGGGATGTACAATTGTTGAAGTTCATCCATGTGATCTTTAAATGTTTGCCATTGCTTATCCACCGTCAACCCTTTAAGTATCATTTGCCAATCTATACTAGCCAATTCATGTCTCATACTATCGAAGTTACCTTTCCTTAAGTTCAGGACCCTAGTTTCTGAATTAACTGTGTCACTCTCAATCTTAATAAAGAATTCTACCATATTATGGACACTCTTCCCTAATGGACCTCAAACAACAAGATTGCTAATTAGTCCTTTCTCATTACACATCACACAGTATAGGATGGCCAGCCGTCTAGTTGGTTCTTCGACATATTGGCCAAGAAAACCATCCCTAATACATTCCAGGAAATCCTCCATCGTATTGCTACCAGTTTGGTTAGCCCATTCTATATGTAGATTAAAGTTGCCCATGATAACTGCTGTACCTTTATTGCATGCATCCCTAATTTCTTGTTTGATGCTGTCCCCAACCTCTCTACTACTGTTTTGTGGTCTGTACACAACTCCCACTTGCATTTTCTGCCCTTTGGTATTCCGCAGCTCCACCCATACCGATTCCACATCATCCAAGCTAATGTCCTTCCTAACTATTGCGTTAATTTCCTCTTTAACCAGCAAAGCTACCCCACCTCCTTTTCCTTTCTGTCTATCCTTCCTGAATGTTGAATACACCTGGATGCTGAGTTCCCAGCCTTGGTCACCCTGGAGCCATGTCTCCGTGATGCCAATTATATCATATTCATTAATTGCTGCCTGTGCAGTTAATTTGTCCATCTTATTCCGAATACTCCTTGCATTGAGGGACAGAGCCTTCAGGCTTGTCTTTTTAACACACTTTGCCCTTTTAAAATTTTGCTGCAATGTGGCCCTTTTTGATTTTTGCCTTGGGTTTCTCTGCCCTCCACTTTTCTTCTTTCTATCTTTTGCTTCTGCCCCCATTCTACTTCCCTCTGTCTCCCTGCATAGGTTCCTATACCCCTGCCATATTTGTGTAACCCCTCCCCAACAGCACTAGCAAACACTTCCCCTAGAACATTGGTTCCGGTTCTGTCCAGGTGCAGACCGTCCGGTTTGTACTGGTCCCACCTTCCCCAGAACCAGTTCCAGGAATTTGAATCCCTCCTTTCTGCACCACTGCTCAAGCCACGTATTCATCTGAGCTATCCTGCGATTCCTACTCTGACTAGCACGTGGCACTGGTAGCAATCCTGAGATTACTACCTTTTGAGGTCCTACTTTTTAATTTAACTCCTAGCTCCCTAAATTCAGCGTGTAGGATCTCATCCTGTTTTTTTTTTTTACCTATATCGTTGGTCCCTACATGCACCATGACAACTGGCTGTTCACCCTCTCCCTTCAAAATGTCCTGCAACCGCTCCGAGACATCCTTGACCCTTGCACCAGGGAGGCAACATACAATCCTGGAGTCTCCATTGCGGCCGCAGAAACTTCTTATCTATTCCCCTTACAATAGAATCCCCTCCCATTATAGCTCTCCCACTCTTTTTCCTGCCCTCCTGTGCAGCAGAGCCACCCATGGTGCCATGAATTTGGCTGCAGCTGCCCTGCCCTCATGAGTCACCCCCCCAACAATACCCGAAGAGGTGTATCTGTTTTGGAGGGGGATGACCGCAGGGGACCTCTGCACTACCTTCCTTCCACTGCTCTTCCTGTTGGTCATCCATTCCCTATCTGTCTGTGTAACCTTTACCTACGGTAAGACCAACTCACTAAACGTGCTATTCACGGCATCCTCAGCATCGCACATGCTCCAGAGTGAATCCACCCACAGCTCCAGTGCCACAATGCAGTCTGTCAGGAGCTGCAGCAGGGTACACTTCCTGCACATGTAGTCGTCAGGAACACTGGAAGCGTCCCTGAGTTCCCACATAGCAGAGGAGGAGCATGACACGTGTCCGAGCACTCCTCCCGTGACTTAACTTAATTTGGCAATAACAGTGATAAAGGTTACCTACCGATAGGAAAAAGAAAAAGAAAAACTACTCACCAATCACTTACCCCCTTGGCTGTGATGTCACCTTTTGATTTCTTTCTACTTCTTTGTTTACCTTCTGCCCTGCAGCTGCACCAGCTGGCCTCCTCCGATGCCGAGCCTTTTATAGGCCTCCGACTCCCCGGACTCCCGCTCCACGAACTCCCGCCTCCTCCGACGCCGAGCCAATTCACGTCTCATACTGTTGAAGTTACCTCTCTAAGTTCAGGACTTTCATCTCTGAATTAACTGTATCACTCTCCATCTTAATGAAAAATTCTAGCATATTATGGTCACTCTTCCCCAAAGGGCCTCGCACAACAAGATTGCTAATTAATCCTCTCTCATTACACAACACCTAGTCCAGGATGGCCAGCTTTCTAGTTGGTTCCTCGACATATTGGTCGAGAAAACCATCCCTTATACACTCCAGGAAATCCTCCTCCACCGTATTGCTACCAGTTTGTTTAGTCTAATCTATATGTAGATTAAAGTCACCCATGATAACTGCTGTATCTTTATTGCACTCATGCCTAATTTCCTGTTCGATGCCATCCCCAACCTCACTATAACTGGTGGTCTGTACACAACTCACATGAGCATTTTCTGCCCTTTGGTGTTCTGCAGCTCCACTCATGTAGGGGTCAAGTTTCGGCCTGAGTTGCTCCTATTTTTTTGGAGCAACTAGTTTAGAATGGAGTATCTTAGAAATTGCAATTCTCAGCCTTCAGTTTGCTCCAGTTCTAGTGAGTGAGAACAGTTTCATTTTGGAACAGATTTTTTTTTCAAAAGGGGGCGCGTCCGGCCACTTACGCCTGTTTTGCAAGTTTAGGCAGCGAAAACTTACTCCAAACTAACTTAGGATGGTCTGCACCTGGGCAGGTCCGGAACCAATGTCCTAGGGGGAGTGTTTGCTAGTGCTGTTGGGGAGGAGTTAAACTAATATTGCAGGGGGATGGGAACCTATACAGGGAGACAGAGGGAGACAAAAAGGAGGCAAAAGCAAAAGACAGAAAGGAGATGAGGAAAAGTGGAGGGCAGAGAAACCCAAGGCAAAGAACAAAAAGGGCCACTGTACAGCTAAATTCTAAAAGGACAAAGGGTGTTAAAAAAACAAGCCTGAAGGCTTTGTGTCTTAATGCAAGGAGTATCCGCAATAAGGTGGATGAATTAATTGTGCAAATAGATGTTAACAAATATGATGTGATTGGGATTACGGAGACGTGGCTCCAGGATGATCAGGGCTGGGAACTCAACATCCAGGGGTATTCAACATTCAGGAAGGATAGAATAAAAGGAAAAGGAGGTGGGGTAGCATTGCTGGTTAAAGAGGAGATTAATGCAATAGTTAGGAAAGACATTAGCTTGGATGATGTGGAATCTATATGGGTAGAGCTGCAGAACACTAAAGGGCAAAAATCGTTAGTGGGAGTTGTGTACAGACCTCCAAACAGTAGTAGTGATGTTGGGGAGGGCATCAAACAGGAAATTAGGAGTGCATGCAATAAAGGTGCAGCAGTTATAATGGGTGACTTTAATATGCACATAGATTGGGCTAGCCAAACTGGAAGCAATACGGTGGAGGAGGATTTCCTGGAATGCATAAGGGATGGTTTTCTAGACCAATATGTCGAGGAACCAACTAGGGGGGAGGCCATCTTAGACTGGGTGTTGTGTAATGAGAGAGGATTAATTAGCAATCTCATTGTGCGAGGCCCCTTGGGGAAGAGTGACCATAATATGGTGGAATTCTGCATTAGGATGGAGAATGAAACAGTTAATTCAGAGACCATGGTCCAGAACTTAAAGAAGGGTAACTTTGAAGGTATGAGGCATGAATTGGCTAAGATAGATTGGCTAATGATACTTAAGGGGTTGACTGTGGATGGGCAATGGCAGACATTTAGAGAACGCATGGATGAATTACAACAATTGTACATTCCTGTCTGGCGTAAAAATAAAAAAGGGAAGGTGGCTCAACCGTGGCTATCTAGGGAAATCAGGGATAGTATTAAAGCCAAGGAAGTGGCATACAAATTGGCCAGAAATAGCAGCGAACCTGGGGACTGGGAGAAATTTAGAACTCAGCAGAGGAGGACAAAGGGTTTGATTAGGGTAGGGAAAATGGAGTACGAGAAGAAGCTTGCAGGGAACATTAAGGCGGATTGCAAAAGTTTCTATAGGTATGTAAAGAGAAAGAGGTTAGTAAAGACAAACGTAGGTCCCCTGCAGTCAGAATCAGGGGAAGTCATAACGGGGAACAAAGAAATGGCAGACCAATTGAACAAATACTTTGGTTCAGTATTCACTAAGGAGGACACAAACAACCTTCCGGATATAAAAGTGGTCAGAGGGTCTATTAAGGAGGAGGAACTGAGGGAAATCTTTATTAGTCGGGAAATTGTGTTGGGGAAATTGATGGGATTGAAGGCCGATAAATCCCCAGGGCCTGATGGACTGCATCCCAGAGTACTTAAGGAGGTGGCCTTGGAAATAGCGGATGCATTGACAGTCATTTTCCAACATTCCATTGACTCTGGATCAGTTCCTATCGAGTGGAGGGTAGCCAATGTAACCCCACTTTTTAAAAAAGGAGGGAGAGAGAAAGCAGGGAATTATAGACCGGTCAGCCTGACCTCAGTAGTGGGTAAAATGATGGAATCAATTATTAAGGATGTCATAGCAGCGCATTTGGAAAATGGTGACATGATAGGTCCAAGTCAGCATGGATTTGTAAAAGGGAGATCATGCTTGACAAATCTTCTGGAATTTTTTGAGGATGTTTCCAATAAAGTGGACAAAGGAGTACCAGTTGATGTGGTATATTTGGACTTTCAGAAGGCTTTCGACAAGGTCCCACACAGGAGATTAATGTGCAAAGTTAAAGCACATGGGATTGGGGGTAGTGTGCTGACGTGGATTGAGAACTGGTTGTCAGACAGGAAGCAAAGAGTAGGAGTAAATGGGTACTTTTCGGAATGGCAGGCAGTGACTAGTGGGGTACCGCAGGGTTCTGTGCTGGGGACCCAGCTGTTTACATTATACATTAATGATTTAGACGAAGGGATTAAATGTAGTATCTCCAAATTTGCGGATGACACTAAGTTGGGTGGCAGTGTGAGCTGCGAGGAGGATGCTATGAGGCTACAGAGTGACTTGGATAGGTTAGGTGAGTGGTCAAATGCGTGGCAGATGAAGTATAATGTGGATAAATGTGAGGTTATCCACTTTGGTGGTAAAAACAGAGAGACAGACTATTATCTGAACGGTGACAGATTAGGAAAAGGGAAGGTGCAACGAGACCTGGGTGTCATGGTACATCAGTCAATGAAGGTTGGCATGCAGGTACAGCAGGCGGTTAAGAAAGCAAATGGCATGTTGGCCTTCATAGCGAGGGGATTTGAGTACAGGGGCATGGAGGTGTTGCTACAGTTGTACAGGGCCTTGGTGAGGCCACACCTGGAGTATTGTGTACAGTTTTGGTCTCCTAACTTGAGGAAGGACATACTTGCTGTTGAGGGAGTGCAGCGAAGATTCACCAGACTGATTCCGGGATGGTGGGACTGACCTATCAAGAAAGACTGAATCAACTGGGCTTGTATTCACTGGAGTTCAGAAGAGTGAGAGGGGACCTCATAGAAACGTTTAAAATTCTGACGGGTTTGGACAGGTTGGATGCAGGAAGAATGTTCCCAATGTTGGGGAAGTCCAGAACCAGGGGTCACAGTCTAAGGATAAGGGGTAAGCCATTTAGGACCGAGATAAGGAGAAACTTCTTCACCCAGAGAGTGGTGAACCTGTGGAATTCTCTACCACAGGAAGTAGTTGAGGCCAATTCACTAAATATATTCAAAAGGGAGTTAGATGAAGTCCTTACTACTCGGGGGATCAAGGGTTATGGCGTGAAAGCAGGAAGTGGGTACTGAAGTTTCATGTTCAGCCATGAACTCGTTGAATGGCGGTGCAGGCTAGAAGGGCTGAATGGCCTGCTCCTGCACCTATTTTCTATGTTTCTATGTTAAGTGTAGATTTTTATACACTCAGAAAAACCTTGCCTACGCTTAGAAAATCAGGCGTGGGGAACGAGATGGGGGGTGTTTACAAACATTAAACACTTCTCTTTTACAAAAAAAGAGCCATCATCAATAATAAATAAATCAATAAATAAACCAATAAATCAATCCAAATAAATTAAAAAATAAATAAATAAAAATTAAAAATCACTCAATAAATAAAAAAATATTTCTACTCACCTGCAGCACTAGGGAGAAGATGGTGGTGGGGGGGGGGGCGGAGAAGAGAAGATGATGGGGGGGAGGGGAGAAGAGGAAGATGTGGGGGGAGGGGAAGAGAGGAAGATGTGGGGGGAGGGGAAGAGAGGAAGATGTGGGGGGAGGGGAAGAGAGGAAGATGTGGGGGGAGGGGAAGAGAGGAAGATGTGGGGGGAGGGGAAGAGAGGAAGATGTGGGGGGAGGGGAAGAGAGGAAGATGTGGGGGGAGGGGAAGAGAGGAAGATGTGGGGGGAGGGGAAGAGAGGAAGATGTGGGGGGAGGGGAAGAGAGGAAGATGTGGGGGGAGGGGAAGAGAGGAAGATGTGGGGGGAGGGGAAGAGAGGAAGATGTGGGGGGAGGGGAAGAGAGGAAGATGTGGGGGGAGGGGAAGAGAGGAAGATGTGGGGGGAGGGGAAGAGAGGAAGATGGGGGGGAGGGGATGAGAGGAAGATGGAGGGGACGAGAGGAAGATGGGGGAGAAGAGAGGAAGATGGGGGGAGAAGAGAGGAAGATGGGGGGGGAGAAGAGAGGAAGATGGGGGTGGGAGGGGAAGAGAGGAAGATGGGGGTGGGAGGGGAAGAGAGGAAGATGGGAGGGGAAGAGAGGAAGATGGGGGGATGAGAAGAAGATGGGGGGAGAAGAGAGGAAGGAAGGGGGGGAGAGAGAAGAAGAGGGGGGAAAGAGAAGAAGAGGGGGGGAAAGAAGAGAAGAAGGGGGGAGAGAAGAAGATGAAGGGGGGGAGAGAAGAGAAGAAGATGGGGGGGAAGAAAGGGGGGAGAGAAGAGAAGAAGATGGGGGAGAGAGTGGGGGAAGAGAGGAAGAGAGGAAGAAGGAGCCCCGCACGCAGCCAATGGCGGGCTGCTGCCGACACTTCGGATGGGTCCCGCCCCAGCGAGATGCAGGACGGGCGGGCCCTGCCGACTACTAAGAAGCCGGGCCCCGCCGACTCTTCAGGTGGGGCCCGCATGCAGCCGATGCCGGGCTGCCGACGTCTCTTTGGACGGGTCCCGCCCCAAGGTGATGCAGGGTGGGCGTGCCCTGCTGACGACGACTATGATGCCGGCTGCCAGGAGTTCTTCGGGTGGGGCGGGGTGGGTGGGCCCCACCGCCCAGGTAAGATGCGCAGGCCACTCGGCCGGGGATAGGGTGACGTCCCTTCGGCCTGGGATAGGGTCGTTGCTCCGGAGACAGGACACCGGCAGCTACTGCGCACGCGCGCAGCTGACAGCACTGTTTTGGGCGCTGGGTTGTAGCATCGCCCCCAGCTGCTCGTGCTGCGCCGCGCCAAGGTGGAATTGGGCCTACAGCTATTGGAGAATCGGCAGGTAAGTATTCGGCGCAATTTTTGTTCTATAAATTAGTTGGGCCTCTCCGATGTGTGCAGTTCTAGCAGCTGGCCTAAACTTGACCCCACAGATGCCACCTCATCCACGCTAATGTCCTTCCTTACTATTACATTAATCTCCTCTTTAACCAGCAACGCCACCCCACCTCCTTTTCCTTTTGGTCTATCTTTCCTGAATATTAAATACCCTTGGATGTTGAGTTCCCAGCCTTGGTCACCCTGGAGCCATGTCTCCCTAATCCCAATTACATCATATCTCCCTAATCCCAATGACATCATATCTCCCTAATCCCAATGACATCATATCCGTTAACAGCTCTCTGCGTAGTTAATTCTTCCACCTTACTACGAATGCTCCTCGCATTGAGAAACAGAGCCGTCAGGCTTGTTTTTTTTAAACACTCTTTGTCCTTTTAGAATGAAGTTGTAATGTTGCCCTTTTTGACTTTTGCCTTTGATTTTTCTGCCCTCCACTTCTACTTTTCTCCTTTATACCTTTTGCTTCTGATCCCAAATGTACATTTCTGCAGTTCGTTGTCGTTGAGTGCGTTGCAACAGGACGTTGTATTTATTTTTTGGTGAGGGGGGATTGTTTCAGTAAAATGTTTGCCATTGGCGTCTTGTGTATCATTGTAAACTTCACCAGAGATGTGCCATTATGGTGCAGCCAGTATTAGCTGCATTCCCCAGCTTCCTCCATTCAAGAGAACCGATGCATTATGAGCTGCCGACGTGCGGCTCTTGGGCCGCCCCCGTGGATGATGTGGCTGTCCAGTCGGGGCCTCGCCAGGCTCCTGTTCATCGTCCTCTTCCTCCTGAGGTCGGGCTGCAATCCCCACTGGCAATGCCTGGCCCCTCATGATGGCCAAGTTGTGTAGCATGCAGCACATGCAATAAATTACGCGACCTGTTGAGGGGAGTATTGAAGGCTGCCTCCAGAGCAGTCCAGGTATCGGAAACGCTGCTTCAGCATCCCTAATGTTTGTTCGATGATGTTGCGGGTGGCCACATGGCTCTCATTATACCGTTGCTCCGCTTCTGTGGTGGGGTTGTGGAGGGGAGTCATGAGCCACATTGCTCGGGGACAAAGGATATGGCCTAGCTATCAGCAGCGCCATTCCCGTGGTGGCCGAAACAATCGTGAGACAGTGATCTCGTGCAGGATGCGAGCATCATGTGCGCTCCCTGGATAGCGGGCATTCACTGTGAGGATGCGCTGCGTGTGGTTGCACACCAGCTGCACGTTTCGGGAGTGGTATCCCTTTCAGTTTCTGAATATCTCTGCATTGTGTAACGGTGCTCACAAGGCCACGTGTGTGCAGTCAATGGTTCCTTGAACCCGCGGGAAGCCCGTAATTCTGCCAAACACACATGCCCACTCATTCCAGCTCTCCCTGTTCATTGGGAACTTTGAGGTCCATTCTGCGGGCGTAGAGAGCCTTTGTGATGTGGCGAATACAGTGACGTGCAACGTATTGAGCGATGCTGCATATGTCTCCTGCTGCAGCCTGGAAGGAGCCGGAGGCATAGAAGGCTAGTGCCAGTCACCTTCACTACGATGGGCAGTGCAGTCCTGTTGCCACTGTAAGGCTGAAGGTCTGCCTGTAGGAGACGGCATATCTCTGTCAGCACTTCCTTTTGGAAGCGCAGCCTTCTCTCACACTGCTCCTCAGAGAGCTGGAGGTAAGAGGGTTGCTACCTATAAACACATGGGGGGTAAGGCCTCATCCTCAAGTCTTCGGCCTCTCCTCATTCATGGGCTGACATGGCCAAGAGCCTTTCTATCTAGATGTCTCCTAGCAATAGCATGGAGTAGGATACTTTGGCAAACTGGTAATGCCTCCATTAAATTATTTCACTGAAGTTGCTAAGACACTATCATAGCAGATAAATCTGCCGCTTTAAAGTCTGAGCATCACACAGTGTGCAGTGTGTAAACGTTGCTGTCAATGTGACCTCTGATTTAGGATCCTCCTGCCTCAATTTAAACACGTGGCAAATAGCACCTACTTGACCGTGGAAGCACCTGGTTTTTCAGGCGTCACTTTGGGCAGATGTTAAATGCGGCATCAGCACCTAATTTTGCAACTGTGGCGCCATGATCTGAAGGGTGGGGCGGTAAGTTTTTGCGCGCTGGAAACTCTGAGTAGAATTTGCCGGCTGGACGGTAATGGTTGGGCGCCCAGCGATAAGCATTTACACACCTTTTACCACCCCTCCAGGGCGCCAACAGAGATGCAAGCCAGCCGAAAATCCAGCCCTCTTGGGCTAGACTTTCAGCATACATCTGCCCATTTGTGGGTAAAATGATGGAATCAATTATTAAGGATGTCATAGCAGCGCATTTGGAAAGAGGTGACATGATAGGTCCAAGTCAGCATGGATTTGTGAAAGGGAAATCATGCTCGACAAATCTTCTGGAATTTTTTGAGGATGTTTCCAGTCGAGTGGATGGGAGAACCAGTTGATGTGATGTATTTGGACTTTCAGAAGGCTTTCGACAAGGTCCCACACAAGAGATTAGTGTGCAAAGTTAAAGCACATGGGATTGGGGGTAGTGTGCTGACATGGATTGAGAACTGGTTGGTAGACAGGAAGCAAAGAGTAGGAGTAAATGGGTACTTTTCAGAATGGCAGGCAGTGACTAGTGGGGTACCGCAAGGTTCTGTGCTGGGGCTCCAGCTGTTTACATTGTACATTAATGATTTAGACGAGGGGATTAAATGTAGTATCTCCAAATTTGCAGATGCCACTAAGTTGGGTGGCAGTGTGAGCTGCGAGGAGGATGTTATGAGGCTGCAGAGTGACTTGGATAGGTTAGGTGAGTGGGCAAATGCATGGCAGATGAAGTATAATGTGGATAAATGTGAGGTTATCCACTTTGGTGGTAAAAACAGAGAGACAGACTATTATCTGAATGGTGACAGATTAGGAAAAGGGGAGGTGCAACGAGACCTGGGTGTCATGGTACATCAGTTATTGAAGGTTGGCTTGCAGGTACAGCAGGCGGTTTAGAAAGCAAATGGCATGTTGGCCTTCATAGCGAGGGGATTTGAGTACAGGGGCAGGGAAGTGTTACTACAGTTGTACAGGGCCTTCGTGAGGCCACACCTGGAGTATTGTGTACAGTTTTGGTCTCCTAACTTGAGGAAGGACATTCTTGCTATTGAGGGAGTGCAGCGAAGGTTCACTGGACTGATTTCCGGGATGGCGGGACTGACATATCAAGAAAGACTGGATCAACTGGGCTTGTATTCACTGGAGTTCAGAAGAATGAGAGGGGATCTCAAAGAAACGTTTAAAATTCTGACGGGTTTAGACAGGTTAGATGCAGGAAGAATGTTTCCAATGTTGGGGAAGTCCAGAACCAGGGGTCACAGTCTCAGGATAAGGGGTAAGCCATTTATGATCGAGATGAAGAGAAACTTCTTCACCCAGAGAGTGGTGAACCTGTGGTATTCTCTACCACAGAAAGTTGTTGAGGCCAATTCACTAAATATATTCAAAAAGGAGTTAGATGTAGTCCTTACTACTAGGGGGATCAAGGGGTATGGCAAGAAAGCAGGAATGGCGTACTGAAGCTGCATGTTCAGCCATAAACTCATTGAATGGCGGTGCAGGCTCAAAGGGCCGAATGGCCTACTTCTGCACCTATTTTCTATGTTTCTATGTTTGTATTTAACCGCTGAGATTGAGTTTACCGGCCATATTTGATTTATAAATGGAAACTAACGCCCAAATACCACTCAGATTATCGCCGAGCGCTACTTCTGGCATCTCATCCACATACCGCCCAAATGATCGCTCGCCCAAAAAGACGCTCAAGAAAAGCTGCACTCACCTGACCTTAACCCAGCGATATTGAGGCCATTTTGTAAATCGGGGACTTTTAATAAAAGGCTGCTTCAAGTTGATGGGAGCATTTAAGTAATTCGTGAGTGATTTTAAGGTCATTTTAAAATCTTGGCAACCATCTAATCACATTGTGGTGAACTTGGAGTTTATATTACGTTTGTAGACGACAATTGAATAATTTTGAAGACATATTAGGGCATTTATAGTAATGGGGCCTGTAATTTCTCAGCCAGTATTGCTGACTACTCATGCTACAGAATAGAGATGGGAGAAGGTTTATTGAGGAGCATTATGTGCCCAATCAAAGAGATGGCAAACTGCTGAGGAAGAGGAGACCTTACACCCAACGCATTTACAGGGATAAGTGATCATACCTGGACTTGTCTAATAATATGCATTAGGAGGCTGCGCTTCCGAAAGGAGGTCATCAGTGAGATATGCCAGCTAATTAAGGGAGATCTGCAGTCTACCAGCACCATCAGGACCACACTGCCCATTGAGGTTCAGGTTACTGCGGCACTTTCCTTCTATGCATCGGGCTCCTTTCAGGCCTCAGCTGGCGACATTTGCAGCATTTCTCAGCACGCCACACATTGCTACATTGGACAGGTGACTGAAGCCCTTTACGCTCACAGGATGGACTTTATAAACTTCCTTATGACCAGGGAGGCACTGAGTGAGAGGGCTTTGGGGTTCTCAAGAATAGCAAACTTCCCCAAGGTGTAGGGAGCAATAGACTGCATGCACATCGCCCTGCGAACACCTTTTCAGGATGCAGAAGTGTTTCGGAACCGAAAGGGATTCCACTTCCTGAATGTGCAATTCGTCATCTACTACAAGCAAATAATCATGGCAGTAAATGCAAAATTTCCAGGGAGCATCCATAATGCGCACATCTTGCATGAGAGTACTGTCTCTGGCCTGTTTAAGAGTCAGCCACAAGGTCATGGTTGGATGCTAGGGGATAAGGGATATGGCCTTGCCAGCTGGCTCATGACGCCCCCTGCGTAACCCTCAGACAGAAGCCAAGAGGAGATACAACGAAAGCCATATAGCCACACGCAATATCGTCGAAAAGACAATTGGAGTGCTTAAGCAGCGCTTCAGATGCCTGAACCACTCAGGAGATGACTTACATTACCACCCTTGAGCAGGTCGTTGTGTTCATTGTGGTGTGCTGCATGTTGCATAACTTAGCTATCAGGAAGGGACAAGAATTGCCAGATGGAACGGCCGGTCTGCCTCAGGAGAGAGAGGAGGAGGAGGAAGATGACCTCGGGGAGGACAATCAGGCTGGCGTTGAAGCCATGCCCCCACCCCACCCTAGACCGCAGGAAAAGCCCCGTGGTAGTTACGCAGCTGCAAGACTGTTGCGTCAGCAGCTCATAAATGACCGCTTTGCGTGAAGTAACGTTGGTGACTGTTATAGTTGCGTTACATTACGTTTCATCCTTGCCTGGCCTGGCCTTGCCATTGTTTGCAACCCTTGTATTGATGTTTGACCTTTCTGATATTGGAAGACACTGCACAACAATGTTAAGTTAAATAAAAAATATTTAATAATTACAAAATTTCTAATTTCTTTTTTAAACAAACTAAAGTGAAAAAAAGAAACATATACATGAATATAAACACCCATCTCCCCCCCAAACCCCCACCCCAACAGTGATTTTTTTTAAATAACAATATTTAATAACAATTTTTCATCAATAACATTTATAATATAACGACACAAGCATCCCCCACCCCCCAACAGTCAAGAAATTTATTATAATAATAACAACAACAACCCCAACAGTGAACAATACAAAAACAAGAATAATGTCCCACTCACCCGCCCCCTCCCCTACCTGCGGCCACGCTGCCCTTTGCCTCTACCTACCTCCCCGGTCTGAACCCCCCTTTTCCACTTACACCCTCCCCCTTCTCCCTGCATTCACACCAAGCCGCCTTGCAGCAGGGCACCTTGAGTGCTGCTGCTGTGTGGGGGCTGATGGTGGCAGAGTCACAATCTATGCTGAAGCTGGAGAAGACGTTTCCAAAGAAATGTCTTCCAAGTCAGAAGCAACTGCTTCCTCCTGACTCGCATCTGTCGACATGGGCGGTACGGCACCGTGGGGTGCAGTGCCGTATCCCGAGACCACCGCATGGCATCGACTGAATCGGCCATTCTCCGCATTGCCGCAACCATCTGCGCCATGTCCTCCGAGATACACGCAGTCGGTGCGGCAATGTGATCGGTCAATCCACCCATTGCCTGAAGTAGCTCTCGACCACTGTTGACGCTCATCCTTGACAGTTCAACCATGTTGGTGTCTGCCTGTCATTGAGCAATCCTACCTCATCGAATCAAACTCCGCGGGGTAGGCATTGGACCACTCGGGGTGCCCTGCTGCAAGGGACTTGGCCCTGCTGCTTCCTCGTTTAAAGAAGAAGTGGCTGCAGGAATATTGGAGCAGCTTGCTTGAGGTTCATCATCATCCTCCTCGCTGGTGTACTCCGTGGTCAACAAGATCTGTACAAGGAGTGGTGAAATTCTTGGGGCCTCTACGTTTGTTGATTGCTCCTGGGGAGCCTGGGGACCTAGAAAACATAATTGTGGTTAGTAGAAACATAGAAAATAGGTTCAGGAGTAGGCCATTCGGCCCCTTGAGCCTGCACCACCATTCAATAAGATCATGGCTGATCATTCCTTCAGTACCCCTTTCCTGCTTTCTCTCCATACCCCTTGATCCCCTTAACCGTAAGGGCCATATCTAACTCCCTCTTGATGCCAGTTCACTGGATATATTCAACAACTCTGCGGCAGGGAATTCCACAGGTTAACAACTCCTGAGTGAAGAAGTCTCTCCTCATCTCAGTCCTAAATGGCCTACCCCTTATCCTAAGACTATGTCCCCTGGTTCTGGACTTCCCCAACATTGGGAACATTCTTCCTGCATTTATCCTGTCCAGTCCCGTCAGAATCCTATATGTTTCTATGAGATGCCCTCTCATCTTTCTAAACTCCAATGTATAAAGGCCCAGTTGATCCAGTCTCTCCTCATATGACAGCCCAGCCATCCCCGGAATTAGTCTGGTGAACCTTCGCTGCACTCCCTCAAAACCAAGAACGTCCTTCCTCAGACAAGGAGACCAAAACTGAACACAATATTCCAGGTGAGGTCTAACTGAGGCCCTGTACAGCTGCATTAAGACTTCCCTGCTTCTATATTCAGATCCCCTAGCTATGAAGGCCAACATACCATTTGCCTTCTTTACCGCCTGCTGTACCTGCGTGCCCACTTTCAGTGACTGATGAACCATGACACCCAGGTCTTCTTGCACCTCCCCTTTTCCTAATCTGCTGCCATTCAGATAATATTCTGCCTTCGTGTTTTTGCCCCCAAAGTGGATAACCTCACATTTATCCACATTATACTGCATCTGCCATGTATTTGCCCACTCACCTAACTTGTCCAAATCACACTGCAGCCTCTTAGCATCTTCCTCACAGCTCACACTGCCACCCAGTTTAGTGTCATCTGCAAACTTGGAGATATTACACACTATTCCTTCATCTAAATCGTTAATATACATTGTAAAGAGCTGGGGTACCCGTACTGAGCCCTGTGGCACTCCACTAGTCACTGCCTACCATTCTGAAAAGGACCCGTTTATCCCCACTCTCTGCTTCCTGTCTGCCAACCAGTTCCCTATCCACGTCAGTATATTACCCCCAATACCATGTGCTTTGATTTTGCACACCAATCTCTCATGCAGGACCATGTCAAAATCCTTTTGAAAGTCCAAATACACCACATCCACTGGTTCTCCCTTGTCCACTCTGCTAGTTACATCCTCAAAAAATTCCAGAAGATTCATCAAGCATGATTTCCCTTTCATAAATCCAGCTTAAATCTAACAAGGGAAATTAGGGAAAGTGTTAAATCCAAGGAAGAGGCATATAAATTAGCCAGAAAAAGCAGCTGAGGACTGGGAGAAATTTAGAAGTCAGCAGAGGAGAACTAAGGGTTTCGTCAGGAGGGGGAAAATAGAGTATGAGAGTAAGCTTGCAGGGAATATAAAAACTGACTGCAAAAGCTTCTATAGATATGTGAAGAGAAAAAACTTAGTGAAGACTAATGTAGCTCCCTTGCAGTCAGAATCAGGTGAATTCATAATGGGGAACAAGGAAATGGCAGACCAATTGAACAAATACTTTGGTTCTGTCTTCACTAAGGAAGACATGAATAACCTCCCGAAAATACTCGGGGACCGAGGGTCTAGCGAGAAGCGGGTACTGAGGGAAATCCTTATTAGTCAGGAAATGGTGTTGGGGAAATGGAAGGGACTGAAGGCCGATAAATCTCCAGGGCCTGATAGTTTGCATCCCAGAGTACTTAAGGAAATGGCCCTAGAAATAGTGGATGCATTGGTGGTCATTTTCCAACATTCCATGGACTCTGGATTAGTTCCTATGGATTGGAGGGTAGCTAATGTAATCCCACTTTTTAAAAAAGGTGGGAGAGAAAAAACTGAATTATAGACCAGTTAGCCTGACATCAGTGGTTGGGAAAATGCTGGAGGCAAATATTAAAGATGTAATAGCAGTGCATTTGGAAAGCAGTGACAGGATCGGTCCAAGTCAGCATGGATTTATGAAAGGGAAATCATGCTTGACAAATCTTCTGGAATTTTTTGAGAATGTAACTAGCAGAGTGGATAAGGGAGAATCAGTAGATGTTGTGTATTTAGACTTTTAAAAGGCTTTTGACAAGGTCCCACACAAGAGATTAGTGTGCAAAATTAAGGCACATGGTATTGGGGTTAATGTATTGACGTGGATAGAGAACTGGTTGGCAGACATGAAGCAAAGTGTGGGAATAAACGGGTCCTTTTCAGAATGGCAGGCAGTGACTAGTGGGGTGCTACAGGGTTCAGTGCTGGGACCCCAGCTATTTACAATATACATTAATGATTTAGATAAAGAAATTGAATGTAATATCTCCAAGTTTTCAGATGACACTAAGCTGGGGAGGATGCAAAGAGACTGCAAGGACACTTGGACAGGTTAGGTGAATGGACAAATGCATGGCAGATGCAGTATAATGTGGATAAATGTGAGGTTATCCACTTTGGTGGCAAAAACAGGAAGGCAGATTACTATCTGAATGGTGACAGATTAGT
Organism: Pristiophorus japonicus; assembly: GCF_044704955.1. Taxonomy (NCBI): domain Eukaryota; kingdom Metazoa; phylum Chordata; class Chondrichthyes; family Pristiophoridae; genus Pristiophorus; species Pristiophorus japonicus. The sequence continues at coordinate 165,181,287 of NC_091986.1, read as the reverse complement.
AAAAGGGGAGGAGCAACGAGGCCTAGGTGTCATGGTACATCAGTCATTGAAGGTAGACATGCAGGTACAGCAGGCAGTAAAGAAAGCAAATGTCATGCTGGCCTTCATAGTGAGGGGATTTGAGTATAGGAGCAGGGAGGTCTGGCTGCAGTTGTACAGGGCTTTGGTGAGACCACACCTTGAGTATTGTGTGCAGTTTTGGTCTCCTAATCTGAGGAAGGATGTGCTTGCTATTGAGGGAGTGCAGCGAAGGTTCACCAGACTGATTCCCGGGATGGCAGGACTGACATGTGAGGAAAGACTAGATCGGCTAAGCAAAGATTAGATCGGCTAAGCTTATACTCACTGGAATTTAGAAGAATGAGAGGGGATCTCATAGAAACGTATAAAATTCTGACAGGACTCGACAGGTTAGATGCAGGAAGAATGTTCCCGATGTTGGGGAAGTCCAGAACCAGGGGACACAGTCTAAGGATAAGGCGTAAGCCATATAGGACCAAGATGAGGAGAAACTTTTTCACCCAGCGAGTTATGAACCTGTGGAATTCTCTGTCACAGAAAGTTGTTTCCAGTTCATTGGATATATTCAAAAGGGAGTTAGATGTGGCCCTTATGGCTAAAGGGATCAGGCGGTATGGAGAGAAGGCTGGGGTGGGGTACTGAGGTTGAATGAAGGGCCGAATAGCCTGCTCTTGCATCTATTTTCTATGTTTCTATGTTTTACCCTTATTTGCACCGTGCTACATGTAACGTGATTTATGGATTGTACTAAACTGTACCTTGAAATGAAATGCACGCTAGTGCATTGTATGGAACTGCTGTCAGCATCCAAATGAATTGTATGGAATTGCTGACCGCAAGAAACTGAACTATTTTCAATGTATTGTGAAAATTTTATATGAATAAAGTATATTTTTGAAAAAAAACTATCCATGTCACCAGTCATCAAAGGAGGTCACGGGGCAATGTTGTTCTGCCATTTGCTCCTAGATTCTGTTTCTTGTCTCCATGTTGGGGCTTCTGCCATTTAAAGGGCTTCACCATATCTTATCTCTTTTTATTTGGTTACTTACCTTTAAGTAACTGCATCCCTTTAATTGTAAGCTCATTCTATGAAGCTTGCTTTATCACACTGCAAAGTTCAGGTTGCAGAGGGAGTAATCAACTGCTTCAAAGACCATGGAAGGTTCACATTCACACAGAACATCATTGAAAAAGGCACAGATGTTTGCAAGCTGTTCCCTCTAGTATTGTAAATAAAAAGGAATTGAGCCAGGGAAGGAGGTTTGAGAGTTTTTGGTGAAGAATTTAGGATTAGCTTTGCAGTCTAGGATGATCATCGGTTATATTAAGAGTTTTGACTGTAGAAAGGGAGCCACTGTGTGAGTGCACATGGCTTAAGACTAGTCCAAAGATCTACCAGTAACACCTAAAAACCCTGGTTTGATGTCACAAAAGGTCTATTCTACCAGAGTGAGTGGAGGGAGTCAGATTATCTGGGTTCAGATGCAGTTAAGGGCATCAATCGTGGAAACATGGCAGCTTTTGAGCAGGTCTTTGGAAATACTGGTCGAGCAGAGAAGAGGGATTTAGGGATAATTTTCTACAGAAATAGAGGGTGAGTGTGGAAGATTTGGAGATGTGAAAGGGGATGTGGATGGTAAAAGACATGAGGGAATGACCGGAAAAGGCCTTGCCAGAGTTTATTGTCTTGGAGTAGTCACATCAGGTGATGAGCCTCACCTGTTCGGGCATATGCTGCACCTAATTTAACAAACATTTTAGTTAATTGTCAGAAAATTGTGTGCAGCACATGCCCAAATTTCTGATTTTAAAAATACCGATGGTCGAGGTTCCCCATCAGGACAGCAAATGCAGAAGCTTACCCATATATAACTTTTAAAATATTTTAATTAAATAGAACATGCATAAAGGTTCACATCATTATTGTTCTCTGCATTTCATTCTATATCTCTGCCCCAGAGGGCTGTGGATGCTGAGTCGTTGAGTATATTCAAGGCTGAGATAGATAGATTTTTGGACTCTGGAGGAATCAAGGAAATGGGGATTGGCTGGAAAATGGAGTTGAGGTTGAAGATCAGCCATGATCTTATTGAATGGCGGAGCAGGCTTGAGGGGCCGTACTCCTGCTCCGAATTCTTATGTTCTTATCTGCAGTTATAAAGTTTTATAAGTTCTGTATTGTTTTCTATATGTAAATGTGAAAGTTTAATTCCTTATTTTTTTTCAATCTGGGAAGTAATACAATCAGGAAACAATAAATATTGGTCCCTGCTGAAAACTAATGGATTTCAAACTCTCCAGGAAACTACACTTGACTCAAAAGGATAGATTTTCAACTTGCTGCCTGATGTAAAAGTGCCTTTGTGGATTGACCTCCCCTTATGCAAACCGCCCGATTTTTCTATAACGGGTGACCGTAGTGCCTGTTTTCGCCAAGACAGCAAGTTGAAAATCTACCATAAGTTAATTCCTTTTTGTGAGATGATGCATAACAGCTTCAAGACTCTGGTTTTTAATTAGTTATGTAATTGAATACTAAGTGAACAACGTCTTACAAAAATAGCTGGTAACATCAGAGCTTTATTAATGTAAATATTATTTGAAGCTAGGTTCCCTTTATATAAAGGAGCTGTAGAACAGCTTGTACTCTTTTAACATGAAAAATTAAAGTGTCTTCAGTGAAAGCATTCATGTTTGATCCTGTTAAGCTCTATCTTCCTCAGTAAATGAAGAATGGCAAAACAATTGAATAAAACAGCTTTTCCTTGATTGGAAAATGAACCTTTCAATTTTTTTTTCACAGAACAATGAGGCTCTGAGATTGCTGGGACCAGGATAGATTGTATTTGAATATCTGACAATGCACGAATGACTGTAGATGAGTAATTGATCGATAGCAACTGTGCCAAAGTGAGTTACCATGAGTACTACTAATGGTGACGTTGAGCCAGAGGAACATGAGCCCCCTTTAAACCCATTATGCTTTGAGTGTGGTCAGCAACACTGGACAAGGGAGAACCATCTGTACAATTACCAGCATGAAATGGATGATGACCTCGTCTGCCACATTTGTCTCCAGCCTCTGCTGCAGCCACTAGATACTCCCTGTGGACATACATTTTGTTACAAGTGCCTCCGGAATTTTTTGCGAGAGAAGGACTTCTGCCCATTGGACCGCAAAAGGCTTCACTTTAAACTGTGCAAAAAGTCCAGCATTCTTGTTCACAAACTTTTAGACAAACTGTTGGTGTCCTGTCCTTTTGACAGTAACTGTCAAGAAGTGATGCAACGATGTGATTTGGAAGCACATCTTAAACACAGGTAAGCTATATGTGAAAAGTAAAATAATCTTATAGAACGTAATTACCATTGTATCAATATTGTAAAGGTGCATTGATGTAATAACTAAATACCTGCTGCTTTCGCAGGACAATCAATATCTTGGATATATTTTTAACAGACTAACTTTAATCAATGCAATACTTAGCAATTTTATATTTGATTCATATTCCTGTAAACTGTTAATAAAAATAGCTAATTATACCGAAAGGAAAATACTGATCAGTATTTTCCATCATATAATTTTGTTAAGACTGTCGAGCATGTTCTTCCTTCTTGGTGAAATATGTCAACTGGTTGAATATGATAACGTGCTAAGAATTCATAAATAGTTAAGCGGGAGATGCTTTATTCTGTCGATCTGAAATTCTAAACAACGCAAAGCAGTGCATTTCATTAGAATTCTATACATTCATCAAATAGGTACTTTGCTGGAATAGAAACAGAAAATGCTGGAAATCTCAGCAGGTCAGGCAGCGTCTGTGGAGAGGAAGCAGAGTTAACATTTCGGGTCGATGACCCTTCGTCAGAACTGGAGAGTGTTCGAAAAGAACAGATTCTTAACAAGCACTGAAAGGGGGAGGGGAAGAAAGAACAAAAGGGAAGGTCTGTGATAGAAACATAGAAAATAGGTGCAGGAGTAGGCCATTCGGCCCTTCGAGCCAGCACCACCATTCAATAAGATCATGGCTGATCATTACCTCAGTACCCCTTTCCTGCTTTCTCTCCATACCCCTTGATCCCTTTAGCCGTAAGGACCATATCTAACTCCCTCGTGAATATATCCAACGAACTGGCATCAACACTGTCTGCGGTAGGGAATTCCACAGGTTAACAACTCTGAGTGAAGAAGTCTCTCCTCATCTCCGTCCTAAATGGCTTACCCCTTATCCTTAGACTGTGTCCTCTGGTGCTGGACTTCCCCAACATCGGAAACATTCTTCCTGCATCTAACCTGTCCAGTCCCGTCAGAATTTTATGTGTTTCTATGAGATCCCCTCTCATCCTTCTAAACTCCAGTGAATACAGGCCCAGTCGATCCAGTCTCTCCTCATATGTCAGTCCTGCCATCCCGGGAATCAGTCTGGTGAACCTTCGCTGCACTCCCTCAATAGTAAGAATGTCCTTCCTCAGTTTAGAAAACCAAAACTGAACACAATATTCCAGGTGAGGCCTCACCAAGGCCCTGTACAACTGCAGTAAGACCTCCCTGCTCCTATACTCAAATCCCCTAGCTATGAAGGCCAACATACCATTTGCCTTCTTCACCGCCTGCTGTAACTGCATGCCAACTTTCAATGACTGATGTACCATGATACCCAGGTCTCGATGCACCTCCCCTTTTCCTAATCTGCCGCCGTTCAGATAATCTGCCTTCGTGTTTTTTCCCCCAAAGTGGATAACCTCACATTTATCCACATTATACTGCAACTGCCATGCATTTGCCCACTCACCTAACCTGTCCAAGTCACCCTGCAGCCTCTTCGCGTCCTCCTCACAGCTCACACTGCCACCCAACTTAGTGTCATCTGCAAACTTGGAGATATTATACTAAATTCCTTCATTTAAATCATTAATGTATATTGTAAATAGCTGGGGTCCCAGCACTGAACCTTGCGGTACCCCATTAGTCACAGCATGCCATACTGAAAAGGACCTATTTATTCCCACTCTTTGCTTCCTGTCTGCCAACCAGTTCTCTATCCACATCAGCACATTACCCCCAATACCATGTGCTTTAATTTTGCACACCAATCTCTTGTGTGGGACCTTGTCAAAAGCCTTTTGAAAGTCCAAATACACCACATCCACTGGTTCTCCCTTGTCCACTCTACTAGTTACATCCTCAAAAAATTCTAGAAGATTTGTCAAGCATGATTTCACTTTCATAAATCCATGCTGACTTGAACCGATCCTGTCACTGCTTTCCAAATGCACTGATATTACATCTTTAATAATTGATTCTACATTTTCCCCACTACTGATGTTGGGCTAACCGATCTATAATTACCTGTTTTCTCTCTCCCTCCTTTTTTAAAAAGTGGTGTTACATTAGCTACCCTCCAGTCCATAAGAACTGATCCAGAGTCGATAGACTGCTGGAAAATGATCACCAATGCATCCACTATTTCTAGGGCCACTTCCTTAAGTACTCTGGGATGCAGACTATCAGGCCCCAGGGATTTATCGGCCTTCAATCTCATCAATTTCCCTAACACAATTTCCCGCCAATAAGGATTTCCTTCAGTTCCTCCTTCTCACTAGACCCTCGGTCCCCTAGTACTTCCGGAAGGTTATTTGTGTCTTCCTTCATGAAGACAGAACCAAAGTATTTGTTCAACTGGTCTGCCATTTCTTTGTTCCCCATTGTAAATTCACCTGAATCTGACTGCAAGGGACCTACGTTTGTCGTCACTAATCATTTTCTCTTCACATATCTGTAGACTATGATAGGTTAGTAGACAAGAGAGATTAGAGAGACAAAAGGTATGATGGCCCAAAAACATTAGTCAAGATAGAGTATGAATGATGGGATAATGACCCAACTTCCATTAGAGACAATGAGAAAAATAGAAAGAAAGAAACAGGCTTTAAGTGGGGAGGGCGGGTTTGGGGGCGGGTGAAAGGAGCCAAAGATTGGCAGTGGTTATGCTCTGAAATTTTTGAATTCGATATCGAGTCCAGAAGGCTGTAAAGTACCTAAATGAAAGATGAAGTGCTGTTCCTCGAGCTTGCGTTGAGCTTCGTTGGAACAGTGTAGGAGACCGAGGTCAGAGTGGAATGCAGTGGAGAATTAAAGTGACAGGTGACTAGAAGCTCAGGGTCACACTTGCGGACTGAACGGAAGTGCTCCTCAAAGCGGTCACCCAATCTATGCTTGGTCTCCCCAATGTAGAGGAGACCACATCGTGAGCAGCGAATACAGTATACTAAATTGAAAGAAGTACAGGTGCAGTGTCCAAAATCCGTAATCCAGAATGTTCCGGACTCCGGACCAATTGGTGGCAGGGTAATCCGGAACCTGTAAAATGCTCCAGAATCCGGACCCTGCCGACCTCGAGGTACCGCTGCTGCCCGACCTTGGACCTTGCCACCGTCCGACCTCGGGGCCTCCTTGCTGGCCCGCCCAAACACCTCCTCTTTGGCGGGGCCCCGCCCGAACAACTCCACGGTGGTGGGGCCCGCCCAAACACTTCCACGGTGGCGGGGCCCTGCCCGACGACGTCATCACCCGGCGACCCGAACAGCTCTTCGGTGCCCCCCCTCCCCCTACTTCTGACATTCCGAAATCCAGAAATACCCAAACCTGGGCTCAGGTGTTTCCGGATTCGTGACGTCAGAAAGATGTTCCAAAGTCCGGCAAAATGCAAAATCCGGAACTGCCTCTGTGCCGAACGTTCTGGATTTGGGATGCTGCACCTGTTTAAGTAAATTGCTGTTTCACCTGGAAGGAGTATTTGGGGCCCTGGATAGTGGTAGGGAGGAGGTAAAGGGCAGGTGTTGCATCTCTTGCGCTTTCACGGTAAGGTGTCGCGGGAAGAGGTGGGGCTGCTAGGGGTGACTGCGGAATGGACCAGGGTGTCGCGGAGGGAGCGGTCCCTTCGGAATGCTGAGAGGGGAGGGGAAGATGTGATTGGTGGTGGGATCACGGTGGAGGTGGCGGAAATGGCGGAGTATGATTCGTTGAACGTGGAGGCTGGTGGGGTGAAAGGTGAGGACAAGGGGAACCCTATCATGGTTCTGAGAGGGAGGGGAAGAGGTGAAAGCGGAGGTGCGGGAAATAGAACAGACACAGTCAAGGGCCATGTTAACCATGGTGGAGGGGAATCCTCTGTTGAGGAAAAAGGAAGACATGTCAGAGGCACGAGTGTGAAAGGTGGCGTCGTCAGAGCAGATGTGACGGAGAAACTGGGAGAATGGAATGGACTGTGCTGGAGTTAATTAATGGGGATGTAGGTCGTGAATAAACTGGAACTGTTACCCGTTCGTTATATTTGACAATCAATTCTGCCATAAGCTGATTTCTATTCAGTATTTTTCAGATTAGGAATGTTTATGGTACCACATGATTATTGCTATTAAAGGCAAAATGGTGCTTGTTAGGAATTGATGTTTTGTAGGAATCTAAATGAAGTGGTGTCTTAACTCAGAGGTGCAATAGGCGTAAAGGAGTCATGTCAGCCGTAATGAGTGGTTTATTCTCCATTAACTAGGACTCCTAGCATTTATTCTATTTACATAATATGTGCCATATATAATTACTTACCGGGTCTGCCTGTGGAATTATGCTATTCCGAGGTCTGGTGAGGTTGCCCAGTACTTTGTTTGAGCATCAGTTTGACGTTGGAGCTTGGAAAATGAGGTCATGCAGCACAGGAGAACAAGGGGAAATTGGGTTCTGATTGGCTATGAGTTTGCATGCTATTACTGTTGTTGGCTTATACTTCATCATACTTATAGTGCAATTGATCATGTTATAAATGTAATGCTTTTGATTGATGCATGCAGCATGGAATGGCACTAATGCATATGGTAACTCCTGAGAAATGTATGCCCCTAGAGTATAAATGAGCAAATCCTTTTCATCAATCAAGTAAATTGCTAGGTCACTGAAGTGAACATGTTCATATTACAGTCTGCTTATATCTACTGTACAGATGTAGATTATCAATTACCTTACTAAACAGTCGAGACTGTGAACCATATTAAGATAATCTGCTGTATGCTGCTAGAATAATGGGTCCCTAAAGCCCCTTACCAGCTGATTGCTGCCCAGAAACACCACTAAGGTTCTGCAACCAATGCTGGCGAAAATTTCCATAATAAAGCTAAGAAATACCACCCGGCGAGAAAATGGGTCTTGCACCAAGATTCTCAACAGTTTCTCGGTGGCTAAAGCTGAAACTAAGGAAAATGGACAGTTCTTACCGGAATGGACGGTAAGTATTTAAAATTTAGTCCGAGGCTGCAGTTGGGCCTAGGGAGGGGGGAAAACTCAAAATATTTTTTCACTTTAAAAAATAACATTCTCAAGACAGTTTTTAAGGTAATCGCCGTTTTAGAATTTTAAAACTAATAATAAAAAACCTTTAACTTACCTTTCTTTGCAGGGTACTCACCTGCTGCCCTGTTTCATATTAAATGGCGGAGCAGGCTCGAGGGGCCATATGGCCTACTCCTGCTCCTATTTCTTATGTTCTTATGTTCAGGCAGCTTCTCGTAAGCGGTTTCTTCGGCAGTGTATATCGGCCCCCATTGAGGCCAAACTTAGATCCTAGCGGTTTTCTCGGCGGTGCATGCAGATGCATGTGGGCGGTTTGCTTCCTGGTGGTCTTTTCAAAATGTGGGCGCAAATCTTTAAAAAAATAAGGGGGAAACTTTTGCCGGGCGGCTTCTCATCAATAAACCGCTATACCGCCGAGAAAATCGCCGAAAATGAAGGCAAAAGTCTACCCCAATGTGTCTTATTGTTTCCTAAATAGTACAGCATTTACTAGAGCGGAATGAATTCATCATGATGTGTTTAGATACTTGTTAGCCTGCCACATTTTATTGTTTTAGGTTGAGGTAATTGTAATGTCTACTTTCTTCAATGAGACATCTATTTTGTTAAGATTTGACATTCTTTAAGCAGAGAACAGATTTTAAATAATACAATGAACATTACTTCAGGCATACACATTATACAACTTTGTTGACCCTCCAATTTAGTTCAGTATTTTACAAATAATATTTTGTGTCCAAAAGAAGAAGACACTATTTCAGATACAAATTCGATCCATAGCTAACTTTAGCTGATGACAGAATTTATCTGTGTTTATTGCTAGCATTATACTTTAGAAGCCTAATTTATGACAAAACAAAACTGAACAAGACTGATCTAGTAAAACAGACAATCAGTCAATCGTCACTATTGCTTCTGGTCAAACCTGCCAATAGCACGTTTACTGTGATTGCCACAATGGCTTGTTTACTACTTCTGGATGACAGTTTAAAATGGAGAGACTGCTTCTTGGAAAGCTGGAGATAAATGGATTGTATCTGAGCTGAAAATGGAATAGTTTTAAGGAATTGCAGTTTTTAACATGTATAAGCACGACAAGTGGAAAATCTTCCCAAAGTCTGTGTGGTTAAGTATGCCTTGGCTATTAAAAATTATTATCACAATTGTAATAGCAACTGCAGGTGGTTGTTTGTTTATGGTTTCACAGTCCCAGTTTACAGGATGTTCATGCTTCCTTGTCTGTCTATATATGTATTGCTTCTTTGTTCTTTCCATCCTTATTCTCTTTTCCCTCCTCTTTCCTTCTTTCATTTTGCCCTCGCATTCTCCCTCCTCGCCTGTCATAAACAACAAAAAGGTGGTTGTTATAATGAAAATAATTTGCATTTATATAGTGCCTTTAACTTAGGAAAATGTCCGAAGATGCTTCACGGGTGTAACCAGACAAAAATTGACACCGAGCAAAAGAAAGTGATATATGGGGGGATGACTAAAGTTTTGATCAAGGAGGTAGGTTTTAAAGAGGGTCTTAAAGGAGGAGAAAGAGGTGGAGAGGTTTAGAGAGGGTGTAACCAGACAAAAATTGACACCGAGCAAAAGAAGGTGATATTGGGCCCAAGTTTTCCCCCACGCTTAGAACAGCGCACCTGAGAACAAAAACCGCTCCTGAAACTTACCTAGGTATTCTCCCCGCTCCTCAGGACGTCTTCGGCCTCGGCGTGGTGCACCACATCCAGTGGGGGGGTGGAGCCAGGTCCCGGTGCTGAAAACAGTAGCTCCTCACCCCCGAATCTCTACAGGCTGTGTGGGAGGGGCCTGAAGCACACCATCCCTAGCCCTGGCCGAATGAGCTCCCCGCCGCGAACAGTGTCTGATGTAAAAGAACAGATATACAAGCTGGCAAAGAATGGCTTGACCCCATTGCAGATTGGTGTGATTCTAAGGGATTCCCATGGTGTTGCCCAGATACGTTTTGTTACTGGGAACAAGATCTTCAGGATACTGAAGTCCAAGGGGCTGGCTCCAGACCTTCCAGAGGATTTGTATCATTTGATAAAGAGGGTACTTCCACTTCCCCCCCCCCTCCCTCCCCTCCCTCCTCTCCCTCCTCTCCTCTCCCTCCCCCCCCTCCTCTCCCCCTCCCCTTCTTCCTCTTCCTCCCCCCTCTCCTCTCTCTCGTCCCCCCCTCCTCTCTCTCGTCCCCCCCCTCCTCTCTCTCGTCCCCCCCTCCTCTCTCTCGTCCCCCCCCCCTCTCTCTCGTCCACCCCCCTCCTCTCTCACATCCCTCCCCTCCTCTCTCTCGTCCCCCCCCTCCTCTCTCTCGTTCCCCCCCTCTCTCTCGTCCCCCCCCTCCTCTCTCACGTCCCCCCCCTCCTCTCTTTCGTCCCCCCCCCTCCTCTCTCTTGTCTCCCCCCCTCCTCCTCTCTCTCGTCTCCCCCCCATCTCTCTCTTTCCCCCCCCACCCCATCTCTCTTCCCCATTCCCCCCGCCCTCTCCTCCTAGCCTCCCGGCCCGTTGCCTTCCCTTCACATAAAGGTAGGACTTCTATTTTTTATTTGTTATTGATTGATTGATTGCTTAATACTTTGGTCTTGGTGCTTTAGGTGCAGGGTTCCTTCTATTTTTTTATTAATTAATTGCTTATTTCTTTTTGTGCTTTGTTTAGTGCTTTGTAAGTCTTGGTGCAGGTCCTCTCAGCTTCCTTGTATTTTTTATTTGTTATTGAATGCTTATTTTTGTACTTTGTTTAGTGCTTGGTGCTTTAAATGTGCTGCTTTGTTTAGTGCTTAGTGCTTTAAATGTACTTATGCTTCTTTAATGTTATTGTGAAGGTATTTCGTGCTTTGGAAAATCCTCTAACTTCCCTCTCCCCCTCCCCCCCCCCCCCCCACCATCTCTGGCTACCTCCGCTGATTTCTTAAGTCTCCGCAGTGTTTTTCTGAGCGTACAAAAGTGGACACATACGCTGGCCTAAGTTAGTTTGGAGTAACTTTTCGCTGGCTAAACTTGCTTAAATGACCAAAACAGGCGTAAGTGGCGGTAACGCCCCATTTTGAAAAAAAACTGAACTAAAAAGAAACTGAACTAACTCACTTAAACTGGAGCAAACTAAATGGGGAGAATCGCGATTTTTAAGATACTCAAAAAAAAAACAGTTGCTCCAAAAAAATATGAGCAACTCCTGGGGAAGCTTGGGCCCATTATGAGCGGGTGACTAAAGGTTTGATCAAGGAGGTAGATTTTAAGGAGGTGATCGAAGGCATTGACTTTGGTCTTCCCAATGTTTAATTGGAGATTACATAATCAGATCAAACATTTTGCAATATTTCATGAGGTTCTGATTTCTTCCTCCAGCCCTTCATCCCTCCAAGAATTGCATTCCTCCAACTCTGGCCTCTTGCGCATCCCATGCTCGTGTCGCCCCACCATTGGCAGATATCCCTTTCGCCATTTCGACCCCAAGGTCTGGAGTTCCCTCTCTAAACCTCTCTGACTCTCCACCTCTTTCTCCTCCTTTAAGAGCCTCCTTAAAATCTACCTCTTTGATCAAACCTTTAGTCACCCCTCGTAATATCAGCTTCTTTGTTGGTGTCAATTTGATTAGCCTACATAATTGTCCAGATACAGTATATACAGTCTTGCCATGTCATTGTTTACTTATAGGATACCCCATACAGCCAGGCATGAAATGCAAATTTGTCTTTGAATTGCACATGGTAGTTAGAAAAAAGCATGAATACAGAGAAAGCAAATTTAAAATGAAAATGTTGGTACATCACAACTCCCCTTGATATGTCCAACATTTAACGTAGTAAAGAGCTAAACTTGTTAGATGCTGCTTACTGTGGTGTAAATAGTTTTCATCCTATCCCTAATTTGTCATGTAGGGCACAATTCTGCTGGTGCTGAATAAAAAGATATTTAATAATAGGAAGCTATGGTATCCGGTAACTTGAAATTGTAAATTACTTTACTTTATTCCGCCACAATTTTTTCCCCCCTCCTTCTCTCCGGAAGGTATGGACTCCTTGCTGAGAAAAGATTCCATGGGAGCTCAGAGATTCCAGTACCTCATTCAAGTAGCCATTGCTGAAGTATGAATCCTTGATGTTGACTGTTGCTAAGCATAGGCATCAGAGCTAAGCCTGAGCCCAATCCTGTCCTAATTCAACATTAATTCACGCATATTTCTAGAATGATTTTTTTCCCCTTTCCTAAAGCCAATTATTGTAGACTCACCATTGCCCTACTAAAGTCAGCACAAGCTGGGATCGAATTTGGGACCTTCCTGATCTTTGTGACTCAGCAACTCTCTCTTAATAAACTCATTGAGCCAAAGGGGAGCCCTTACAAGTACATTTTACTTGCATTTTACTATTCTGTTGCTTATATTTAGGGGGTTATTGTGCTTTGAGGTACAGATTGAAAATCTGTAATTAAAGGGAAATAAAGTATGAAGACTGAAGGAGCATTGTAAGAAAGAGTTATAAATTAATGATTGGAGTTCGATACAAAACAGTAATGCAGTCGAATGGTTCAGATTACTTATACAGCATAATGTTAGATTTCCAATTAAATAGATTAAGGGAGTAACTATAGAGTGTGCATTGCCACCAGCAGCACAGATCAGAAATGTGGGTGCCTTTGATTTTCCAATGCTTCTGAGTCCATTGCTCACTGGGGTTCAGCTCCATCAGCAAAAATCAATGCCAAGGGAATCTGCAGAACTCATTTCTTTTTGCTTCAGTAATTTCATTATTTCTCTGATTATTAAACTCAGTGCCATGAAGTAGCTGCATTACACTGTTCGTTAAGGTCATGCATGATCTTAAAAGGCTGATGGTGTATTTATACATGACAATTTCCATATTGAGGGGGAAACGAGTAAATGTTTCCCCCTCAATAGTGTGCTGGTCAGCATAGAGCCCATGCCATCATCATACTGAATATTATTACTGTATTGCAACTTGGTACATACAGCACTCCCCCTACCTGCTATGGGGTTAAGAAGGGCAGGAAGTCAGACCCAACCCAGACTACTGGGTGCATCCTTGCCATTGGTGCCAGCAGTGGGGCCTAGCGATCTTTAATAGTGCTGGAACTTGGAGCATAATGATATAGAGTACATCTGTCAGATATTGGTATACAATGAGAAGGAAAATCTTTGTAACTTCGTACGAAACCTGTTTGTGATTTGATTGCCAGTTTTAAAAAAAATAAACTTATTTCAATGTGAAGACTGGTAGCCTACAAAACCCATAATATTGTATTGTTAAAAAAGTGACAAATTAAAGGTTGAGCAACAACCAGTGATACTTTTAACACTTAGTAATGTAGAATATTACTGCACAAAGATTGCATTTTATCTCTCTCTTAATCTGTATACTGTCATTGCAAAGGAAGTATATGTGTGTATATAATTATTTTAAAATGGGTTTTCTCCGAGTTTGGGTCCTGTTATGATCATTTGATTAGGTGTTTCACTCAATGTTGCCATCTAGTCATTTGATTGGTTCATGACAAGAATCATAGAATAGATTCATCGAAATTTATGTCACAGAAAGTGACTATTCGGCCCTTCGTGTCTGTGCTGGCTGAAAAAGAGCTATCCAGCCTAATACCATTTTCTAGTTCTTGGTTGCAGCACTTCAAGTGCATATCCAAATACTTTTTAAATGTGATGAGAGTTTCTAACTCTAGCACCCTTTCAGGCAGTGAGTTCCAGACCCCCACCAGCCTCTGGGTGAAAATATTTCTCCTCAACTCCCCTCCAATCTTTCTACCAATTACTTTAAATCTATGCCCCCTGGTTATTGACTTTCTGCTAAGGGAAATAGGTCCTGAAGAGTGACCATAACATGGTAGAATTCTTTCTTAAGATGGAGAGTGACACAGTTAATTCAGAAACTAGGGTCCAGAACTTAAGGAAAGGTAACTTTGATGGTTTGAGGCGAGAATTGGCTAGAATAGACTGGCAAATGATACTTAAAGGGTTGATGGTGGATAGGCAATGGAAAACATTTAAAGATCACATGGGTGAACTTCAGCAATTGTACATCCCTGTCTGGAGTAAAAATAAAATGGGGAAGGTGGCTCAACTGTGGCTAACAAGGGAAATTAAGGATAGTGTTAATTCCAAGGAAGAGGCATATAAATTGGCCAGAAAAAAGCAGCAAACCTGAGGACTGGGAGAAATTTAGAATTCAGCAGAGGAGGACAAATGGTTTAATTAAGAGGGGGAAAATAGAGTACGAGAAGAAGCTTGCCGGGAACATAAAAACTGACTGCAAAAGCTTCTTTAGATATATGAAGAGAAAAAGATTAGTGAAGACAAACGTAGGTCCCTTGCAGTCAGATTCAGGTGAATTTATAATGGGGAACAAAGAAATGGCAGACCAATTGAACAAATACTTTGGTTCTGTCTTCACGAAGGAAGACACAAATAACCTTCCGGAAGTACTAGGGGACCGAGGGTCTAGTGAGAAAGAGGAATTGAAGGATATCCTTATTGGGCAGGAAATTGTGTTAGGGAAATTAATGGGATTGAAGGCCGATAAATCCCTGGGGCCTGATAGTCTGCATCCCAGAGTACTTAAGGAAGTGGCCCTAGAAATAGTGGATGCATTGGTGATCATTTTTCAACAGCCGATCGACTCGGGATCAGTTCCTATGGACTGGAGAGTA
This sequence comes from Pristiophorus japonicus, assembly GCF_044704955.1. NCBI lineage: Eukaryota > Metazoa > Chordata > Chondrichthyes > Pristiophoridae > Pristiophorus > Pristiophorus japonicus. Next base: position 165,166,235 of record NC_091986.1, on the reverse strand, counting down.
GCTAATGTAACACCACTTTTTAAAAAGGGAGGGAGAGAGAAAGTGGGTAATTATAGACCAGTTAGCCTGACATCAGTGGTGGGGAATATGTTGGAATCAATTATTAAGGATGAAATAGCAATGCATTTGGAAAGCAGTGACAGGATCAGCATGGATTTATGAAGGGGAACTCATGCTTGACAAATCTTCTGGAATTTTTTGAGGATGTAACTAGTAGAGTGGACAAGGGAGAACCAGTGGATGTGGTGTATTTGGACTTTCAAAAGACTTTTAACAAGGTCCCACACAAGAGATTGGTGTGCAAAATCAAAGCACGTGGTATTGGGGGTAATATGCAGACATGGATAGAGAACTGGTTGGCAGACAGGAATCAGAGAGTCGGGATAAACGGATCCTTTTCAGAATGGCAGTCAGTGACTAGTGGAGTGCTGCAGGGTTCAGTGCTGGGACCCCAGCTCTTTATAATATACATCAATGATTTGGATGAAGGAATTGAGTGTAATCTCTCCAAGTTTGCAGATGACATTAAACTGGGTGGCAGTGTGAGCTGTGAGGGGATGCTAAGAGGCTGCAGGGTGACTTAGACAGGCTAGGTGAGTGGGCAAATGCATGGCAGATGCAGTATAATATGAATAAATGTGAGGTTATCCACTTTGGGAGCAAAAACGCGAAGACAGAATATTATCTGAATGGTGGCAGATTAGGAAAAGGGGAGGTGCAACGAGACCTGGGTGTCATGGTTCATCAGTCATTGAAAGTTGGCATACAGGTACAGCAGGCAGTAAAGAAGGCAAATGGTATGTTGGCCTTCATAGCAAGGGGATTTGAGTATAGGAGCAGGGAGGTCTTACTGCAGTTATACAGGGCCTTGGTGAGACCTCACCTGGAATATTGTGTTCAGTTTTGGTCTCCTAATCTGAGGAAGGACATTCTTGCTATTGAGGGAGTGCAGCGAAGGTTCACCAGACTGATTCCTGGGATGGCTGGACTGAGATATGAGGAGAGATTGGATCAAGTGGGCCTTTATGCATTGGAGTTTAGTAGGATCAGAGGGGATCTCATAGAAACATACAAGATTCTGACGGGACGAGACAGGTTAGATGCGGGTAGATTGTTCCCGATGTTGGGGAAGTCCAGAACCAGGGGACACAGTCTTAGGATAAGGGGTAGGCCATTTAGGACTGAGATGAGAAGAAACTTCTTCACACAGAGAGTTGTTAACCTGTGGAATTCCCTGCCACAGAGAGTTGTTGATGCCAGTTCATTGGATATATTCAAGAGGGTGTTAGATATGGCCCTTACGGCTAAGATAATCAAGGGGTATGGAGAGAAAGCAGGAAAGGGGTACTGAGGGAATGATCAGCCATGATCTTATCGAATGGTGGTGCAAGCTCGAGGGGCCGAATGGCCTACTCCTGCACCTATTTTCTATGTTTCTATGTTTCCATCTACGACCCTCATAAATTTTATACACCTCAATCAAGTCTCCCCTCAGCCTCCTCTGTTCCAAAGTAAACAACCCCAGCCTAGCCAATTTTTCCTCATAGTTAAAATTATCCAGTCCTGGCAACATCCTCATGAAAATCCTCTTAACCCTCTCCAGTGCAATCACATTCTTCCTGTAATGTAGTGAACAGAACTGTATGCAGTATTCTAGTTGTGGCCTAACTAGTGTTGTATAGAGTTCAAACATTACCTCCCTCTTATATTCTATGCCTTGGCTAATAGTATCCTTTATGCCTTATCTAGCTGTCCTACTACCTTCAGGGATCTGTAGGCATGCACTCCAATAATGTGACCAATGCTTCCAGTATTTAGGTAATTTAATTTACCCTTGAATTGTGATGCAACTACCCTTATTAATCGTCTATTAGTTAGATTTGTCTGAGAACAAGGTTGACCCTCAAAGCTGAGGACCACTTGGATTTCTTTTCTCTCCAATAGAGGGTTACTTTTGTGCTTTGTTTCTTTCCTGTCCTGTATGCCTCTTGACCTCACCATCTACATGTGTCCTCTTGAGACACTCACATTGTTTCTATTCTCCCCCTCCATCCTACTCAAGACATTCTCAGCTCTAGCCATCTGGCACAAGATGCAAATGATTGGAAGCTCAGTCTGCCTGTGATTTCTCTGCATTAGACTCACAGCACCACCCAGAATAGAATGAGAAGAAACAGTCAACCAGCCAACAACTCTCACCCCATTCAACAGACAGCTCTCACCCACAAATCACGCTGAGCAAGTTTGCTGCCCCCTGCCATGCATCATCTCTCTCTTCCGCCTCCCCTACCCCATGTAGGAGAAGCTGTCTGGTCTTGGAAACTCGCTCTTTGAGGAGCACTGTAACTTTGGAATTGAGTTTCCCCCCCCCCCCGGCCCTTACTCATGCTGCTTACACAAGGAGAAGCATTCTGGCACATTGACTCCTGACGGAACAGCAAGCTTTGGCCTTAAATTCTCCCAACTGAGAAGCATTTTGGCCTGGAACCAACAAAGATTACTAAAATAACAAGTCTAGGTACTTTTGACACAAAAGAAATAGTTCTATCTTATACATCGAGAAAGAAATCTCCTCAATTTAATTGACCAATCTGAGTGACCCATGAGTAGCATTCAATCATCTCAAACAGCTATATTAGTATCCCTGATAACTTCAGGTTAATGATGCATTAGTTCCCTCTCCCCCTCTCTTTCCTCTCTCTTTCCCCTTTCGATTAATCTATTTCTCTGCATTCTAACCCTGAATATTGCCCTTGGTCTTATTTCCCCAAATGCAACACCACAGGAGATCAACTAGTATAAATTAAATTTCATAATGATAACTTGCCCATACTGCTTTTAGCAAAATTGCATAAGTTTATCTGCAAGCAAAACACTTTGTGCCCAGTAAAAACTCTATCCTTCCTTCAGCCAGAAATACTCACGTAAGAATTATGTATTGTGCATTGTGTAATTCTGCACAAGAAAAACGTATCCAATAGACTTCCTGAGCCTTCACAGTTGCTATTGTGATTCTTCTCATGAAACAGATGTCATTCAGGTGGAATTAATTGGATCACAGGAATCTCAGTAAATGATAAGGAAATCCTGTTTCTTAGATGTTTTTATTTTCACAGGAAATTCCCACATAATGAAGTAGGAAGTTTTTAATAATCAGGAACATTTTCCTTTCTGTTTTCATTGTATTGTGGGTGACACATTTACTGGAATTTGGAAGCAAATGTTCATATATTTGTGCACACATGCAAAATACATGCAGTGACTATGATACAAATGCATGGTCCTGGCACTCCAATTATCATGTGAACAAGAATGCACTAGTGAAGCAGCTGACATTCTTTTTTAATACCCTCAGTTATTTGAAAAGTGTAATAAGAACAAACCAGAGTTTAGCTAGCCTGGATTATTAGTTCAGACTGAGTGCATACATGATTGTGATCATGGAAAATGCTCATCTCAGTTCATAGGTCTTCCTATAGATGGATTAGCCATTAAGATAAATTCTTTTCAATTTTTACTTTTATCAAGCGTTTTTTATGCTTATTTCAAGTCACTAGTGCTTCTTGCATATTGGCCTACTGAAACCACGGTTCAGTCCCAATCTAGTGTACCGCCGCCACATTCCATCTGTCTGTTTTCAAGGAGGGAATTTTAACTGCCATTAGGTTTCCAGTGGAAAATCTGCCCATGGCAGTACGAGAACATGCGATTTTAGCTGCTGGACCTCATTAACACACTGCTGGCCCACTTTCGGCCTGAGTTCATACATGATTGAGATCATGGAAAATGCTCATCTCAGTTCAGAGGGCGGAAAGTGGCTAATAGACTTTGGAAAATCGGGCACCTGCCAGCACTCGAGTAAGTGTGATGAAGGTGGTTCCAGCAGCTATTCTGATCAGTCTGAAGATAAAATCGCTGTTTTAGACCTGAAGATGTCATTGGACAACAATTAGCATATGTGAATTAGCATCCCGTTGGCTTTGGGCAGGTGATTTCATCATCTATTCAGAAACATCCATTAAAATTGGAAAGATCTGGATGGTTGTCCAGAAAGTAAGAAACCCAGGCATTTTAGCTGCTCCCCACTCTGGTTTACATCAATCACAGGGAACGATCAATGATGTGAGAACAACTGTCCACATTGTGTTCAATTGTTACACAACCTTTTGAAATGAGACAATGTAAACTCCAAAATCAGCATAAGGGCTTAATGCAACTGGCTATTTGTTGAAAGGAGATCCCAGCTCCAAGTGTACCTATAGAAACATTAGATTCCTGTTTTTCACAGAAGCATTTATCCACTCCTGAATCGGGTGAGGAACATAGATGTTGGAGCTTCCCGGGGAAATAAACATTTGGTGGCCACGTAGCACAACTGGTGAGAATATCCTGGGGTCCTTTGGTATCCACACAACAATGCTCTGCTTGACTTTTTTGAGTTCAGCAATAGTTTTGCACTGTCTACTGCTTCATCTTGTAGCTGATTTCATCACCTCCATCAACATGATCTTGGTATTAACCAAAGCACTTCCATCTAGGTTCATCGAGGTTAACTCTGATACTAAGTGGTTGGATTTCCATATTGGTTCTCCCACTCGTCCGCTGTAACTTTGGCGTAAGAGCTGTGTACATGGTGAGAGCGCCTGCAGAAATTCATCCCCAAAGACTCAACAAGAAATGGTCCTGTTAGCTGAGCCTAATTATGAACACTAGTACGGGAAGAGTAGAGCATCAATTAAGAAGTTTCCCTAAGTGCTTCTTAAATAACTTCTTTATCTGTTAATGTTGCTAGGATGGTGGCAGTTTGTTTTTCAGATTTAGTGATGGATTTCAACATTTTCTCTGAGTAGGAACTGGGGGGCAGGTTCCTCCTTCCAGACACTTTTAGTCACAAGGAAGGATCAAAGTATGGTGCAAAGTCAGCACATTCTTCTCCTTGAATACAGTGAAAGATTGTTTCCCATTAGAGACATATCCAGGAACCATAAAGATTTAATTACTGGCTTAGTGGATATCTCTGCTAGGAAAAAGTTGTAATCCTTGAAGATCTTTCAGATATATGTGGCTCATTGGGTAAAATTTGTTCACAAAATAGTTATCAAAATTGACTTGGCTAAATGGTGCAAATTCTTTCCATAGATAAGAATTAGATTGAGGCAAGTGCAGATGGAATAGGACAGGTGACAACGTTGTGGCCAGGTTGACCACTTGGGATATTAGTCCTCTGTAGTGTGGGTGAAGATTTTGGGGTTTTCCACAGAACTACAGAAAAGACTACTCGAACTGCTTTTCTTCAATAAATGATGTTTTGGAGGACAGCCCAACACAACCCTTGAAAACTTCAAAAATGACCAGTAGAAATTATAGATGATCTTGGAATCCCTGGGGCTTGCAGGCACAGTGCCATTTATCCCTAGGATATTGGCCCCGATTTTCACCATAATTGTGTGCCGTCTTTTGGCGTCAAATCCTCAGTTTCAAATTTTCGCCAACATTTGTATGCCGGCGCAGACTATGTGCGGCAGTTTAAAATTTTTTGGCTCGGGCACCATTTTTCTGCAGTTAGGCGATTTTGGCCGTCCACAATTTTTTTCAGCACGGCACACACTGCCTAAAAGCCCTGGAAAAAAACCCTTCTGTGAACTTAAGGAAATCGGCGTGGCACACAAAAGGACGTTGGGGCCATGCAAAATAATACAAAATAAAGTACAAATGCATGGATTTTTTTTGGACAGGTTCACTGAAAATCACTCGGAAAGGGAGGGAACCGAAATAACTTTGCTGGGTTAGGGTTAGGGTCGTTCTTTTTCATCCAAATCGCGACCGTCCACCCCAATACAATCATTGCTAGCCGGGCTCCAGGCACACGTCGGGAGACTGCCGGCTGGGCAGGGTCGCAGGCTCGGCTGGACCTGAGCACCAGAGTCCGGGAGAATCATTGTAGTCAGCATCTGAAATGGGACGTTTTGTGCACAGGCACAGCAGCAAGCTAGAAATCACCATTTATCACAGGTGACCCAAGAGAATCACTGTACAAACAAACGAACAAACGCATGCGCAGATCAGGGTATGGTCCAATCTAGGGCATTACCTTGCCTTGTGGAGCAAAACGGAGAGGTGATTTATCTGCATAACAACAATAATAATGGGTGCAATTTTTAGCATGCCTGATGTGATAAGGATATTGACCATACATGGCATGCACATTGCAGAGGCGCACATGCAGAGGCGAAGAATAATTTGACGCTGATATCGGGGAGACAGATTGATGGGGAGGAGGCCTTATCCTCAGTGAGTCTATATGGAGAGGCACTCATACCTGCAACTGAGTGAGGCAGACTGCTTTCACAGACTGCAATTCAGAAAGGAGGTCATCACTGATATCTGCCAACTAATCAGGGCAGACATACGGTCAAGAAGTGGAAGGGGGACTGCCCTACTTTTAGGAGTAAAGGTAACAACGGCACTTGCATTCTATGCTATGGGATCATTTCAAGCTTCAACTGGGAACGTATGCTCAATCTCTCAGCACGCCACCCATTGCTGCATTCGCCAGGTGACTGCTGCACTGTATGCCAAAAGGGACCAGTTCATCACTTTCCCTATGACCACGCAGGCAATGAGAGACAGGGCTGTGGGGTTCTCCAGAATTGCTGGTTTCCCCAGGGTAGAGGGTGCCATTGACTACCCACATCGTCTTGAGAGCACCCTTGCAAGATTCCGAAGTTTACCGCAACAGGAAAGGGTTTCACTCCCTAAATGTGCAGCTGGTGTGCGACGATCTGCAGTGGATCATGGGAGTGGATGCCAAATATATCCCGGTAGCATCCATGATGCTTTCATCCTACATGAGAATGTTATGTCTGCGATGTTTCAGGAACTGCCAGAAGCGCAGAGCTGGTTGCTCAGGGACAAAGGTTACGTGCTCGCCAGCTGGCTTATGACCCCCTCTACGTAAACCCGGCACTGAGGCAGAGCGTCAGTACAATATGTCCCACATAATGACAAGGAGCATCATTGAGGGGTCAATTGGCATTTTAAAGCAGAGTTTCCAATGCCTGGACCACTCTGGAGGCTACCTGCAATACTTCCCTCACCACATCGCTCAGTTCACTGTCATGTGCTGCATGCTGCACAACTTGGCCAACTTGAGAGGACAGGTATTGGACATTAAAGATCCTCCTGAGGGGAGAAGGAGGGTTGAGGAGGAGGAGAAGGAAGCTGACAAAGAGGAGGAACCACCTCCAGCCGCTGGATGACGGCGGAGGCGGGTGGGGTGACCAAGGGGACCTCTAGCCACCTGGAGTATTGTGTGCAGTTTTGATCTCCTTACCCAAGAAAGGAGATACTTGCCATAGAGAGGGAGTGCAGCGAAGGTTCACCAGACTGATTCCTGGGATGGCAGGACTATCGTATGAGGAGAAATTGGGTTGAATAGGCCTGTATTCACTAGAGTTTAAAAGAATGAGAGGGGATTTCATTGAAACGTATAAAATTCTGACTGCTTGGATGGACTGGATGCGGGAAGGATATTTCCCCTGGCTGGGAATTCTAGAACAAGGAGTCACAGTCTCAGGATACGGGGTAGGAAATTTAGGACCGAGATGAGGAGAAATTTTTTATCTCCGAGGGTGGTGAACCTGTGGAATTCTCTGCCACAGAAGGCTGTGGAGGCCAAGCCACTGAATATATTTAAGAGGGAGAGAGATAGTTTCTAGAAACAAAAAGCATCAAAGGGTATGGGGAAAAAGCAGGAATATAGTGTTACATAAGAACATAAGAAATAGGAACAGGAGTCGGCCATACGGCCCCTCGAGCCTGCTCCGCCATTCAATAAGATCAGGGCCGATCTGATCATGGACTCAGTTCCACTTCCCTGCCCATTCCCCATAACCCCTTATTCCCTTATCATTTAAGAAACTGTCTATTTCTGTCTTAAATTTATTCAATGTCCCAGCTTCCATAGCTCTCTGAGGCAGCGAATTCCACAGATTTACAACCCTTTGAGAGAAGAAATTTCTCCTCATCTCAGTTTTAAATGGGCAGTTTTAAATTCTAAGATCATGCCCTCTAGTTCAAACCCCCCCACCCCTGCCCCATCAGTGGAAACATCCTCTCTGCGTTCAGCTTGTCAAGCCCCCTCATAATCTTATACATTTCGATAAGATCACCTCTCATTCTTCTGAGTTCCAATGAGTAGAGGCCCAACTTTTCCTCATAAGTCAACCCCCTCATCTTCGGAATCAACCTAGTGGACCTTCTCTGAACTGCCTCCAAAGCAAGTCTATCCTTTCGTAAATATGGAAACCAAAACTGCACGCAGTATTCCAGGTGTGGACTCACCAATACCCTGTATAACTGTAGCAAGTCTTCCCTGCTTTTATACTCTCTCCCCTTTGCAATTAAGGCCAAGATTCCATTGGCCTTCCTGATCACTTGCTGTACCTGCATACTATCCTTTTGTGTTTCATGCACAAGGTCCTACTGTACTGTAGCACTTTGCAATCTTTCTCCATTTAAATAATAACTTGCTCTTTGATTTTTTTCTGCCAAAGTGCATGGCCTCACACTTTCCAACATTATACTCCATCTGCCAAATTTTTGCCCACTCACTTAGCCTGTCTATGTCCTTTTGCAGATTTTTTGTGTCCTCCTCCCACATTGCTTTTCCTCCACTTACATTATATCTCTTCTTGTGTCTGGAATCATGGAGGTTGCACTGGCTGCCTCTCCCACCTCTCTCCATAATGTTTGTGTCACCATTTCATGGAATTTCCTGGTCTGAGTTTCCAGGATTAAATCTTTTCTAATCCTCACTTCAGTGAGATGAATATCCACAGGTACATCAGTACATCAGTAAACCCGAGGGCCATTCCTGCTACTGACCACCGCCCCCCTGCCCCAACCTGCACCCCCCTCCAATGATGTTCTTCCTTCTGTTATTCTTCCACTTGTGGCTCCTCCTTTCAGAAAAGGGGGAATATGGAGTTGAGATAGAAGAACAGCCATGATCATATTGAATGGCGGTGCAGACTCGAAGGGATGAATGACCTACTACTGCTCCTATTTTCTAAGTTTCTATGCTGGAGACTTGCGTCAATGGCTAATCCGTGAACGTTTTTCTGCCTGAAGGCTAAACAGTGGCACAGTTGATAATAGTGTCGCTTCATGTTGACTGTTTACACCTGTTTGCACTTTTAATAATGTTGTGTTGGTTTATGTTGGTTAAATTCACAAAATAATGCATTGATTCTGGTTAAATTAAAAGAATAGGTTTATTAGACATTTGTACTTAACTTTAATAAAACATTTAACTTTTCAATGAAGAAATATCAAACTTTAAAATTTTCAATTAACATGTACCAAACTTTAATCTCGCAAACTTTAACATTTTCAATTAACAAAACTTTATTTTATCAAACTTTTCTATTAACAAAACAAGTAACAGCAAGATACAAATATATCTCCTCCCCCTTATTCAACGACCCCACTTGCCCGCCCTGGTGCCTCTACCTTTAGCCCTGTCTGTTGGTGCAGCAGACTTTCTCGGGCCCCTGGTGAGTCCAAGGTTAGATTTTATTATTTTTCGTTGGTGGTGGCGTTGGACAAGGGCGGACCTAGTAGACAACTTTCTGGAAGGCCTGGGTTCATCTTCGTCTTTTTCAAGCTGTGGATCACCCTGCGGCACAGTCCCTGAGGGTAGTCTGGGGATGATTTGAGTAGCAGCAGTTGATGCCGCCAATTGGTGTTGTTGAATGACAACTTGCTTGTGTTCCCTTATTGTAGCAGCTACCTGCAAATTTCTGTCACATATGTCAGACAATTTTCCCATCAGCTGTCACAACAGTGCATCAAGTGCAGCCACCATTCCCTCCTTAATCTGCCCCGCCAGTGGTGGTCCTATTCTCCAGACAGTGTTGCTGCTTCTCCTGACAGTTCCGCAATTTCTACCTTCACCTCACCCATGGTGTCCAGGAGCAACCTGGTTAGCTGCATACTCTCCCCATTCATCCTGATGAGCTGTACCATGTCTACTTGCGCTTGTGGTTCCACCCTTTCCACCCTCCTTTGCCGTCTCCCACTTGTGCCTTGCTCCTCGACCCTATTGGGCATCCCTCTCACAGGTGTGCGTTGCTGGACCACACTGGGACCCGCATACTGATCCATGGACTCCACCGGCTGCAGGTCGAATATGACCATCTGATCAGTGGGCTGATTTTCATGCTGGCCTTCATCCAGATCATCCTACTCAAAATCAGGAAACAATTCTGGACTCTTTTGGATGTCCTTCGGGTGCCATTTCTGCTGGTACTTCTGCTTGTCCTTCTGCTTGTCCTTCTGGATCACCTTCTGTCTCTTCCCGATGCGCAGCCTCTGTAAAACATATCGAAAACATCCATTAAAGCCTAGCTAGCCTATGCAGTATTTAGCCAACCCACAGTGCAAATTGCAGGGCTTACCCTGTCTATTTGACCAGGGCCCAGCATCCACATTGGTGGTGGATCTTCTCTGGTGTGCTTTAATCAGATCTGAGATCCTCTGTTGCAGCTGGCTCAATTGCAGCTTACTTGGTGGACCTCCACCTGTACGATTCCTGTGGCTCCTGATCTTTGCATTCTTCAACTCTAAAGATGAAAATAGAACTTTTTAAAGAGAGGGTCCTTCTGCTGTGGTGGTCACACACACACACACACATGTAATGTAATTGCAGTGCATACTTACTTTAACTAATTGTCCTAGGTCCTGACACTTTTTAGTTGTCCACCAATTCTCCAGGTGATGGCTACTGCATTGTACTCCCAACATCATCCCAACGTTGAGCCATTATAGCAGGTTTTACTTTTTTTTGCTTTTCCCCTGAGTTGCCAGCAGATCCCATTTCCTCTCAATGATACCTACCAGGGATACCACTTCGTGTGTTAGAAATCGAATGGCCCTTCCTTCTCCTCCTTTGAATTACTCTTCCACTTCACTCTCAGCCATGTTTTGCAGTTTTAATGCTCAAAATTGCAGAAAGATCCAGCCAGCACAATCCGATCATAAAAGGAAAAGCGATGCGATCACAAAGCGCTCTTTAAAAATGTCTGATGCAGACCAGGAAGTTTCTATTTTTGCGCATGCCCAGAGAGTTTTTAGCGCAGACTTGAAGCTCCACACCCCTAGACAACTTTGGAGAGCGTGGCGCCAAATTAAAATATTTGTTTGGCAAAAGTCCCAATTTTTTTTTCTGGCAAAAAATTGTATGTTAACAAGCGCGGGGACTAAAAATGCAACAAGTGGAAAATAGGGGCCAAAGTGTGGTAATATGCACTGGGCAGTAGGGTGCCAGAAATAAATTTTAAAAAGCCTTGCCCTCCCCTGCGTTGCAATCAACCAACAAGTCATTATGTTCCCCCATCATTTTTGGGTATTCTATTGAGAAATCATATCTAACATGGCAGATGAAATTTAATGCAGAGAAGTGTGAAGTGATGTATTTTGTTAGGAAAAATGAAAAGAGACAATATGAACTAAATGGTATAATTCTAAAGGGGGTACAGGAACAGAGAGACCTGGGGATATATGTACACAAATCTTTGAAGGTGGCAGGATATGTTGAGGAGGCTGTTTAAAAAAACATATGGGATCCTCGGCTTTATTAATAGAGGCATAGAGTACAAAAGCAATTAAATTATGCTAAACCTTTATTAACCACTGGTTAGGCCTCAGCTGGAGTATTATTTTCAATTCTGGGCACCACACTTTAGGAATCGCCATCACTAAGACCGTCTATTTCCATCTCCAAAACATCATTCGACTCAATCCCTGTCTCAGCTTAACTGCTGCTAAAACCCTCATCCATGCCTCTGTTACCTCTAGACCTGATTATTTCAACACATTCCTGGCCGGTCTCCCATGTTCTCATCCTTGTTTTCAAATCCCTCCATGGCCTTGCCCCTCCCTATCTCTGTAACTCCTCCAGCCTTACAACCCTCCGAGATATCTGTGTTCCTCTAGTTCTGACCTCTTGAGCATCCCTGATTTTAATTGCTCCAGCATTGGTAGCCATGCCTTCAGCAGCCAAGATCCTAAGCTCTGGTATTTCCTCCCCTAACCTCTCAACATCTCTATCTCCTCTTTTTTTTTCTCTCCTGTAAGGCACTCCTTAAAACCTACCTCTTTGACCAAGCTTTTGGTCATCTGTCCTAATATTTCCTTATATAGCTCTATGTCAAATTTTGTTTTATAATGCTCATGCAAAGCGCCTTGGGATGCTATTCTACGTTAAAGGCGCTATATAAATACAAGTTGTTGTTGTTGATGTCAAGGCCTCAGAGAGGGTGCAGAAGAGATTTACTATAATGGTACCAAGGATGAGGGACTTCAGTTAAAAAGGGGAGACTGGAGAAGCTGGGGTTGTTCTCCCTCTGAAAACCAACATCTACATTGTTCCAATGAAGCTCAAGGTAAGCTCAAGAAACAGCACTTTATCTTCCGGTTAAGCACTTTATAGTCTTGGGACTCAACATCGAGTTCAACAATTTAAGATCATAACCACTGCCCCCATTTTTTCTGACAGCAGCTTTTGGTGATGATTCTGCTATTCCCATTTGCACCTCCTCTAGACTCATCTTTTATTTCTTTATTTGTCCCTTTATCATTTCCCTTTGCCTTGCACCATCATCCCTTTTGTCATTTAATCTCTCCTGCCTTCCACCCTGTTATGTCTTTATTACTCTTATGAATGACTCCACGAGGTCTAGTATTGTACTTGAGCTGTTGTGACCTTAGTCCCATTTATTGTAACTCCAGAGTGAGGCACAATCATGGTGGGCAGCCTTTTATACTGGGCCCTGCACACCTATGCAGGTGACCCTCAGGTCTCCCACCGCAGTGCCCTCTGGTGGCACACCTTATGTGACTACACAGTTAGTATACATGGTCTACATACATGACACACCCTATCACAGATCTTTGCTTTTATTTTTTTCCTCCCCTCCCTTCCCCTCTTTCCTTGCCTCTATACTTGCTTAGAACCTGGTGTTTACTGTGTAAGTACAGGATTTGTCTAACCAACCTCAATGGTTATGAAATAATTAATGGGAAAAAAAAGAAAGAATCCAAATTGAAAATAACTGTCATTGATCAACGATTTTGCAATGTATTATTATATATTAATCAGACAATACCACAATATAATCGTTTAAAATGTTACTTTGGAGATTGATGGGGAAAGATTCTGTACGACGCGTTACCACTCGCGAGTCACGAGGCATGAGACTTAGTGCCAGGCGTAGGAGTCTCGCCTCTCGCGAGAAATTGAGATTACCACCCCAAAAGGAAATGGAGTGGAAAATAACGCGCTCCACTGCCTTTCTGGGGCGGTAGTGGGGCAGACGCCTCGGGAGCGGGGCACAGCGCTACGTACTGGGCAAAGCACTGCCGCATAGGAGGGGCTCTTCCCTTAATTAAAGGGAAGGGCCCAAGCTGCATACACTGCAGTATAAAAAGTGTTCTACCTGGACCACTGGGGAGCGGGGGTACCATGCCAACAGCCCGGCACTCGAGCAGCATGCCGAGCTGACCGTTCGCAGCATGGACCCTGCGTTCAAAGTGCCAGCGGGGCGCAGAAAAAAAATCAGAGATTTTTAATTTTTACCGCAGCACTCCTCAACTTTAAGTTTCACCCCGTGAGTGGCCGGCCACCCAGTATGCATCCCCCGAAGCTGTCGCTGTCATTGCCCCCCCCCCCCGGCAGCTTCAGGGAGCGATCCCCAACTTAGGCTCCGGGGCGCTGTGCATGATGATGACGTCAGCTACGGGTTACCGCTGCCGCTGAACTCCAGCCGAATTTAGCGGGAGTCGTTAGCAGTGCCGCACGTTGTGTCCCATCGGGAAGCACAAATGACCCGAGTTTCTAGGCCTGAATATTTACCTCATCGATGGTTGTTTAGATCCATATCTTTTTGAAGTCAAGTGGGCAAACCCATTGCGTTATTGTTGCTAACCAAAAAATCTGCTTCGTAATACAGGTATAATGTTACTGACTACAGAACTTTTAATATTGTGTCAAGAAATCTGTATACAAAGAATAATGTGTGAAGGAGAACATTTCAAGGCAGTAATAAATTACAGGGCTCAGATAAGATTAATAAACTGCTCAACCTTCACAGTTTCTTGCACAATTTTATGTATGCGAAGTCTTATATACATATGCTGTTTTTCTGTGACCTGTGCCAAAATTGCGGTCAGAGGTTTCTTTCGGACGAACGCCTCCGACCCCCAAAAAACCTACAAAAATACCTGATGGTCCCGGAAGAACGTAGGATTACAGTTGAAGGCCTTCCTTCGCTGCCCAGCGTACAGGGACCTGTACTCAAGATACGTAAACGTATCCTGGGACCACGTTGGCCTGGACCATCAATCACTGTCTAGTATTCCCATTGATAATAATAGGAGGTATGATTTTACGAGCTCCCATTACTATCAAATGAGAATACCCTCCTAAAATAAGAAACACAACACAATAAATAAAAAAAACACCTCACATAATTAAAATTAATTGAAATTAAATGTTTTAGAAAAAAAAATATTTTGGATAAATATTTTTTAACGTGTTAAGTAGGGTTAAAATAAACTTACCTTAATGGACGGAGTTTTTAATATAAAAATGGATGGTTAAATTCCATTTTTCTATGTTTTAAAACTCTTACGCTGGTAAAGGTAAACTATAGTTTGAAGGACATTCGCTGGACAAGAGTTGGGCAAATAGCCCAATCTCTGCCCCGCAGATGTCCTTCCTGCGGGGATGCATAGGATTTGTCAAAAGAAATATTAACAGATTAAAAGAATAGCCGGTTCTCAGCGCATGTGCATCGCGTGCCGATAACCGGCTTTTGCGAGGCCTTTTGTGCCGAGACTGCAATTTTCGGCCCCTAATAATATTTATTTCAAAACACATTTGATCACAAGTCTGATATCCATTCCTCTTGGTCATAACGCATATTGTTGGGAGAAAAATTCCAAAATTAAAATCTCTGTGCATGGGAGAAGATCTGGTGATGCACTTCTTTTAGCTGTGTGACCTGTGTTTGAAATTTCCCAAGATAAATTGGTCAAGAATTTCCTCTCTGCTTGCTATCGGTATCCTTTGTGAGATGAATTTTCAAACTACCTCTTAACAGGTTGTTCCAGAGTACAAATCTACCTGTAGAGTTAAACTAATTAGCATAACATTTGGAGTCTGAAGGAATAGAAAAACTTTGGGTGGTGGGGGTGGATTTGGAATTAAAGCACTTTATTCTGCATCCATTTATGTTCTATTTGACCTAAAAGTGCTTGAACTTGAAACTGGTGCCCAAAATTGGAAGTATTTTATTTTTTTTAGGACTAACTTTGTTTGTATTGATGAGCACAAACATTCACTTTTTAAAAATAAAAAGTTAGTTTTTTTAAGGATGTAATGCATCAAGGGATTCAAATGATACTGCTAAACCACAAGGGTGAATGAAGCTTTGGTGTGTTACTGCCTTGTTATCCCTTAGCTTATATGAAGGATAGTTAATAATTCATTGTTCAAAATATTGGTTTTATATGATTCTATATTAACTCTCAAAATACAAAGAAGCTGTTGCCGTCAATAAAAAAAAAGATTGGGTATTTGTCCACATTACATGCAGTAATCCAATCTCAATGTTCAATTGACAAACAGTTCAAGCTTCATTCTCATGTTTTGTAATATCATCTGAAACCCTCGATTGGATTATTGTACATTGTGAAATGTAGCCTTTAATTCATTACCAGCTATCCAATATCGAATCATAGGGCCCAGAATTGCCCAGGAGTTGCTCCGTTTTTTTTTGAGCAACTTGATTTTTCTGGAGAATCTTAAAAATCCCATTTTGCACATTCAATTTGCGCCAGTGTAAGTGAGCTAGTTAGGATTTTTTTAGTTTAGTTTTGTTTTGTTCAAAAGGGGGCGTTACCAGCCATCTACGCCTGTTTTGGCCATTTAAGCCAGTTTGGGCAGCTAATAGTTCCTCCAAACTAACTTAGGCCAGCGTATGTGGCCACTTGTGGCTGCACAGAAAACCCTTGCAGAGAGTTAAGAAATCAGCGCAGGTAGCCAGAGATTGGGGGGGGGGCGGCGGGGGGAAGCGGAGAGGACCTTGCAAAGCACTAAACACCTTCACAACAATATTCAAGAAGCCTAAAAATCATCAATAAAAAATAAAACTTAAGTCCTACCTTCCTAACTCGGCCCGGGAAGTCAGCGGGCCGACACCGACTCCTCTCCAACCCACTCCGACTCCGACTCTGACTCTCTCCGACTCCGACTCCGACTCTCGAGGACTCTCCGACTCTGCGAGGGCTCTCCTACTCTCTCTCTCTCTCGAGGACTCTCCGACTCTCTCTCTCGAGGACTCTCCGACTCTCTCTCTCTCTCTCTCTCTCTCTCTCTCTCTCTCGGTCTCCGACTCTCCGAAGATTCCGACTCTCCGAGGACTCTCCGACTGTCTCGCGAGGACTCTCCGACTGTCTCGCGAGGACTCTCCGACGACTTTCCGACTCTCCGAGGACTCGAGGATTCTCCGACTCTCGAGGACTCTCCTAGGACTCTCCGAGGACTCCGACTCTGACTCTCTCCGACTCCGACTCGTGCTCTCTGACTGCCCAGCGCACTTCGTGAAGCCACTCAGCCTGGGATAGGTGTGGGACGCATTGAGTCCCACGCTGCTGCACGGCTGGGGGCAGGAGCTACTGCGCATGCGCGAAACCTCCATTGCACATGCATTGAGCTGCCAGCGCTGTTTTTCGTGCAGGGCCCGAGCTCCGCCCCCTAATGGAGAGACCACGCCGCACCAAGCCATGGGAGAGGCCACAGAGCGGCCAGAATTTGGGGAGATCTTTTCAGCGCCGTTTTCACCCTAGGAAGTTGGCACATCTCCAGTGAGTGTGCCGAAAAAACGGGTGAGCCAAATTTGGGTCCATAGAGTCATAGAATCATCATCATCATAGGCAGTCCCTCGAGTCGAGGATGACTTGCTTCCACATCAAAAAGTTCACAGGTGTTTAGTCATAGAATGAGGCAGCACAGAAGGAGGCCATTCAGGTCAATGTGCCTATGTCGGCTCTATGAATGTGCTATCCAATTAGTCCCACACCCCTGGACTTCCCATAGCCCGGCATGTCTTCGCATGTCTCCGCAAGATCCTGCAAATCCCCTAGGAGAACAGACGCACCAACATTAGCGTCCTCGACCAGGCCAACATCCCCAGCATTGAAGCACTGACCACACTCGATCAGCTCCGCGGGGCAGGCCACATTGTTCGCATGCCTGACACGAGACTCCCAAAGTAAGTGGTCTACTTGGAACTCCTTCACGGCAAACGAGCCAAAGGTGGGCAGAGGAAACATTTCAAGGACACCCTCAAAGCCTCCCTGATAAAGCGCAACATCCCCACTGACACCTGGGAGTCCCTGGGACCACCCTAAGTGGAGGAAACGCATCTGGGAGGGTACTGAGCATCTTGAGTCTTTTCACCGAGAGCATGCAGAAACCAAGCGCAGGCAGCGGAAAGAGCGTGCAGCAAACCAGTCCCACCAACCCCTTCCCTCAACAACTGTCTGTCCCACCTGTGACGGGGACTGTGGTTCTCATATTGGACTGTTCAGTCACCTAAGAACTCATTTTTAGAGTGGAAGCAAGTCTTCCTTGATTCCGAGGGACTGCCTACGATGAGCCCAGCAGATTTTACTGCTTCAAGTATTCATCTAATTCTTCTTTTAAATTCATTATTGAATCTGCTCCCACCATTCTTTCAGGCAGTGCATTCCAAATCATAACTCGCTGTGTAAAAAATGTTTTACTCATGTTGCCTCTGGTTCTTTTTCCAATCACCTTAAATCGATTTCCTTTGGTTACCGACCCTTCTGCCACTGGAAACAGTTTCTCCTTAGAAACCTTTCATGATTTTGAACATCTCTAACTTTGAACATCTCAAATTTCCCCTTAACCTTCTCTGCTCTGAGGAGAACAACATATGCTCTATGTAGCATACTCTTAACCCTATATTACTTCTATCTTGGACGTCACCAAGGTCCAGGTCGTTGATTGGAGTGTGGGCAGGTAAAGCAGGAGCGGCGAGGTTGGGGCGCAGGAGCGGCGAGTGATCGTGGAGCGACATGATCGGGGCCCAGGAGAGGTGTGGGTCCAGGGGCAGCACGGGCCAGCCCACACTTCAATATGTATGCGCACTAGGTCCGTGCAGCAGAGCTGGTCTCCAGTCGTCTTGGTTAATCCTTGCCACTGGACCAAGACCGAGCTCTGTCAAGCCTGTGTGGTGGCTGGTGTGCAACGGCCACCACACGTTAAAACAATCCATGCACAGGCATCTTCCTCCCTTCAACATGTAGTTCGGGACCTGGAACATTAGGTCCTTCATTGACACACCTGGGAACTCATCCCTTTTTGGCATGGAAGCAAGTTATCCTCGATACAAGGGACCGCCTATGATGATGATGATTACTTCTATGTAGCTACATTTCACAATGTACAATAATCTTGAACAAGTTAATACCTTTGAACTTGTAAAGATTTACTCTATTGCCAAGTGCCTTGAAAGATACAGTTTGTTGTTTCTACACAGAGTATGGTGCAGAATTTAAAAAATAGATAATAGTTATTAATATTGATCAAATGTTTTTCTTGACTTTGTAAAAATAGACAAAAGCCCTCCAAGTCAAATTACTGTTGCAAAGATACAACCAGAGGCCAGGTATGTCTCGAAAGTGGTCGAGAAAATGAATCGTTGCCAGAAAACACATGCACACTTTTCAGCAGCTAGTTTCATGAAGCATACGGTGTTTGGTGTGGGGGGAACAAAAACAGGGGAATATGAGCAAATCTGGGCACTGATGCTGCTGTGCTTTGGATACCCCACTCACATTATTGGGACTTGAGGTCTGTTCAGCTCCCAATTTACTTGTGGATATGACTGTGCACCCCAAAAATCCTTCAGTACTAAGAGACTCTGTGCATATTGTGCAAATGGCTCATTAAGAGAAATAACTTGTAATTATATAATGCCTTGCACATCTTCAGGGCTTCCCAAAGCACTTCACAGCCAATGAAGTACTTTTAAAGTGTCGTCACTGTTGTAATGTAGGCAATTGCATCAGCCAATTTGCACATAGCAAGGTCCCACAAACAGCATTGAGTTAAATGACCGGATAATCTAGTTTTAATGCTGTTGGTTGAGGAATAAATGTTGTGCAGGACACCAGGAGAGCTCTCCTTGTTTGAATTTAAATTAAATTGGAGGGAAGCCTCAAACTTTGCCTGGAGCACATGATTAGCACTCTATATTCTAAGCACATGTTTCAAACAGGCATTGCAATGGAAGTTACTTCAATAATGTTTAGTTTTCCTTTTTAAAGTGGGATTCCTTTTTCAAAATGGATGACATAACTTGAAAATTTACCCAAATAAAATTATGTTTCTTGTGTAGAGAACAAAGTACTTGTTTGTTTTGGTGTGTAGGCAGAAAAGCCCTTGGAATTGTACTTCATCTGCTTCTGCACCCAAGGTTGGTTTTTGAAATTTTTGTAGTATTCCTCTTCAAGAATGACGAGCAGTCCTTTATGATGGCTGGCTGCATGTTCCCAGTGCATTATGTGCTGTATGCTGAATATTTAAAATGATTTGACCTTGCCTTGTGGCTCAAGGTCGTTGTGTCCAAAGCACATTGGTACTTACTAGTCATTCATCATCATCATAGGCAGTCCCTCGGAATCGAGGGAGACTTGCTTCCACTCTTAGCATGACTTCTTAGGTAGCTGTACAGTCCAATACGAGAACCACAGTTTCTGTCACAGGTGGGACAGATAGTCGTTGAGGGAAAGGGTGGGCAGGGAGCCTGGTTTGCCACACGCTCTTTCTGCTGCCTGCGCTTGATTTCTGCATGCTCTCGGCGACGATACTCGAGGAGCTCAGCGCTCTCCCGAATGCACTTCCTCCACTTAGGGTGATCTATGGCCAGGGACTCCCAGGTGTCAGTAGGGATGTTGCACTTTATCAGGGAGGCTTTGAGGGTGTCCTTGTAACGTTTCCTCTGCCCACCTTTGGCTCGTTTGCCGTGGACGAGTTCCGAGTAGAGCGCTTGCTTTGGGAGTCTCGTGTCTGGCATGCATAGAAACATAGAAAATAGGTGCAGGAGTAGGCCATTCGGCCCTTCTAGCCTGCATCGCCATTCAATGAGTTCATGGCTGAACATGCAACTTCAGTACCCCATTCCTGCTTTCTCGCCATACCCCTTGATCCCCCTAGTAGTAAGGACTACATCTAAATCCTTTTTGAATATATTTAGTGAATTGGCCTCAACAACTTTCTGTGGTAGAGAATTCCACAGGTTCACCACTCTCTGGGTGAAGAAGTTTCTCCTCATCTCGGTCCTAAATGGCTTACCCCTTATCCTTAGACTGTGACCCCTGGTTCTGGACTTCCCCAACATTGGGAACATTCTTCCTGCATCTAACCTGTCTAAACCCATCAGAATTTTAAACGTTTCTATGAGGTCCCCTCTCATTCTTCTGAACTCCAGTGAATACAAGCCCAGTTGATCCAGTCTTTCTTGATAGGTCAGTCCCGCCATCCCAGGAATCAATCTGGTGAACCTTCGCTGCACTCCCTCAATAGCAAGAATGTCCTTCCTCAAGTTAGGAGACCAAAACTGTACACAATACTCCAGGTGTGGCCTCACCAAGGCCCTGTACAACTGTAGCAATACCTCCCTGCCCCTGTACTCAAATCCCCTCGCTATGAAGGCCAACATGCCATTTGCTTTCTTAACCGCCTGCTGTACCTGCATGCCAACCTTCAATGACTAATGTACCATGACACCCAGGTCTCGTTGCACCTCCCCTTTTCCTAATCTGTCACCATTCAGATAATAGTCTGTCTCTCTGTTTTTACCACCAAAGTGGATAACCTCACATTTAGCCACATTATACTTCATCTGCCATGCATTTGCCCACTCACCTAACCTATCAAAGTCGCTCTGCAGCCTCGTAGCATCCTCCTCGCAGCTCACACTGCCACCTAACTTAGTGTCATCCGCAAATTTGGAGATACTACATTTAATCCCCTCGTCTAAATCATTAATGTACAGTGTAAACAGCTGGGGTCCCAGCACAGAACCTTGCGGTACCCCACTAGTCACCGCCTGCCATTCTGAAAAGTACCCATTTACTCCTACTCTCTGCTTCCTGTCTGACAACCAGTTCTCAATCCATGTCAGCACACTACCCCCAATCCCATGTGCTTTAACTTTGCACATTAATCTCTTGTGTGGGACCTTGTCGAAAGCCTTCTGAAAGTCCAAATATACCACATCAACTGGTTCTCCCTTGTCCACTCTACTGGAAACATCCTCAAAAAATTTCAGAAGATTTGTCGAGCATGATTTCCCTTTCACAAATCCATGCTGACTTGGACCTATCATGTCACCTCTTTCCAAATGCGCTGCTATGACATCCTTAATAATTGATTCCATCATCTTACCCACTGTCAGGCTGACCGGTCTATAATTCCCTGTTTTCTCTCTCCCTCCTTTTTTAAAAAGTGGGGTTACATTGGCTACCCTCCACTCCATAGGAACTGATCCAGAGTCAATGGAATGTTGGAAAATGACTGTCAATGCATCCGCTATTTCCAAGGCCATCTCCTTAAGTACTCTGGGATGCAGTCCATCAGGCCCTGGGATTTATCGGCCTTCAATACCATCAATTTCCCCAACACAATTTCCCGACTAATAAGGATTTCCCTCAGTTCCTCCTCCTTACTAGACCCTCTGACCCCTTTTATATCCGGAAGTTTGTTTGTGTCCTCCTTAGTGAATACCGAACCAAAGTACTTGTTCAATTGGTCCGCCATTTCTTTGTTCCCCGTTATGACTTCCCCTGATTCTGTCTGCAGGGGACCTTTTTCTCTTTACATATCTATAGAAACTTTTGCAATCCGTCTTAATGTTCCCTGCAAGCTTCTTCTCGTACTCCATTTTCCCTGCCCTAATCAAACTCTTTGTCCTCCTCTGCTGAGTTCTAAATTTCTCCCAGTCTCTGGGTTTGCTGCTATTTCTGGCCAATTTGTATGTCACTTCCTTGGCTTTAATACTATCCCTGATTTCCCTTGATAGCCACGGTTGAGCCACCTTCCCTTTTTTATTTTTACGCCAGACAGGAATGTACAATTGTTTTAGTTCATCCATGCGGTCTCTAAATGTCTGCCATTGCCCATCCACAGTCAACCTCTTAAGTATCATTCGCCAATCAATCCAAGCCAATTCATGCCTCATACCTTCAAAGTTACCCTTCTTTAAGTTCTGGACCATGGTCTCTGAATTAACTGTTTCATTCTCCATCCGAATGCAGAATTCCACCATATTATGGTCACTCTTCCCCAAGGGGCCTCGCACAACGAGATTGCTAATTAATCCCCTCTCATTACACAACACCCAGTCTAAGATGGCCTCCCCCCTAGTTGGTTCCTCGACATATTGGTCTAGAAAACCATCCCTTATGCACTCCAGGAAATCCTCCTCCACCGTATTGCTTCCAGTTTGGTTAGCCCAATCTATGTGCATATTAAAGTCACCCATTATAACTGCTGCACCCTTATTGCATGCACCCCTAATTTCCTGTTTGATGCCCTCCCCAACATCACTACTACTGTTTGGAGGTCTGTACACAACTCCCACTAATGTTTTTTGCCCTTTGGTGTTCTGCAGCTCTACCTATATAGATTCCACATCATCCAAGCCAATGTCCTTCCTAACTATTGCATTAATCTCATCTTTAACCAGCAATGCTACCCCACCTCCTTTTCCTTTTATTCTATCCTTCCTGAATGTTGAATACCCCTGGATGTTGAGTTCCCAGCCCTGATCATCCTGGAACCACGTCTCCGTAATCCCAATCACATCATATTTGTTGACATCTATTTGCACAGTTAATTCATCCACCTTATTATAGATACTCCTTGCATTAAGACACAAAGCCTTCAGGCTTGTTTTTTTAACACCCTTTGTCCTTTTAAAATTTTGCTGTACAGTGGCCCTTTTTGTTCTTTGCCTTGGGTTTCTCTGCCCTCCACTTTTCCTCATCTCCTTTCTTTCTTTTGCTTTTGTCTCCTTTTTGTTTTCCTCTGTCTCCCTGCATTGGTTCCCATCCCCCTGCCATATTAGTTTAACTCCTCCCCAACAGCACAAGCAAACACTCCCCCTAGGACATTGGTTCTGGTCCTGCCCAGGTGCAGACCGTCCGGTTTGTACTGGTCCCACCTCCCCCAGAACCGGTTCCAATGCCCCAGGAATTTGAATCCCTCCCTGCTCCACCACTGCTGAAGCCACGTATTCATCTGCGCTATCCTGCGATTCCTACTCTGACTAGCACGTGGCACTGGTAGCAATCCCGAGATTACTACTTTTGAGGTCCTACTTTTTAAATTTAGCTCCTAGCTCCTTAAATTCGTTTTGTAGGACCTCATCCCTTTTTTTTACCTATGTCGTTGGTACCAATGTGCACCATGACAACTGGCTGTTCACCCTCCCTTTTGAGAATGTCCTGCACCCGCTCCGAGACATCCTTGACCCTTGCACCAGGGAGGCAACATACCATCCTGGAGTCTCGGTTGCGGCCGCAGAAATGCCTATCTATTCCCCTTACAATTGAATCCCCTATCACTATCGCTCTCCCACTCTTTTTCCTGCCCTCCTGTGCAGCAGAGCCAGCCACGGTGCCATGAACTTGGCTGCTGCTGCCCTCCCCTGATGAGTCATCCCCCTCAACAGTACTCAAAGCAGTGTATCTGTTTTGCAGGGGGATGATCACAGGGGACCCCTGCACTACCTTCCTTGCACTGCTCTTCCTGCTGGTCTTCCATTCCCTATCTGGCTGTGGACTCTTTCCCTGCGGTACGACCAACTCGCTGCACGTGCTACTCACGTCATTCTCAGCATCGTGGATGCTCCAGAGTGAATCCACCCTCAGCTCCAACTCCGCAACGCGGTCCGTCAGGAGCTGGAGGCGGATACACTTCCCGCACACGTAGTCGTCAGGGACACTGGAGTCGTCCTTGAGTTCCCACATGGTACAGGAGGAGCATAACACGTGACCGAGCTGTCCTGCCATGATTTAACCCTTTGATAGGCAACAACAATGCTAAAGTTTACTCACTGTTATAGAAGAGAAAAAAGAAAAACTACTCACCAATCAGCAGCCAATCACTTACCCCCTTGGCTGTGATGTCACCTTTCTGTTTCTTTCTACTTCTTTTTTGCCTTCTCCCTGTAGCTGCACAAGTATGCCTCTCGCTGCCACTGGGCCTTTTATAGGCCGCTCCGACACCACGCACTCCCGCCTCTCGGATTGCCGCCACCTCTCGCTGCCGCTGGGCCTTTTATAGGCCGCTCCGACACTACGCACTCCCGCCTCTCGGACTGCGAACGATATGGCCTGCCCAGCGGAGCTGATCAAGTGTGGTCAGTGCTTCAATACTGGGGATGTTGGCCTGGACGAGGACGCTAATGTTTGTGCATCTGTCCTCCCAGGGGATATGCAGGATCTTACAGAGACATCGCTGGTGGTATTTCTCCAGCAACTTGACGTGTCTGCTTTACATGGTCCATGTCTCTGAGCCATACAGGAGGGCAGGTATTACTACGACCCTGTAGACCATGAGCTTGGTGACAGTTTTGAGGGACTGGTCTTCAAACATTCTTTTGCTCAAGCGGCCGAAGGCTGCACTGGTGCACTGGAGGCGGTGTTGGATCGCGTCGTCAATGCCTGCTCTTGTTGATAGGAGGCTCCCGAGATAGGGGAAGTGGTCCACGTTGTCCAGGGCCGTGCCATGGATCTTGATGTCTGGGGGGCAATGTTGTGCACGAGAACAGGCTGGTGGAGGATCTTTGTCTTGTTAATGTTTAGTGTCAGGCCCATGCTTTCATGCGCCTCGGTAAATACGTTTATTATGTCCTGGCCTTCAGCCTCCGTGTGTGCACAGATGCAGACGTCGTCCATGTACTGTAGCTCGACGACCGATGTTGGAGTGATCTTGGACCTGGCCTGGAGACGGCGAAGGTTGAACAGCTTCCCACTGGTTTTGTAGTTTAGTTCCACTCCAGCGGGGAGCTTATCGACTGTGAGGTGGAGCATGGCAGCGAGGAAGATTGAGAAGGGGGTTGGGGCAAATACGCAGCGCTGCTTGACCCCGGTCCGGACGTGAATTGGGTCTGAGATGGATCCGTTGTTAAGGATCACGGCCTGCATGTCTTGGTGGAGCAGGCGGAGGATGGTGGCGTACTTTTGAGGGCATCCGGAATGGAGGCGGACGCTCCATGGACCCTTGTGGTTGACCCTTGTGTCAAAGGCCTTTGTAAGGTTTAAGAAGGCCATGTATAAAGGCTGGCGCTGTTCCCTGCATTTTTACTGCAGCTGTCGCACTGCAAAAATCATGTCCGTTGTGCCCCGCAGGGGACAAAATCTGCACTGCGACTCCGGGAGGAGCTCCTCAGCCACGGGGAGAAGACGGTTGAGGGGGACTCTGGCGGCAACTTTCCCAGTGGTTGATAGCAGGGAAGTTCCTCTGTAGTTGCCGCAGTTGGACTCGTCCCCTTTTTTAAAGATGGTCACGATCACTGTATCTCTGAGATCTCACGGCATGCTCTACTCCCTCCAGATGAGAGAGATGAGGTCGTGCATTCGTGCCAGTAGTGCCTCTCCACCATACTTCAGTGCCTCAGCAGGGATTCAATCCGTTCCCTTAGCCTTGTTGTTTTTTAGCTGTCTTCTGGCCTTTTCCACCTCGTGCAGTGTTGGGGTCTCATCGAGGTGGTGGCGCGTAGCATGCTGCGGAATGGAGTCGAGAACACTCAAGTCAAAGGCAGAGTCTCGATTGAGGAGATCTTCGAAGTGTTATTAGCCCCAGAAATGCCTTTTTAAACAGACAGATACCTGCTGAAAACAAGCTATGAAATGAAATGGTTCCACAGCAAAATGTATTTATTTACTATACCATCAACAAGAACAAATTAACATTTAAGAATTCAAATTTCAACTATTTTACATTGGTGGACATAACTAAACCAGTCCTTTAAAACTGTAAGGAATGAAATAAATGCATTGCCTTAGTAGGCACCGCACCAGCCCGCTTCTATCTGAGTCAGAAGGTTGTGGGTTTGAGAAATCCGCACTGCGACTCCGGGAGGACAGATCCCGCCCTGGGAGCGGAGGACAGACGCAGCCCGGGAGCAGGGGAGAGAGCAGGGTGCAGTGGAGATTTCAGCCCGTGTCCTGCCCTATACTGCAGTCTCGTGACTTGGGCCTCCCGGCTGGACTTCCTGCGGCAACTGTGAAACATTATGCTCATGGCCGGCGTTCAACCGGCCGAAGGGACTCTGGGGCCGACATCGAACCAGCCGAAGGGACTCAATTTTTTAAACTTTTAATCAACTTTTAATCTTCTTAAACAATTCGGGAAAACTCTTACATTTTTAATCAACTTGGTGAACTTTATCCTTTTTTTTTCTAACTTTTAAATAACTTGATTTATATTTTAGACTTTTTTTTATCAACTTTATCAATTTTATCGAGTTATTAAACCTTCAATGAACCTGTCTAACTTTTTAATAATTCAGAAATACTTTTAAACTCTTAAACTTTTAAAACAACCTGGAAACCTGTGGGGAAATGTTTAACCTGGGAAGAAACTTTCCAAAACACCCCTCGGAACCCCAGCGGACAGCTGACCTTCCTAATGCCTGCCGCCCAACCAAGCCTCGGGCCATCCACCATCAATGGCGCTACTCGGTGCCGAGCTTGCGGCCAACACCTCACCGTAGGCAATTAGACTTATACAGCAGTGCCTGGTCTCCAGTTGTCTTAGACCCCTTTGCCACTGGACCAAGACCTTGCTCAGCTAAGCCCATGTGATTGCCGGTGTGCATCAGCCACTCCACATTAAAAGAACTCACGCACAGGCATCATCCACTTTGCGAATATGACGTTCGGGACCGGGAACATCAGGACCCTCATGGACAACTCCAATAGCAACAGGCCGGAATGCTGCACCGTCATAGTTGCCTGGGAACTTAGATGTTTTGACATTGACATCGCCGCCCTAAGCAAGACCCAGCAGGCAGGGGAAGGCCAGCTCAAGGAACATGGTGGAGGTTACACCTTTTTCTGAAAAGGAAAACCAGAGGAAGAACGCCGCCTTCATGGAGTTGGTTTTGCTATCAAGAATGAGCTGGTCAACCGCCTCAAGGACTCCCCCTGCGGGGTTAACGAATGCCTCATGACTCCTCGCCTTACCCTATCCCAGAACCAATGCACCCAGTCAACAGTGCGTATGCCCCAACATTCGATGCAACGGATGAGACTAAAGAGGGTTTTTATTCCAACCTCGAGACATCCCTGTCCCCACAGGTGACAAATTGATCCTCCTCGGTGACTTTACTGCCAGAGTCGGCAAAGACATAGCCTTCTGGGGAGGCGTGATTGGCAGAGAGGGTAGGGAAAGCCAAATCCAGCGATACACTACTCCTGACAAATTGTCTAGAACACGAACTCCATCATCACCAACACCCTGTTCTGCCAGAGGGACAAATACAAGGCATCGTGGCAACACCCTCGCTCCAAACACTGGCACCGACTCGACTATGTAATCATCCGAGCCAGGAATTGCAAGGATGTGTGCATCACCTGCGCCATGACAGGAGCTGATGACTGCTGGATGGACCATTGCCTAATCCGATCCATCATCAATATAAACATAGCCCCAAAGCAGAGGGGACAGCAGAAGCAGTGCTGCAAAAAAGTTAATGCCGGGGCACTTAAAGACCCAGCTAAGAGAGCCCTATACAGCCAGCGCCTCACAGCTAACCTGTCGTGCCTTGATGACCCTGAGATGCTGAATGCCCACAGTGCTTGATCTGCCCTCCAGATCTCCATAACCAGTACCTGTGAAGAGACACTTGGTTACTCAACCAGAAAACACCATGACTGGTTTGATGAAAATGATCAGGAGATTCAAGACCTAATAGATCATAAGCGCAGAGCATTTCTGAGCCTCAAGCAACAACCCAACTTGGGAGCTGCAAAGCAACGTTACAGACGGCTCAAGGCTGGGGTCCAATAAAAAACCCGGGACCTAAAGAACAGGTGGTGAACGGAGAAAGCACAGGACATACAACAACTGGCCGACAGCCATGATATGCGAGGATTTTTCATTGCAGTCAAGGCCATCTACGGTTCAAACTCCCAAGGCCCCACCCCACTCCTGGCCAAGAATGGGGAAACACTCATCAAGGACACCGAGGCTGTCAGGGCCCGATGGAAGGAGCAATCGAGACTCTGCCTTTGACTCGAGTGTTCTCAAATCCATCCCGCAGCATGAGACCCGCCACCGCCTCAGTGAAACCCCAATGCTGCACGAGGTAGGCAAAGCCATAAAACAGCTCAAGAATAACAAGGCTACGGGTGCGGATGGAATTCCTGCTGAGGCGCTAAAATATGGGTGAGAGGCGCGTTTGGCGCGGATACATGACCTCATCTTTCTCATTTGGAGGGAGGAGAGCATGCCGGGAGATCTCAGAGATGCAGTGATCATGGCCATCTTTAAAAAGGGGGACAAGTCTGACTGCGGCAACTACAGGGGAATCACCCTGCTATCAGTCACTGGGAAGGATGACGCTCGAGTTCTCCTCAACTGGCTTCTCCCTGTGGCCGAGGAGCTCCTGCTGGAATCACAGTGCGGATTTCGTCCCCTACAGGGCACAACGGGTATGATCTTTGCAGCGCGACAGCTGCAGGAAAATTGCAGGGAGCAGCGCCAGCCCTTATACATGCCCTTTTTCGATCTTATAAAGGCCTTTGACACTGTCAACCGTGAGGGTTTATGGAGCGTCCTCCTCCATTTTGGATGCCCCAAAAGTTTGTCAGCATCCTTCGCCTGCTCCACGATGACATGCAGGCCGTGATCCTTACCAGCGGTTCCATTACAGACCCAATCCACGTCCGGAGCGGGGTCAAACAAGGCTGCGTCATTGCTCCAACTCTCTTCTCAATCTTCCTCGCTGCCATACTCCACCTCAGAGTCAACAAGCTCCCCGCTGGAGTGGAACTAAACTACAGAACCAGTGGGAAGCTCTTTAACCTATGCCTCCTCCAGGCCAGGTCCAAGATCACCCCAACCTCTGTCGTTGAGCTGCAGTACGCGGACGACGCCGGCGTCTGTGTACATTCAGAGGCTGAATGACAGGATATAGTCAATGTATTCACCGAGGCATATGAAAGCATAATATCCGTAAGACAAAGGTCCTCCATCAGCCTGTCCTCACTGCACAGCACTGCCCCCCCCAGTCATCAGGATTCACGGCGTGGCCCTCGACAACATGGACCACTTCCCATACCTCGGGAGCCTCTTATCAACAAAGGCAGACATTGATGTGCTGATTCAATATCGCCTCCAGTGCACCAGTATAGCCTTTGGCCGCCTGAGGAAAAGAATGTCCGAAGACCAGGCCCTCAAATCTTCCACCAAGCTCATGGTCTACAGGACTGCAGTAATACCCGCCCTCCTGTATGGATCAGAGGCATGGACGATGTACAGAAGACACCTCAAGTCGCTGGAGATATATCACCAACGATGTCACCGCAAGATCCTGCAAATTCTCTGGGAGGACAGGCACACCAACATCAGTGCCCTCGCCCAGGCTAACATCCTCAGTATTGAAGCACTGACCACACTCAATCAACTTTGCCGGGTAGGCCACATAGTTCGCATGCCAGACACGAGATCCCTAAGCAATTGCTCTATGCGGAGCTCCTTCTCGGCAAATGAGCCAAAGGTGGGCAGCGGAAACGTTACAAGGACACCCTCAAAGCCAATCTGCTTTACCCACTCATCCTTAGAACTCCTTCAACCCCCCATTCTCTGGTAAAGTGCGACATCACCACTGACACCTGGGAGTCCCTGGCCGAAGACCGCCCTAAGTGAAGAAATTGCATCCGGGAGGGCGCTGAGCTCTTCGAATCTCAATGCCGCCAGCATGAAGAGGTCAGGCGTAGGCAACGGAAGGAGCGAGCGACAAATTAGTCCCACCACACCCCCCTCACTTTCCCCAACGAATGTCTATCCCACCTGTGACAGGGTCTGTGGCTCTCGTATTGGACTGTTCAGCCACCAAAGGACTCACTTTAGGAGTGGAAGCAAGTCTTTCTCGATTCCGAGGGACTGCCTATGATGATAATGAATTTAAAATGGACATTTTATAATCAAAATATAAATAATTGACCATCTAAATTCTTACCCAATTCAAATGTAACAAATCATTTTCCATTCACTTTTTGTAGAAAATTTCTAATCTAAGCATAACAAGTTTCTCTTTTTCAAAACAAAAGCAAAATACTGCGGATGTTGGAATCTGGAATAAAACCAGAAAATGCTGGAAATCTCAACAGGTCAGGCAGCATCTGTGGAGAGGAAGCAGAGTTAACATTTCGGGTCGATGATCCTTCGTCAGAACTGGAGAGTGTTCGAAAAGAAGATTCTTAACAAGCACTGAAAGGGGAAGGGAAGGAAAGAACAAAAGGAAAGGTCTGTGATAGGTTGGAAGACAAGAGAGTTTGGAGAGACAAAAGGGATGATGGCCCCAAGTTTCTCTTTCCTATTTTTGGACCATTGTAAGCAATTCACCGTCAAGTGTCTCTTTTATATTTAAAAAAACCAACAGCATAAAACTTTGTTTTTGTTTTACAAGACCTGTCTTTCAAAAGTTTTTTTTGCTTAGATTGAGCTAGTAAATAAATATGTGCTTTGGTGCAAAACATTTTTGATTAAGCTAATAATAAGGTTACTGAAATCAAGTACCTTTATCTAAACGGACAATGACACTGGAATATTATCAGTTTATTGAGGAAAAAGTTCCAGGAAACTGTTTAAGTTTGGACTGTTGTAGAGGAGAAACCCCACTAATTTGGAAGCCTATCAACATCTGAGGACCTTATTTTAATGGGGAGAAAGGGAATCCATGAAAAGGCACCTCCGCATACTCAAAACCAATGACCAGTTTTCCTTGTGTTGCTCCAGGTGTTATGAAATCTGCTCTGCGATTTTTTTTTTTCTTTCATTTGGAAGGCTGGCATTTATTGCCTATCCCTAGTTGCCCTGAGGTGGTGGTGGGCCATCTCTTTGAGCCATTGCAGTCTTTCTGGTGATGGTGCTCCCAGAATACTGACCTAGTAATGATGAAGGGCTAATGATGTATGTCCAAGTCAGGATGCTGTATGACTTAGAGTGGAACTTGGTGAGGCTGTTCCCAGAACATTGCTGCTGTTATTCTTCTTAGTGGTATAGGTCACAGGGAAGGGGAGATGCTGTCCAAGTAGCCTTGGTGAGTTGCTGCAGTGATTTCCATGAGACTGGATCCCTGAGGTGCTATTGAAGCAGTTCTGAAATATAAATGGTATAAATTACTGAGATGATTGTGGGTCTGTCCCATGTCATCAAGGACAGCAGTGACTGACCACGTTGATTGTGATTTCCTGGTTGTTGTAGAAAGGATGGGTTTTAGCTGGGCCTCAGGAGTTTGCAAATGGAAATGGAGTAATTGGCTCAGATTGTAAATGAGTCTACAGTCTGGAGCTGAGAAACTGAAGAACAGAATTTTGGAAAAGGATGCAAGTTTCAATAGAAGGCTTGAAACGATGAGGCTTGATGCAGTAGCTTTCTTAAAGTAAAAGGATAGAAATGGGGAAAAGAAAGGCAGGAAAGCACAGAGAACTGCATTATAAATTTCTGTCATTCCTCTTTTCAAGATTGTTCAACACAGTAATCCATTGAGTTGAACAGTTAACTAAGATTGTGTATGTCTTTTTTTAAACCATCTCTCAAATTTGGAGTTCAGGGTCATTTTGGCTTTTATTGTAGTTACCTCTTGCCTGCAAGTGGCTTGTGTAGGATGCTGGAACAATAACAGGATGTTGTTATCATTAAACTATTTTTAAGACCAGTTTCTTAATGTGAACTTTGGACATGAGGAAATAACAGCAACTGCAGTCTGTTCCTTTGTAAGTCATTTGAATTTTGTGACCTATTTGATATTTGGCTTGAGGACTACAGCTTTCTATTGTCACTGATGTTGCACAAAAGCTGTCTGAATAGACACTGTTAGCACATGCCAAACTTCTGGAATTGTTGACATTTATTGTTTTGCCCCAGTATAATAACTGAAGATGGTAACAAACCTCCAGAAAACATTCTCAATGGGCCCAACATTGTCCAACCCCTCTTTTCGGCGCACTGACCTGCAGCGCATCGACTTTGCGCGCTGGAAAGGGCGCCAGAAAAAAGGCGCCCCATCCTGGCCGCTCTTCGGAGTCCCCGGAGTCGTGGCGTGGAGGCTGAAGTGGGGTGGGTGGAGGCGGGGGAGCAACAGGCCAGCACAGAAAGCACTGCCGGCGCCTGCGCGCATGCTCAGTGAGGGCTGCACGCATGCTCCTGCCCTCCCAGCACGTCCTGTGGGTTGTGAGCAGGACCCGATGCTCTCAACCCCTATCCCAGGCCAAAGGGACACCCGATCTCGCCGCACCCTATCCCTGGCTGAGTGGACTCCCACACCGGCTGGCCGGTCCGCTGAATTCCCGGGCAGGTAGGATTTCACTTTTATTTTTTATTTAGTGGTTGTGCTTATGTGGCTGTGCTTGAGACTTTTGCTTGGGGGGGTGAGATGGGGGGGGTGGCGAGGAGGAGAGTTTTGGGGTGGGGGGAAGAAGGGGAGAGTTTGGGGGGGTGGGGGGAGAGATGAAACTTCCAGACCCACGAGCTGTGATTCCTCCGGTTGCTCGGCGCCCCCCCACCCCCCCCACGGTGAGACGCCCCAGCCCAGCAGCTGTGACTTCTCCGGTGCACGTCTTCCCTCCCCTATCCCAAGCCGAATGGCCTCACACACAGGCCAGCTCACTGCCTTTCCCGGGCAGACTTTAAAGCTAAGGTAGGATTTACTTCTTTTTGAATTGTATTTTAATGGTTTGAGCTTTTCCTTAATGTTTGGTGCTTTGTTGTTGAGGTCCTCTCCAGTTCCCTTCCCTCCCCTATTCCTGCCCGAATGTCTACCTATTGTGCGCTGCTTTTTCTTCACTGCCCGCAAGGTTTTTCAGAGCTGGCCACATAAGCTGACATAAGTTCATTTGGAGTACGTTTTTGTTGGCCAAAGTGGCATAAATGTCCAAAACTGTCTGGGAATGCCCCCTTTTGAAAAAAAAAACTGACCTAAAAAAAAATCGTACCGAACTGACTTACTCTGGAGCAAATCTTTGGGGGTAAATAGCATTTTTTAAATTTACGCCAGAAAAAACAACTTACTGCAAAAAACTTGATGCAAGTCATGGCCAGGATTGGACCCATAAACTCAGTGCATTGATTTGAATCAATGAAAGGATGTAAAGGCCTGAGAGAGGGTACAGAAAAGATTGACAAGAATGGTTCTAGGGATGAGGGACTTCAGTTACGTGGATAGACTGGGGAAGCTGGGGTTGTTCTCCTTAAGAGCAGAAAAGGTTGAGAAGAGATTTGATAAAGGTGTTCAAAATCATGAGGGATCTAGACAGAGCAGATAGAGAGAAACTGTTCCCATTGGCGGAAGAGTCAAAAACCAGAGGACACAGATTTATGGTAATTTGCAGAAGAACCAAAGGTGACATGAGGAAAAACATTTTTATGCAGCTAGGGGTTAGGATCTGAATTGTACTGCCTGAGAGGGTGGTGGAGGCAGATTCAATCATGGCTTTCAAAAGGGAATTGGATAAGTACCTGAAGGAAAAAAATGTTCAGGCCTACAGGGAAAGGGAGAGTGGGACTAGCTGAAGTGCTCTTGCAGAGAGCCAGCACAGGTTTGATGGGCTGAATGGCCTCCTTCTGTGCTGTAACCATTCTGATTCTAATGTCAGATGTTGACACTGCCTGAAATCAGCCTGTTCAATAGTTCACCTACTGCACTGCAAAATAATGCTCAGTTTTTAAAGGGAGAAATCACTATTGTTTTGTGCAGGTTTGTTGTTCTAGGAAAACAGCTTTGAGTTCAGCATAATCTAATAGCAAATTATCTGCAGTTTTTTGGTTCAATTTCATAAAGCCGTGATATTTTAAGCCGAGTCCAGGCATACATTTGATCAAAAGTAAGATTATTTCAAAGTTATTTTAGGAGTTGGCATTCAACATATGCGATGATCGCAATACGAAGCTAATTACAGACTTGGTTGTTACAGATACACCGTTTTGAGTACTGTTGAGGCGGATGACTCATCAGGGGAGGGCAGCAGCAGCCAAGTTCATGGCACCATGGATGGCTCTGCTGCACAGGAGGGCAGGAAAAAGAGTGGGAGAGCGATAGTGGTAGGGGATTGGATTGTAAGGGGAATAGATAGGAGTTTCTGCGGCTGCAACCGAGACTCCAGGATGGTATGTTGCCTCCCTGGTGCAAGGGTCAAGGATGTTTCGGAGCGGGTGCAGGACATTCTGAAAAGGAAGGGTGAACAGCCAGTTGTCGTGGTGCACATTGGTACCAACGATATAGGTAAAAAAAGGGATGAGGTCCTACAAGACGAATTTAAGGAGCTAGGAGCTAAATTAAAACGTAGGACCTCAAAAGTAGTAATCTCAGGATTGCTACCAGTGCCACGTGCTAGTCAGAGTAGGAATCGCAGGATAGCTTAGATGAATACGTGGCTTGAGCAGTGGTGCAGCAGGGAGGGATTCAAATTCCTGGGGCATTGGAACCGGTTCTGGGGGAGGTGGGACCAGTACAAACCGGACGGTCTGCACCTGGGCAGGACCGGAACCAATGTCCTAGGGGGAGTGTTTGCTAGTGCTGTTGGGGAGGAGTTAAACTAATATGGCATGGGGATGGGAACCAATGCAGGGAGACAGAGGGAAACAAAAAGGAGACAAAAGCAAAAGACAGAAAGGAGATGAGTAAAAGTGGAGGGCAGAGAAACCCAAGGTAAAAAACAAAAAGGGCCACTGAATATAAAGGGGCTGCAGGAGGGGTCAAAACTAAAAATCATGGTTTAAAAACTGATATTAAAACACTCTACCTAAACGTACGCATCATTCGAAATAAAGTAAATGAGTTGATGGCACAAATCATTACAAATGGGTTTGATTTGGTGGCCATTACAGAAATGTGGTTGCAGGGTGGCCAAGACTGGGAATTAAACATACAGGGGTATCTGACGATTCGGAAAAATAGACAAGAAGGGAAAGGAGGTGGGGTAGCTCTGTTAATAAAGGATGACATCAGGGCAGTTGTGAGAGACGATATTGGCTCGAATGAACAAAATGTTGAATCATTGTGGGTGGAGATTAGAGATAGTAAGGTGAAAAAGTCACTGGTGGGTGTAGTTTATAGGCCCCCAAATAATAACTTCACGGTGGGGAGGGCAATAATCAAGGGAATAATGGAGGCATGTGAAAAAGGAATGGCAGTAATCATGGGGGATTTTAACCTACATATGTATTGGTCAAATCAAATCGCACGGGGTAGCCTGGAGGAGGAATTCATAGAATGCATACGGGATTGTTTCTTAGAACAGTATGTTACAGAACCTACAAGGGAGCAAGCTACCTTAGATCTGGTCCTGTGTAATGAGACAGGAATAATAAACGATCTCCTAGTAAAAGATCCTCTCGGAATGAGTGATCACATTATGATTGAATTTGTAATACAGATTGAGGATGAGGAAGTAGTGAAGTAGTGTCTCAAACGAGCGTACTATGCTTAAACAAAGGGTACTACAGTGGGATGAAGGCAGAGTTGGCTAAAGTAGACTGGAAACACAGACTAAACGGTGGCACAATTGAGGAACAGTGGAGGACTTTTAAGGAGTTCTTTCATAGTGCTCAACAAAAATATATTCCAGTGAAAAAGAAGGGCGGTAAGAGAAGGGATAACCAGCCGTGGATAACCAAGGAAATAACGGAGAGTATCAAATTAAAAACCAATGCGTATAAGGTGGCAAAGGTTAGTGGAAAAATAGAAGGTTGGGAAAATTTTTAAACGACAGCAAAGAATGACTAAGAAAGCAATAAAGAAAGGAAAGATAGATTACGAAGGTAAACTTGCGCAAAACATAAAAATGGATAGTAAAAGCTTTTACAGATATATAAAATGGAAACGAGTGACTAAAGTAAATGTTGGTCCCTTAGAAGATGAGAAGGGGGATTTAATAATGGGAAATGTGGAAATGGCTGAGACCTTAAACAATTATTTTGCTTCAGTCTTCACAGTAGAAGACACAAAAACCATGCCAAAAATTGCTGGTCACAGGAATGTGGGAAGGGAGGACCTTGAGATAATCACTATCACTAGGGGGGTAGTGCTGGACAGGCTAATGGGACTCAAGGTAGACAAGTCCCCTGGTCCTGATGAAATGCATCCCAGGGTATTAAAAGAGATGGCGGAAGTTCTAGCAGATGCATTCGTTATAATCTACCAAAATTCTCTAGACTCTGGGGAGGTACCAGCGGATTGGAAAGCAGCTAATGTAACGCCTCTGTTTAAAAAGGGGGGCAGACAAAAGGCAGGTAACTATAGGCCGGTTAGTTTAACATCTGTAGTGGGGAAAATGCTTGAAACTATCATTAAGGAAGAAATAGCGGGACATCTGGATAGGAATAGTGCAATCAAGCAGACGCAGCATGGATTCATGAAGGGGAAATCATGTTTAACTAATTTACTGGAATTCTTTGAGGATATAACGAGCATGGTGGATAGAGGTGTACCGATGGATGTGGTGTATTTAGATTTTCAAAAGGCATTCGATAAGGTGCCACACAAAAGGTTACTGCAGAAGATAGAGGTACGCGGAGTCAGAGGAAATGTATTAGCATGGATCGAGAATTGGCTGGCGAATAGAAAGCAGAGAGTCGGGATAAATGGGTCCTTTTCGGGTTGGAAATCGGTGGATAGTAGTGTGCCACAGGGATCGGTGCTGGGACCACAACTGTTTCCAATATACATAGATGACCTGGAAGAGGGGACAGAGTGTAGTGTAACAAAATTTGCAGATGACACAAAGATTAGTGGGAAAGCGGGTTGTGTAGAGGACACAGAAAGGCTGCAAAGATATTTAGATAGGTTAAGCGAAAGGGCTAAGGTTTGGCAGATGGAATACAATGTCGGAAAGTGTGAGGTCATCCACCTTGGGGGAAAAAAAACAGTAAAAGGGAATATTATTTGAATGGGGAGAAATTACAGCATGCTGAGGTGCAGAGAGACCTGGGGATCCTTGTGCATGAATCCCAAAAAGTTAGTTTGCAGGTGCAGCAGGTAATCAGGAAGGCGAATGGAATGTTGGCCTTCATTGCGAGAGGGATGGAGTACAAAAGCAGGGAGGTCCTTCTGCAACTGTATAGGGTATTGGTGAGGCTGCACCTGGAGTACTGCGTGCAGTTTTGGTCACCATAAGGAAGGATATACTAGCTTTGGAGGGGGTACAGAGACGATTCACGAGGCTGATACCGGAGATGAGGGGGTTACCTTATGATGATAGAGTGAGTAGACTGGGTCTTTACTTGTTGGAGTTCAGAAGGATGAGGGGTGATCTTATAGAAACATTTAAAATAATGAAAGGGATAGACAAGATAGAGGCAGAGAGGTTGTTTCCACAGGTCGGGGAGACTAGAACTAGGGGGCACAGCCTCAAAATACAGGGGAGCCAATTTAAAACCGAGTTGAGAAGGAATTTCTTCTCCCAGAGGGTTGTGAATCTGTGGAATTCTCTGTCCAAGGAAGCAGTTGAGACTAGCTCATTGAATGTATTCAAGTCACAGATAGATAGATTTTTAACCAATAAGTGAATTAAGGGTTACGGGGAGCGGGCGGGTAAGTGGAGCTGAGTCCACGGCCAGATCAGTCATGATCTTGTTGAATGGCGGAGCAGGCTCGAGGGGCTAGATGGCCTACTCCTGTTCCTAATTCTTATTTTCTTATGTTCCCTGCCCGCTCCCCATAACCCTTTATTCCCTTATTGCTCAAAAATGTGTCTATCTCCGCCTGAAATATATTCAATGACCCAGCCTCCACAGCTCTCTGGAGCAGAGAATTCCACAGATTTACAACCCTCTGAGAAAAGAAATTCCTCCTCATCTCAGTTTTAAATGGGCAGCCCCTTATTCTGAGACTATGCCCCTAGTTTTAGTTTCCCCTATGAGTGGAAATATCCTCTCTGCATCCACCTTGTCGAGCCCCCTCATTATCTTATATGTTTCGATAAGATCACCTCTCATGCTTCTGAACTCCAATGAATTAAGGCCCAACCTACGCAACCTATCTGCATAAGTCAAGCCCCCTCATCCCCGGAATCAACCGAGCGAACCGATTCCGAACAGCCTCCAATGCAAGTATATCCTTCCTTAAATACGGAGACCAAAACTGTATGCAGTACTCTAGGTGTGGCCTCACCAATACCCTGTACAGTTGTAGCAGAACATCTCTGCTTTTATATTCTATCCCCCTTGCAATAAAGTCCAACATTCCATTTGCTTTCCTGATCGCTTGCTGTACCTACATACTAAATTTTTGTGTTTCATGCACAAGGACCGCCAGGTCCCTCTGTACTGCAGCACTTTGCAATATTTCTCCATTTAAATTATAATTGGCTTTTCTATTTTTTCTGCCAAAGTGGATAACCTCACATTTCCCACATTATACTCCATCTGCCAAACATCATACATGTGACTCCCACACACAGTATAAAAGACGTGCTACAAAATCAGACACTTCATTCTTTTTTCCTGTGCTCAAAAATATTTAATGGACTCTCCCCTTTAAACCTATGCCCTTATTTTATACTTTAATTAATTAGTATTATTTTACCACATTATTTTCTTTTCCCTCATTTATAATTTTTTTCTTCTTGTAACTATTTTCAGCTAGTCAGCAGTGTTACTGTATAGTGATATCCATGGTCAGTGAGCAGAGTGAACTGCAACAAAAGTTTTTTCCCCTTTTGGTGAATTGTTATGCCATTGTCAAGGTGAGTTATATCAGTGCTGGGGAATGAAACTCTTTTTTTCACATGAGTACCCAGTATCAGCATCAAGCACTCAAAAGGCCAGTGATGGATACTCTATAGGGTTAATTTGTTCAATTTCTTCCAGTACATACTGATGCCATAGTACAGACAGCACTGAAAATGTACCAGCAGGAATGATGAACTGGCAGTAAAACTAAAACAACAAAAGATTTATTTTCACTGGCTTAATGGCATTATGTATTGAAGTCCTTGAGAGGAAGTTATCTCTATCATATACAGGTTGAACCTTCCTTATCCAGAACCATCCCTCGTCCAGAACCATTCCCAGCCACCGGGTGACGCATGCGCAGAATTCCGACATGAAAAAAATTGAAGTCCTTCCTCGCTGCCGACTCCCGCGATCGCTGGCCTGACCCCGCGATCCACCGCAACCGCCCTCCCCCTCCCTCCCGGCCACCCCATGATCTCTCTGTTGCACTCCCAGCCCCAAGCCAGCCAGCCCCCATGTCCCCTTGCTCATTACCTGTACCATCCATTTTACCGTGACCACCCCTCATCCGGAAAAATCCCTTATCCAGAACAGGCCAGGTCCAGAGGATTCCAGATAAGGGAGGTTCAACCTGTACTATCTTCACTAATATTTAACACCGATTAGAGTGCAGGTATGAAATTTGATATAAAAAAGGTTAAATTGACAGGATTTTTAAGATATGTTTCTATGTTGAATGGCATCTTTCAAGGTGTTTTATCCAAATAGATATTTTTAGGAATGGTTAGAGGCCTGAATTGATGTTCACTATAGTGACTTTAGGTATTGAGGATTAAACATCATACATCTAAATTAGAAGGTATCAGAAATATAAGTTTGAACATGAGAACATAATATAACATAAGAAGTAGGAGCAGGAGTAGGCCATTCGGCCCCTCAAGCCTGCTGTGCCATTCAATGAGATCATGGATGATCTTCTACCTCACTATTCTCTTTCCTGCACTATTCCCATATCCCTTGATTCCTTTAATATCCAAAAATCTATTCATCTCTGTCTTGAATATACTCAAAGACTAAGCCTCCACAGCCCTCTGGGGTAGAGAGTTCCAAAGATTCACCACCCTCTGAGTGAAGAAGTTTCTCCTCATCTGAGTCCTAAATGGCCGACCCCTTATTCTGTGACCTCTGGTTCTAGGAGAAACATCTTCCCTGCATCTACCCTGTTAAGCCCTGTAAGAATTTTGTATGTTTCAATGAGATTACCTCATTCTTCTAAACTCTAGAGAATATAGATCAAGTCTACTTAATCTCTCCTCATAGGACAATCCTCCCCATCCCAGGAATCAGTCTGGTACACACTCTCAATGGCAAGTATATCCTTCCTTAGGTAAGGCAACCAAAACTGTACACAATAGTCCAGGTGTGGTCTCACCAGGGCCCTATATAATTGCAGAAAGACATCTTTACTCTTATACTCAAGTCCTCTTGTAATAAAGGCCAACATACCATTTGCTTTCTTAATTGCTTGCTGTACCTGCATGTTAACTTTCAGTGATTCATGTACAAGGATACCCAGGTCCCTCTGAACACTAGCATTGCCCAATCTTTCACCATAATAAAAAATGGCTATGGCGAATGTAATTGGGAATAAAGATATGAGTAATTGCAAAATGGGCAGAGGAAACATTACAGGGACACCCTCAAAGCCTCCCTGATAAAGTGCAACATCCCCACTGACACCTGGGAGTCCCTGGCCAAAGACCGCCCTAAGTGGAGGAAGTGCATCCAGGAGGGCGCTGAGCACTTCGAGTCTCATCGCCGAGAGCATGCAGAAATCAATCGCAGGCAGCGGAAAGTGCATGCGGAAAACCTGTCCCACCCACCCTTTCCCTCAACGACTATCTGTCCCACCTGTGACAGGGACTGTAGTTCTCATATTGGACTGTTCAGCCACCTAAGGACTCATTTTTAGAGTGGAAGCAAGTCTTCCTCGATTCCAAGAGACTGCCTATGATGATGATGAATTGCAAAATGGGTAAAAGACACCGTTGTTTGGGCATGTGCTCTCAATACACCACTGGAACTGCCGATGCTTAATGCTGCCAAAAAAAACGCTAACCATTTTCCATTTTCATTGTAGTCATTTAAAGCGTGTTAAGTGCTCCGTGTACTCAGTTATTTGTACTTCATTAAGGTGCAAGTCCACTGTATACTTACTCACCTCTAACTGGTATCTGATTACAGCTCATACTACGCGGCACTGACTGCAATAACAAACGTTGAATAAGTAAATAGCACCTCATTAAGGTCCAATTACCTTGTGTGGGGTTATGACTTGTTTAAATAAAGCTAGGTACACTGCATAGAGTCTTGGTTAGTTTATCAATAGTGATTTGCTATAGTCGTCTTCAATAGCAATAGTGCTACCCTATTAAACTGGCCAACAAGTATAGTGGGCAAATCGAGTTGGTACGAATGCACTCGCTATAAGCAGTG
Source organism: Pristiophorus japonicus (assembly GCF_044704955.1). Lineage (NCBI taxonomy): Eukaryota > Metazoa > Chordata > Chondrichthyes > Pristiophoridae > Pristiophorus > Pristiophorus japonicus. The sequence goes on along the minus strand of NC_091986.1, from coordinate 165,124,678 downwards.
GCAACTGTACTTACATTTGCATGGCATATGATTGTGTATTTTAAACTTTTTGTGTGTTGGTAAAATGTTAAGATGAAAAGCAGTGTGCAAGTGCTGTGATCGTTTTGAGTACTTTACTTCCTTGGTTACTGAATAGTGTGGTAGATGTTTGTTAATGAAATATACATGTGAAGTACATTTGCCTTGTCACAAAAAGTGTGACAAAAACGTTTTATTCTGTTTTGTCATCAGTACTTCACCTTACTAGTTTAAATCCTTTGTCGCTGCTCTAGTTCATCTTTTTGGCATGACTGGTGGGGAAAGAAAGCTGCTGGTGATAGAGAATTCCTAAAGAAACACTTTATTTCAGGAGTTGTTACTCTCCCTGTAATATAAAAAACCAATCGAAAGGAATGCATGACTATTGCTCTTTTTTTGAAGCTAGGCATTGCAAGACAACAAAGTTGCCTTGATAGTTGACAACTGTGGAGCTCGTATGAAGTGCTTGCATCTAAAAGCAGAATCTATTGCCAGCTGCTTTTGTTACTGTAAATTCATCCCACCAGCAGAGGAAGCAGCTGCATCCAACACAATTGAGGATCCCACAAAGGCACCAATGACTGACACTAAAGCAGCAAATCTCATTGAACGAATGAGTTCTCTGTTCTGATTGCCAACAGACATGAGTTTTGAATCCATTGTCGGTGTTGATAAGGATATCCTAATGTCCAGATTGCTGACTTACATGGAAATTGTTAATGCTGTGCAGGAGGAGGAGGATGCTAGTGGGAAAAAGAATCAGGAAGAGGCCCAAGCAAGTGGATTCAGTGAACAGATTCATATAGAGGAAACGGCTCCCACCATAGTCATGGTACCCTGTATCGAATTGTGTGCCAGTGCTGAGGAAATGGTTGACAACTAAGCAAGATAATGTGATGGAACTTTTCTCTTGCACTAAGTAGAATTGACAGTTTGTGGACAAATGATGCTAGCTAGTGGGCTCTGGTTGCCCAAACTTCCATTTGCTGGCCAGCTGACACTTTCTGCTCATTTTGGATGGGCAGCTGACTGGCTGCATGCAACTGAAGCCGGGAGTTAAAGTACCCTGAGCCTAACACTTAGACCTACAAGTACATTTTGCACTTGCCCTACCAGCCTGAAACCCACTAGGGGTTAAAATCAACCCAATGGGGCTGGTTTAATTTGAATTGCAAAGGTATACAATTCTGCTGCTGGGATGAGGGAATCCGTTCTGTCATTCTGAATGTGCCTATGTGCAGAAGCTACTTTCCTGTGAAATGAATTAAACAGTCAATATAAAAGCACCTTGTAAGCTTGTCAAATTTGCTAACATTTGCCCTGCAGCGCTATTCGGAGAAGAACCACAGTCTGATCCCAAGCATAAGATTGATTTATGAGGAAAGACTAGTGAAATCTGGACTTTTCAGGCTTGAAAGGGTGGTGTGTTTCTATGGTTTGAATGGTCTTTTCTTTTCCCTGATACTTTATCATTTCAACAGGAAAAATATCACCCATAAACAACATGTACATTCTGTGCCAGAACTTAAAGAAATATATAACAAAGTATCTGAACTCTTGAATAACCCATCACTCAGGTGGAAGTAAAAGTTTCTCTGGTGATTCCATCACGTTCTAGTCTCAGTACTCGGACCACTGCAGTTTTTGATATACAGTAGTGACTTGGACTTGGTGGTACAGGGCATAATTTTGAAATTTGCAGATGACACAAAACTTGGAAGCGCAGTAAACAGAGAGGAAGATAGTAATAGACATCTGTGATATCTTCACAGAGCACAGCACACACAGCTTCCTAATCATGGCAGGCTGCTCTCTCGGAACTTTTCGGAAAGCTGCCTGTTGTTTAATGATTAACTATGCAGCTGCAGTACACAATACGTCCACATCCACAGTGTGGAGCTACAAGCATTACAAGCTTACAGACATTACACTTCTCCCTCCTTAATGAAAAAGCCATCATAACAAACATCATAAATAACTTTCATTTTGATACATATTTACAAATTTAACTTTACCACTTGTTTTCTGTTTCGAAGAGGATACCTTTACTCTCGAACAGAACCTTCCAAACATGGTGTTGATTTCACACTCATTTGAGGCTCATCCTGAAGAACATTTTCTTCCATGGAATTTCCTTGATTTTCATTTCAACTCACTCTAACTTCAGGCTCTTTGTTTTCCTGACTCGGACTCAGACTTTCATTCTGATTCTCTCCTGGATTTGGCCATCCATTTGCAATATACTCATACACCTTTGACATCACTGGGTCATGTTTGGTTGCTCTACCAATCTCTTCAGCTGTGACTGGCAGTTCATCAATGTATGAAAAATAAAACACTTCTTCCCTATCGGGTGTAACTTGTGATGGGGAAGGCAATCTAGACATTGCATCAGCATTGCTGTGATCAGCTGATTGTCTGTATTCAATATCATATGTATATGCTGACAAAATCAAAGCCCATCTCTGCATTCGGGTTGCAGCTAATGTTGGAACTGGGGACTTTGGATGGAGGATTGCTGTTAGGAGCTTATGGTCTGTAACGATGATAAATTTATGACCATACAAGTATTTGTGAAACTTCTTGACTCCAAAAATTAATGCCAAAGCTTCCCTTTCAATTTGCGCATAATTAATCTCACTGGCACTGAGGAGTGCGTGAAGCAAAAGCAATTGGTCTCTCCTCCCCACTACTTAATACATGAGAGATTACTGCCCCAATTCCATACGGAGAGGCATCACATGCTAGCTTAATCTTCTTAGATATGTCGTAGTGAACTAACATGGTGCTCTCTACCAATTTGTTTTTACATTCCTTGAATGCTGTTTCGCATTCTTTTGACCACTTCCACTGGACCTGTTTTTTCAATAGTTCATTCAGTGGATGTAATACTGTAGCCAAATTTGGTAGGAACTTCCCATAATAGTTCAAAAGACCCAAGAATGAACGAAGTTCAGTGACATTCTGGTAGTGGGTGCATTTCTAATTGCATCCAATTTTTCCATGGTTGGATGTAAACCATCTTTGTCTACTCTGTACCCTAAGTACTCCACTGAGTTTTTAAATAACTCACACTTACGAGCAGACACTCGTACTCTGTGCTTCTTTAGCCGTTTGAGGACTTCATTCAATATGTTATTATGAATTTGCCTATTTGGTGCTGAAATTAGTATGTCATCCAAATAACATACAACCCCTTCAATACCTTGCAAAATCTGGTTCATCACTCCTTGGAATATGGCAGGGGCAGAAGACACTCCAAACGGTAGCCTATTAAATTGATATAGGCCTAGATGAGTATTTATAGTCAAACATGACTTGGACTCCTCATCTAGTTCAAGCTGTAAGTAGGCATTCGTAAGATCCAGTTTTGAGAAGATCTGACCACTTGTCAGTGTTGTGAACAAATCTTCTATATTTGGCAATGTATTGGGGACATTACCCTGTAGAACCTGGTTTACGGTTACTTTATAATTACCACACAATCTTATCTTACCATCGGACTTAGGTACAACAACAATGGGTGTAGCCCAATTACATCGATCTATCTTACAAGTAATGTTCTCAGTCTCTTGTCTTTTGAGTTCTTGCTCAACTTTCTCCTTGAGTGCATATAGTACAGAACATGGCTTGTAGTAAACCGATCTAGCGTCCTTCTGTACCCTGACACTCTCCTTGAAGCCTTGGATCGAACTGCCCATTTTGCAGAACACCTTTGGATACTGCTTGATAACCTCATCCGTTGATGAAAATCTCGCTTCCACACAGAAAATCTTACTCCAATCCAGCTTCAGTGAGCTCAACCAATTTCTTCCGAATAAAACAGTCTTGTCTCCTTTCACTACTATTAGAGGCAAGTTCTGAAATTGATCTTTATATTTCACCGGTACAGTGATATGGCCTACTACAGGAATTTTCTCTCCCAAGTAGCCTCGCAGCTCTATCTTGGATTTCTCCAGTTGGAAATCACGCAATTTGTCGCAGTATAGTAACTCCGGTACTACACTCACGGAAGCACCCGTGTCAATTTCCATTGGTATCTTGAATCCCGCAACATCTCTGTGGATTTTGATGCTTTCCGAATCGCAGTCCATTAACCTCGTGCTCCTGATGACGTGTAACTAACATCTTCTCGTCCTGTTGTTGTTCTTCCATGCTATGAAGTCTCTTTGGATTTCGACTCACAGCTTTGAACGCTGGACTCATAGCTTTAAAAACTGGTTTACCCTTCAGTCGGCATGCCTTCGCAAGATGCCCAGTCTTTCTGCAGAAGAAACACTCTGCCTTCACGTATGGATAACTTTGAGCAATGTGTTGTCCCAGGCACTTCGACACTCTGGTAGAATGTGCAGTTTCTGAGACTTTCGGCCATGGCTGTCTTTTACTTTGAACCTGCAGGTGATTTACCTCGGTTGACTGACGACCGTAATCATTATTTAATTCTCGGGAATATTGTTCAGCCATGCTCATCGACCTCGCTGTCTGACAAGCAATCTCAAAAGTTAAGTCATCTGTCATCAATAACTTCCTTTTGATAGCATCATTTTTCACCCCACAAACAAAACGATCCCGTAATGCTTGGTTTTGAAAGTTTCCAAAATTACAGTGCATCGATAGCTTTTTTAATGCTATGATGTAATCAGCGATACTTTCATCCGCTTTTTGATTCCGAATCCCGAAACGATAGCTTTCAGCAATTTCTAATGGTTTGGGGTTATAGTGCTGCTCCAGCTTCGTTAAAATCTCTTTAAGCGTTGTGTCCTTTGGCTCGTCAGGCACAAGCAGATTTACAAGGGTTTCGTATAATGCCGGACCTACTACTGATGAGAAGATCGCTTTCTTACGTTCCAACACAGACTGGTTCTGGACTGCATTGCCTGGAACTTCGATTATGTTATTTGCAGTGAAATACATTTCGAGCCGATTCACATACGCTTTAAAACATTCCTGATCGTGTCTATATTCACCCAAATATCCGATTACACCTGCCATTTTTAATCTCTAGCTGTTCACGCCATGTGCTGTTTTTTACCTCGGATTTTGTAGCTTTTTTTTCAAAGACAGAAACTTCCAAAGTCTTCTGTCGGCTGGCTGAATCCTTCACCAACAAAATTTAAGCTTTAAACATCCGAAAAATCTCATCCTCGGTCACCAAATGTGATATCTTCATAGAACACAGCACACACAGTTTCCTAATCATGGCAGGTTGCTCTCTCGGAACTCTCCAGAAATCTGCCTGTTGTTTAATGATTAACTATGCAGCTGCAGTACACAATATGTCCACATCCACAGTGTGGAGCTACAAGCATTACAAGCTTACAGACATTACAACATCAAGAGGACATAGACAGGCTGGTGGAATGGGCAGACACCTGGCAGATAAAATTCAATGCAGAAAAGTGTGAGGTGATACATTTTGATAGGAAGAATGAGGAGAGACAATACAAGCTAAATCGTACCATTTTAAAGGGGGTGCAAGAACAGAGAGACCGTAAGTTGAATGAGAAACAGCTCCCAAAACACTCATGCATTAATAAAAGATAGAAAAAATGCACAACATATTTTTATTAATTTAAATTAGTTATTTATGTATTTAAAAAATATATATGTTTTTCCAATTTTTAAAAAAGTTTTTTTAATTATGGTTTAGATAAACTTAACGTAGTGGGGAGGGTTTTTAAACAATAACGTGTTTTTAAAATTTTATTTTACAATGTTTATGTGTGTTTTATAACTCTTATGCCTGTAAAAGTAGGCTTTGCGCCTGCTTTTATCAGGCGCAAGAGTTTTGAGGATATTTGCTGGGCAAGATATGCGTAAATCCCGCAATCTTGCCCTTGCAAATGTCCTCGCCTCGATATGCACGAGATCTGTCAAGCCAGAAACTTGACAGATCGGGAAAGCCAGTTTTCAGCGCATGTACATTGTGCACTGAAAACCGGCTTTTCTGATGCCTTCCCAGGTCTGTAGAAACTCCGTACGGACCCGGGGAGGCCGGGATTTCTGGGCCATTGTGTCCAATTCTGGGCACCACACTTTACGAAGGATATGAAGGCTTTGTAGAGGGTACAAAAGAGATTTACTAGAATGGTTCCAAGGATGAGGGATTACAGTTGCGTGGATAGACTGGAGAATCTAGGATTGTTCACCTTAGAGCAACGAAGGCTAATCGGATACTTGGTGTTTAAAATCATGGGCTCAATTTTGCCCAAGCCCGTTTTCTGGCGTATTGCCAGAGTTACGCCGGGTTTTTAGGGTCAGAAATGCAGCATAAATAATTATCCAAACTTTCCTGATCCGGGGGTGGAGGCTGCTGTCTGCGCTGAAAAACGAAGCCGGGCCTTCTGCGCATGGGCGAGAAAATTTTTTTAGATTTTTGACATCGCTCCAATGGACGCGCATGCTCAGTACAGCTCGGATTTGGCAATCAGCCATTTTTAAAGAGCCAGTTGCGTGTGTGTGAGAGCAGGAGTGTTGTGTGAGAGAGAGCATGGGAAAAATCGCAGCTGCAGCAGTACAAGATGCAACGCGGACCAAGGACCAAGAATTTCTTGCTGAAAGAAGTGGAGACACTAGTTACTGTGATTGAGAACCGATGACAGGAGCTAGATACCAGCAGAAGTCACAAAAGTTCCACCAAAAGAAATGAAGAAACGCTGGAACCAAGTTGCAGAAGATTACTGCGCAGTGGTGAACACCATGAGATCTGGAAGCCAGTGTAAAAAGAAATGGCAGGACCTTGGTCAAGTAGTTAATGTAAGTAATATTTTCATTTATTCAATGTAACTGTAAATGTGACCAGCTGTACATGTCCCACCCAGCAGAAAGACGCCCTCTCTAAAAAGTTGCATTTTCATCTTTGCAGAAGAAAGTGGCACATAATAAAAGGGAAAGAACTCGAACAGGAGGAGGCCCGGCAAATCTGCACACACTGACACCCTTGGAAGAGAGGGTCACTGCTTTGATGTGTCCTGCCTGGAGAAAAACAATCAGTACTGCACAAGCTGGGCCCGCACTCAAGGGAGAGGGTAAGTCCTTCAAATTCATCATGATCCTTCAAATCAGCCTGCTGCCTGGCCTGCGCTGTGTGAGCCTACTCATGCCAACCACCCTGCCCCCTCCTCTGCTGCTAACCATTTGATTGTTCTGTTATCTTTTGCAGAACTTGAGGCCAACCCCGACAATGCAGAAGAAGAATCAGACAAGGATGAGCCTGAAGAGGAGAACATCTTCCAATCCAACCCTCCTGACCAAGAACATGAGGGTGAGGGGGAGGGGATGGAGCTGAATGAAGCTCCTACTGTTCTACTGACTTTGGAGGAGGTGCCGCTCATGGAGGTGACAGCCCCTTCCGTGACTAGTGGTTTGAGTGTTGGTGGGACTTTCTATGGTTTCATACTTTCCGAGGTTGTGGGTCCCAGTGGTGGGGTGTGTAGTGTATGGAGAAAGAGTCAGACTGAACACTGTGAGCTCAAAGTAAAGTGTGAACTTAGTCTTTTATTGCAGTCTCCAGAAAGCCTCTCCAACCTGTGAAGCCTTCTTAAATACCTGTGCTCCCAAGGGATTATGGGATCCCTTGGGATTCCGGGGAATGAGCCCTCTGGTGGCTGTACAGAGTAAATACAAGTCCACATATATAACTGCAGCGAGGCATACCCAGGACCCCACCGTCCCAGGCTACGGGTTCCATTGTTGGGGTGCAGCAAGGCACACCCAGGGCCCCACCGTCCCAGGCTGCGAGTTCCATTGTTGGGGTGCAGCAAGGCACACCCAGGGCCCCACCGTCCCAGGCTGCGGGTTCCAGTGTTGGGGTGCGATCCACACCCATGGGAAGGAGGGGAAGGAGAGCTCGACCACACTCTCCTGAGATGCAGGATGTAACAGATGTGGTTCAGAAGATGTTATTGAGTGCGGAGAGCATTGTCCTTACCCGATCACTCCTGGACACCATCAGTGGGGTGAGTGATGAGGTAGCGGGACTGTCGGGAGATGTAACAACACACGCCGGGACCATCAGTGAGAGAATAGTGTCCTTGAGGGAGGGAGTGTCAGAGGTAGTGCAATCCACGACACTGGCATTAAGTGAGGGAATGTCTGAGGTAGTACTGGTCATTAGGGAGAGAATGTTGCAGTCCACTGAGACACTGTCAGGGTGCATGAGGGACGGCATGTTTGAGTTAGCTGCTGCAATAAGGGAACACGCCCAGACCCCGCGCCCATTGACAGAATCAACTGCTACTCCCACTGCAATCCCCACACCAGCCTCTGAAGAGCCCAAAGCCGGACCCTCCAACTTGCTGCCTGATGCCCCCCCACCCTCAAGAGGTGCGCAGTACCCGAGATGTTAGAAGGAATAAGCTTGGTACCAAGCCCAGAAACACTGTGCCACTGCCTGTGGGCAGGGGTGGTGTGTCCAAGACCAAGCGCAGCGGGCGGTGTTAGACTAAGGTGGATGAGAGATGGGTGCAGCCTTTCTTTGCTGCTGTTGTTGTTGTTATTATTGTTACTGTTGTAATTGTTCTTAAATTAAAAGTTTTTTGTAAGTTATGTAAATTTACAAGTTTATAAGTGACCTTAAAGTTTTTAAGTGATCATAAAGAGTGATATTAAAGTAAAGTTTGATACAAGAATAATTTTATTAAAGTTAAGTTAAGTACATTGTAAACTTTTGAATAAAATATATTTTACGTTAAAACTGAATCAACAAAACACAACATTATGGAAGTGACCTCTCCCTCCCTCCCCTCCCTGGGCACCAAGCTTTCTGATCGGCTGTCTCTCGCCCCCCGCCTCCACCAAGCCTTCTGATTGGCTGACTCTCCCTCCACTCCCCCGCCCAACCCTGGTCCGCTCCCTGCCCCTAGCCCAGGCCAAAGGGCTTGCTGATCTACACCCCCACCCGTCCCTGGCCCAAGTGCCCTTCCAATCCGCTCCCCACCCCTAGCCTAGGCCGAAGGGCTTCCTCCAATTTCCTTACCTGCGCCGATTTCTTTAACTCTCCGGAAGATTTTTCTGCAGAGGCCACATACGCTGGCCTAAGCAGAACTGGAGTAACTCTCAGCTGGCCAAACTTGCCTAAATGGCCAGAATTGGTGCAGATGGCAGGTTACACCCCCTTTGGCTGAAAAAAAAACTTACCTAAAAAAATCATAACTAACTGAGTTACGCTGATGCAAATTGATTGGGGAAAATGTGGATTTTTAACTTAGGCCAATAAAAGCAGCCTGCTCCAAAAAAACGGTGCAAATCAGTGGGGAAAATTGAGCCCTAGAAGGGTTTAGATAGAGTAAATAAAGAGAAACTGTTTCCAATGAAGGGTCGATTATCAGAAGTAATTGGCAAAAGAACCAGAGGTGAGACGAGAAAAAACTTTTACGCAACGAATGGCTAGGATTTGTCCGCCCCATCCATTGAGACGGATGGAACACTTAGAAATCAGTAGGTGTGCCCCGTTTCAGACGGAGGGCAATTTTGCCCCATAAAATCGAGGCTATTGTCTTTTAACTTCTTTCCTCAATGACTGGAATGGCCTTCTAGCTAAGTTAATGGAGGTTTAAAGCTCTAGCATCATTTACCAGGTCGTTTGATGCTATGGTGGAGTGACCATAAGTTCCTATGGAAGGATGAGCATAATAGGGTAATTTGTACTTTGTACTTTTTAAAAATTAAAAGGGTAAGTATGCATTTTAAACTTAAAGAAAAATGCAAATAACCTATCGATTGCTCTAAGGTTTACTGTTCATGTTCCTCTCTGAAATCACAGAAATTTTAAGAATTCTGTGGTCTGTCAGCATTTCCTATCTTTCAAAACTGTTTAAAATATTTTTGGTTCTGTTTTTATAGGTGCTCCGGAGCTTCAACCCACAGAGCAGCTTTAGAGATACGCAGGTCTTGCGGATTACAAACGGAGACTGGAAGTGACAGCCGGTCCACTGAGGCAGGACAACAGATACTTGCATCATCAGATGCAGATCAATTACAGATTGAAACGGCAACTGTGGGATGCAGCATAGCTTCAGCAGCCTCAACCTGTGCAGATGAACATGGCCTAGACAACCCTGCCTTTGAAGGAAGCACGGAGGAAAACAGTGAGTATTTGACGTTGCCAAGCAGTTACAGATTTGAAGTAACAATTTTTACAATTCTGGTTAACTTAGACCAAATTTTTACCACTAATCTTAGATTTTTTTAAATTTCTTTGATAAGGATTTTTAATTTTGGCATTTTTTTCCAACTTTGGAAGCTTCATTTAAAAAATATATATCTTTTCACATTTCATTATCAGGAATCCCTTTCTAATAATCAGATAAGAAAAGAAAAATAAACTTGACTAATCTTGTAAGAAGGACTGAACTACCGTAACATTTAGAATAAGAAAGTGAATTCCAGTTTCTGGTGATACAGACGTATGTATTTTTCAAGTAAATATGGTCTAGGATACATTGGCCCTGAATTTGCGCTCAGTATGACGGCGTACTCTGAGTACACCATCATACCGCCTTTGAAATTAACCACAAGTTCTTGATTTCCACATGCACTAAAGCTCGAACTTGTGATCTGTCAAGTTTCGAATAGACAGATTGATCCAGTGTGACTTTCAAGTCCTCATTGCTGGCAAAAAGTTGGGCTAATTGCCCACCTACTGTACTTCAATTATACTGGAAAATTTTAAAGCTGGTGCAAACAGACGCAGGAGCCTATTTACACAGCATAAGGTGGGGGGATGAGAAATTTGAGTAATAATTAAAAACAAACACCGAAAAGAACCTACCACGCAGCTGTAAAGGCTCAGTTTAAGGAATGAGATCGTTTTAACCTTTTTTTAAATCTTGCAGTAAATAACTGTACTTACTCCAAAGTATTCCCTGTAAAGCCAAGTACTGTACTTGTCAAATAAATATACTTAGTATCACAGGTTTAATTTACAAGTTCTTTGATGTCGAGTTGAAATGTTTCCTGTTTGGCTAGTAAAAGGAGCACGGCCCCACATGATCCCAGGTATGGTTGTGCACAATGGTGCTCCCCTGGGATCCGTGAGACACCACGCTGTGCACAACTCTGCAGCATTTCAAAGCAACCTCGCGAAGGGGGGTTCATAGCTTGGAAGTGCAGATTCCGTTCCGAGGTTGGCGGCGTACTCCTCAGCTACGCTACCGACTGCAAATTCAGAGCCATATTCTTTGCAAACATTAACAAGCTACCAAAGCAGATAAGTGTTTTTAATACAGCCAAATAAATATTTTACGCTGTCTATAAACATTTATTGCAAATTATAAGATGTGATTGGTAGGTGGTCTAAGTGACAGCCAAATAAAAACAAACTGGTATCTGCCCTTGCCACAGCTTTCTCTGTCATGATGTCTTTCTCCCCATTTTCCTGCTAGATAGCCCTCTTGCATTTCAACATTACTGAGGTAGTTTGTGTGTTGTGAACAAAGGTTTTGTTCGAGATGAATTAATGATGGAAGTTAGACAAAATGTTTTCACACAAAGGGCATTTAGAATGCAGTATTTCAAGTGGTTATCACAATAATGCATTACTACAGGAAACCAAACTAATTGCAGTATTTAGAGGGAATTGGATCAAAACATGAACCACTAAAATACGGGGTGGGGGAGGGAGGAAAGAGAATGCAAATAGGATTAGAGTAGAAAGCTCCAGAGGTACGAAGAGCCAAATGACCTCTTTCTTTGCTGAAATTTCTGATTTATATAAAAATAACTCCAATAGAGTTTTGATCACATTTAAATGGCAATTCGCTGCGCCACCTAAATAACAAAGTACATTTTTTTTCTCAAAGGTTTCATTTTACCAATGCATACATTTTGGGCACTAGCTTAGCAAAAGCTGAAACTTCAATTAATTGTGCCAAATTACCCAAGTAATTATACCTCTTATTGGTTTTGAGCTGGGCAGCTCCTCAAAATTGCATTGGTCCTCCGGACTGCACTATGAGCTTTTAGCAATACATATGCAGCATATAAAACATTTGATACCAACGGCGGGAATTTCCTCAGGGGTTCTCCAAATCGGCCACTGTAACTTCAGCAGAAGATTGGTGGAAATCCGATTTATGTGTCCCTCTGGAGTTTCCGCTAAAGTTGTGGCAGCCAATCTGAAGCACTCCCAAGGAAATTCCTGGCACAAATGTTTAGTAATCGCTGTAATTTTTTAAATTTAAAAAAATAAACTTGCTCAAAGCTGCCACGACGCCAGTAATAAAGACCTCCATTATTGTTATGTTTAAGGAAAACTAATATGATATTGGATATCAGGAGGTGCAGAAAAGCTAACATGGTTGAAATCATGAGTTTCAAAGAGAAAACAGCCTCACAGTGAGTTTCAGTTACACAATTAAACATTGATGGTTTTTCAAATGTAAAATTGTATAAGTTGGGTTTAAAATGGAACTTGTTTCCCTGTCTGAGCTGTTATTTAATGAGATATACTAATATGAGATCATGAGTACTGTATTCGGTAGTTACCTGGTATGGGATGTGACAGTCACTGGGATGTAGAACATTGACATCGGGAATTTCCACAAGGGTTGTTCTGATCTCCCACTGTAAGTTCGGTGGACTATTAGCAGAGACAGCGAAGAAACAGCTGCTTACAGTGTGGCTGGAATCGGAAGTTTTTGAGCTGCCCGGAATAGGGGTGTGGCTGGTAGAGAGGGGGAGGGGTTCCCCTGCACGTTGTGGAGTTTTAACAGTGTGGCACGAGGCCGCAACCACAGTTAGGGTGTGAGCCCTGACCCTGGGGGGGGGAGGGGTGGTCCAATCCCTGACTCTGGCGGGCGGTGGGAGTTGTACAGTGATGTGAGCTTGGGAGGCTGGGAGGAAGCACTCCTGCTCCTTCTGGCCCACAAGGATTTCTCCCCAAGGCTGTCCTTGCCTCGCTTCAGATGCCGGGAATCCTGATGCCTGAGATCCCCGGCCGGTCACAGTTAAACCTGCGCAGGTTAATCAGAGGTTTACAGCCTCATTACAATATTTAAGGTGCCAACCCGTCTCCGTCAAATCCGGAAGTGGGCGGGTTGGCATTGGGATTCACATTTTTAATATTTTAACCTCCCATCGACCCCAACCCACTAATTTTTGGGGGTTTAAATTCTTATATTTTTATAATTAAATCATGTACTTTGAATGCTTTTTGCTGTGGTCAGTGTCTATTAATCAAATTGGAAGGGAAATCGCTGGTTTAAAAAAATAAAATCAAATGGAGATGTTCATGAGTTTTTTTTTTAGGGGCTCCAAGTAGCTGCAATGTTAGGCCAGTGAGACTGCCAAATAAATTCGAGTTGCAATCTGTCTGAACTGACATTTGCACTCGGCTTCCCGTGGAGGAGGAAAGGGTGAGTTTGCCAGTTTGCACTCATCAGCTGCGGTAGGTAGGATGATGTGGTCAGAACATTTCAGTTTTCCTCCATTCAGATTGACCAAGGATTTAGCATCAAACAAGAAATAAGGGATGTGTGCAATAAAGGTACAGCAGTTATCATGGGCGACTTTAATCTACATATTGATTGGGCTAACCAAACTGGTAGCAATGCGGTGGAGGAGGATTTCCTGGAGTGTATTAGGGATGGTTTTCTAGACCAATATGTCGAGGAACCAACTAGAGAGCTGGCCATCCTAGACTGGGTGATGTGTAATGAGAAGGGACTAATTAGCAATTTTGTTGTGCGAGGCCCCTTGGGGAAAAGTGACCATAATATGGTACAATTCTTTATTAAGATGGAGAGTGACACAGTTAATTCGGAAACTAGGGTCCTGAACTTAAGGAAAGGTAACTTCGATGGTATGAGGCGTGAATTGGCTAGAATAGACTGGCAAAGGATACTTAAAGGGTTGACGGTGGATAAGCAATGGTAAACATTTAAAAATCACATGGATGAACTTCAGCAATTGTACATCCCTGTCTGGAGTAAAAATAAAACGAGGAAGGTGGCTCAACCATGGCTTACAAGGGAAATTAAGGATAGTGTTAAATCCAAGGAAGAGGCATATAATTTGGCTAGAAAAAGCAACAAATCTGAGGACTGGGAGAAATTTAGAATTCAACAGAGGCGGAAAATAGAATACGAGAGGAAGCTTGCAGGGAACATAAAAACTGACTGCAAATGCTTCTTTAAAAAGGTGAAGAGAAAAAGATTAGTGAAGACAAACGTAGGTCCCTTGCAGTCAGATTCAGGTGAATTTATAATGGGAAACAAAGAAATGGCAGACCAATTGAACAAATACTTCGGTTCTGTCTTCATGAAGGAAGACACAAATAACCTTTCAATTGTACTAGGGGAGAGTAGGTTAGTGAGAAGGAGGAACTGAAGGCTATCCTTATTAGGCGGGAAATTGTGTTAGGGAAATTGATGGGATTGAAGGCCGATAAATCCCCGGGGCCTGATAGTCTGTATCCCAGAGTACTTAAGAAAGTGGCCCTAGAGATAGTGGATGCATTGCTGATCATTTTCCAACAGTCTATCGACTCTGGATCAGTTCCTATGGAATGGATGTTAGCTAATGTCACACCACTTTTTAAAAAAGGAGGGAGAGAGAAAACAGGTAATTATAGACTGGTTAGCCTGACATCAGTAGTGGGGAAAATGTTGGAATCAATTATTAAAGATGAAATAGCAGTGCATTTGGAAAGCAGTGACAGGATCGGTCCAAGTCAGCATGGATTTATGAAAGGGAATTCATGCTTGACAAATCTTCTAGAATTTTTTGAGGATGTAACTAGTAGTGTGAATAAGGGAGAACCAGTGGATGGGGTGTATTTGGACTTTCAAAAGGCTTTTGACAAGGTCCCGCACAAGAGATTGGTGTGGAAAATCAAAGCGTATGGTATTGGGGGTAATGTACTGACGTGGATAGCGAACTGGTTACAGGAAGCAGAGAGTCGGGATAAACGGGTCCTTTTCAGAATGGCAGGCAGTCACTACTGGAGTGCCGCAGGGCTCAGTGCTGGGACCCCAGCTCTTTACAATATACATTAACGATTTAGATGAAGGAATTGAGTGCAAGATCTCCAAGGATGACACTAAACTGGATGGCGGCGTGAGCTGTGAGGAGGACGCTAAGAAGCTGCAGGGTGACTTGGGCAGATTAGGTGAGTGGGCAAATGCATGGCAGATGCAGTATAATGTGGATAAATGTGAGGTTATCCATTTTGTGGGCAAAAACACGGGCAGAATATTATCTGGATGGCGGCAGATTAGGAAAAAGGGAGATGCAACGAGACCTGGGTGTCATGGTTTATCAGTCACTGAAAGTGGGCATGCAAGTACAGCAGGCAGTGAAGAAGGCAGATGGTATGTTGGCCTTCATTGCTAGGGTATTTGAGTATAGGAGCAGGGAGGCCATACTGCAGTTGTACAGGGCCTTAGTGAGGCCTCACCTGGAATATTGTGTACAGTTTTGGTCTCCTAATCTGAGGAAGGACGTTCTTGCTATTGAGGGAGCGCAACGAAAGTTTACCAGACTGATTCCAGGGATGGCTGGACTGTCATACAAGGAGAGACTGGATCAACTGGACCTTTATTCACTGGACTTTAGAAGGATGAGAGGGGATCTCATAGAAACATATAAGATTCTGACGGGACTGGACAGGTTAGATGCGGGAAGAATGTTCCCGATGTTGGGGAAGTCCAGAACCAGGGGACATAGTCTTCGGATAAGGGGTAGGCCATTTAGGACAGAGATGAGAAGAAACTTCTTCACACAGAGAGTTGTTAACTTGTGGAATTCCCTGCCACAGAGAGTTGTTGATGCCAGTTCATTGGATATATTCAAGAGGGAGTTAGATATGGCCCTTACGGCTAAGGGGATCAAGGGGTATGGAGAGAAAGCAGGAAAGGGATACTGAGGGAATGATCAGCCATGATCTTATTGAATGGCGGTGCAGGCTCGCAGGGGCAAATGGTAGTCTACTGCACCTATTTTCTATGTTTCTATCAACAGCACCTGTTGGGATATCAGTCCAGCGGACTGGGAGAGCTATAAAAAGCAACAAAGGGGTACAAAGAAAGCAATGAGAGATTCAGAAAGGGAATATGAAAAAAAATTTGCAAGGAATATATTTATATAATATATAAGGAGAAAAAGAGTGTTAAAGGAAAATGGGGACCCATTAAAGATGTAGGTGAGACTATAATAAAATTACTTTGTATGCATTTTCACAGTGGAGGAATAGGACAAAATATCAGAGTTCCGTGGGAACCTAAAACTAGGCAAAGGGGAGGAATTTAGTGAGTTTAATATAAGTAAAAATAAAATTAATGGAGAAAATAATGGAACGAAAGAAAGACAAAGCTCCAAGACTTGATACCTTCAACCCCAGCGATTTAAAAGAAATAGGTGAGGAACTTACAGATGAGTTAGTCATTATTGTCCAAAGCTCTCTGGATTCAGGTATTGTGCCTTTGGATTGGAAGACTGCAAACATCACTCCGTTATTTAAGAAGTGAGGGAAGGAGAAATCACATAACTACAGACTACAAAATGAGAGCGTTTGAATTGGAGGTAACTTTGTGACATGGGTTGGTAATTGGTTGGGAGGTAGGAGACTGAGCGTAAGGATAAAGGGCATTCTCTAATTGATTTGTGAGATGTGACAAGTGGTGTCTGTGCCAGGGCC
Source organism: Pristiophorus japonicus (assembly GCF_044704955.1). NCBI lineage: Eukaryota > Metazoa > Chordata > Chondrichthyes > Pristiophoridae > Pristiophorus > Pristiophorus japonicus. The sequence goes on along the minus strand of NC_091986.1, from coordinate 165,108,024 downwards.
TCAGCTTTTCATCACATATATTAATGATTTGGATGAAGGACTGGAGAGTTGTATATCCAAGTTTGCGGATGATGCTAAGTTATGAGGCACAGTAAGGTGTCGATGGGAGCAGGATATTACATCATCATAGGGACTGGAGAGTTGTATATCGAGGAAGAATTTGGAATCGAGGAAGATTTGTTTCCACTCCTAAAGTGAGTCCTTTGGTGGCTGAACAATCCAATACGAGAGCCACAGACCCTGTCACAGGTGGGACAGACATTCGTCGGGGGAAGGGTGGGTGGGACTGATTTGCCGCACGCTCCTTCCACTGCCTGACCTCTTCACTCTCGCAGCAACAAAGATTCGAAGAGCTCAATGCCCTCCCGGATGCACTTTCTCCACCTAGGGCGGTCTTCGGCCAGGGTCTCCCAGGTGTCGGTGGTGATGTCGCACTATACCACGGAGGCTTTGAGGGTATCCTTGGAATGTTTCCGCTGCCCACCTTTGGCTCGTTTGCCGTGAAGGAGCTCCGCATAGATTAATTGCTTAAGGAGTCTCTTGTCTGGCATGCAAACAATGTGGCCTGCCCAGCAAAGCTGATCGAGTGTGATCAGTGCTTCAATGCTGGGGATGTTAACCTGGGCGAGGACACTGATGTTGGTGCGCCTGTCCTCCCAGGGGATCATGCGGAGACATCGTTGGTGATATATCTTCAGCGACTTGAGGTGTCTTCTGTACATTGTCCATGCCTCTGATCCATACAGGAGGGTGGGTATTACTACAGCCCTGTAGACCATGAGCTTGGTGGTAGATTTGAGGGCCTGGTCTTCAAACACTCTTTTCCTCAGGCGGCCAAAGGCTGCACTGGCGCACTGGAGGCGATGTTGAATCTCCACATCAATGTTTGCCTTTGTTGATAAGAGGCTCCCGAGATATGGGAAATGGTCCACGTTGTCTAGGGCCGCGCAGTGAATCTTGATGACTGGGGGGGGCAATGTTGTGCGGTGAGGACAGACTGGTGGAGGACCTTTGTCTTACGGATGTTAAGCGTAAGGCCCATGCTTTCGTATGCCTCGGTGAATACATCAATTATATCCTGGAGTTCAGCCTCAGAATGTGCGCAGACGCAGGCGTCGTCCACGTTTTGCAGCTCGACGACAGAGGTTGGGGTAGTCTTGGACCTGGCCTGGAGGCGGCATAGGTTAAACAGCTTCCCACTTGTTCTGTAGTTTAGTTCCACTCCAGCAGCGGGCTTGTTGACTGTGAGATGGAGCATGGCAGCGAGGAATATTTAGAGTGATGACGCAGCCCTGTTTGACCCCGGTCCGGATGTGGATTGGGTCTGTAGTGCAACCGCTGGTAAGGATCACGGCCTGCATGTCGTCGTGGAGCAGGCGAAGAATGCTGACAAACTTTTGGGGGCATCCAAAACGGAGGAGGATGCTCCACATGCCCTCACAGTTGACAGTGTCAAAGACCTTTGCAAGATCGAAAAAGGCCATGTATAAGGGCTGGCGCTGCTCCCTGCATTTTTCCTGCAGCTGTCTCGCTGCATAGATCATGTCCGTTGTGCCCCGTAGGAGACAAAATCCGCACTATGACTCCGGGAGGAGCTCCTCGGCCACAGGGGGAAGACGGTTGAGGAGGACTCTAGCGATGACTTTCCCAGTGGCTGATAGCAGGGAGATTCCCCTGTAGTTGCCGCAGTCGGACTTGTCCCCTTTTTTAAAGATGGTCATGATCACTGCATCTCTGAGATCTCCCAGCATGCTCTCCTCCCTCCAGATGAGAGAGATGAGGTCATGTATCCATGCCAACATCGCCACTCACCCATATTTTAGCACCTCAGCAGGAATTCCATCTGCACCCGTAGCCTTGTTATTCTTGAGCTGTTTTATGGCTTTTCCTACCTCGTGCAGCTTTGGAGTTTCACTGAGGTGGTGGCGGGTGGCATGCTGCAGGATGGAGTTGAGAACACTCGAGTCAAAGGCGGAGTCTCGATTGAGGAGATCTTCAAAGTGCTCCTTCCAACGGGCCCTGACAGCCTCGGTGTCCTTGATGAGTGTTTCCCCATTCTTGGCCAGGAGTGGGGTGGGAGTTTGGACCGTCGTTGGCCTTAACTGCAATGAAGAATCCTCACATATCGTGGCTGTCGGCCAGTTGTTGTATCTCCTGTGCTTTCTCCATCCACCACCTGTTCTTTAGGTCACGTTATTTTTGTTGGACCTCAGCCTTGAGCCATCTGTAATGTTGCTTTGCAGCTCCCGAGTTGCGTTGTTGCTTGAGGCTCAGAAATGCTCTGCGCTTACGATCTATTAGTTCTTGGAGCTCCTGATCATTTTCATCAAACCAGTCCTGGTGTGTTCTGGTTGAGTAACCACAGGCACTGGTTATGGAGACCTGGAGGGCAGATCAAGCGCTGTGGACATTCAGCATCTCAGGGTCATCAAGGCATGCCAGATTAGTTGTGAGGCGCTGGCTGTGTAGGGCTCTTTTAGCTGGGTCTTCAAGTGCCCCGGCATTAACTTTTTTGCGGCACTGCTTCTGCTGTCCCCTCTGCTTTGGGGCTATGTTTATATTGATGATGGATCAGATTAGGCAATGATCCGTCCAGCAGTCGTCAGCTCCTATCATGGCGCGGGTGATGCGCACATCCTTGCGATCCCTGGCTCAGACGATGACATAGTCGAGCAGGTGCCAGCGTTTGGAGCGAGGGTGTTGCCACGATGCCTTGTATTTGTCCCTCTGGCGGAACAGGGTGTTGGTGATGAGGAGTTTGTGTTCTAGACATTTTGTCAGGGTAGGGTACCGCTGGAGTTGGCTTTCCCTACCCCCTCGCTGCCAATCACGCCTCCCGAGAGGGCTGTGTCTTTGCCGACCCTGGCATGAAACATAGAAACATAGAAAATAGGTGCAGGAGTAGGCCATTCAGCCCTTCGAGCCTACACCACCATTCAATAAGATCATGGCTGATCATTCACCTCAGTACCCCTTTCCTGCTTTCTCTCCATACCCCTTGATCCCTTTAGCCATAACGGCAGTATCTAACTCCCTCTTGAATATATCCAATGAACTGGCATCAACAACTCTCTGCGGTAGAGAATTCCACAGGTTAACAACACTCTGAGTGAAGAAGTTTCTCCTCATCTCAGTCCTAAATGGCTTACCCTTTATCCTTAGAATGTGTCCCCTGACTCTGGACTTCCCCAACATCGGGAACATTCTTCCTGTATCTAACCTGTCCAGTCCCGTCAGAATTTTACATGTTTCTATGAGATCTCCTCTCATCCTTCTAAACTCCAGTGAATACAGGCCCAGTCGATCCAGTCTCTCTTCATATGTCAGTCCTGCCATCCCGGGAATCAGTCTGGTGAACCTTAACTGACCCCCTCAATAGCAAGAATGTCCTTCCTCAGATTAGGAGACCAAAAAGAACACAATATTGCAGGTGAGGCCTCACCAAGGCCCTGTACAACTGCAGTAAGACTTCCCTGCTCCTATACTCAAATCCCTTAGCTATGAAGGCTATCATACCATTTGCCTTCTTCACCGCCTGCTGTACCTGCATGCCAACTTTCAATGACTGATGTACCATGACACCCAGGTCTCGCACCTCCCTTTTTCCTAATCTGTCACCATTCAGATAATCTTCTGCCTTCGTGTTTTTGCCACCAAAGTGAATAACCTCACATTTATCCACATTATACTGCATCTGCCATGCATTTTCCCACTCACCTAACCTGTCCAAGTCACCCTGCAGCCTCTTAGCATCCTCCTCGCAGCTCATACCACCACCCAGCTTAGTGTCATCTGAAAACTTTGAGAAATTACATTAAATTCCTTCATCTAAATCATTAATGTATATTGTAAATAGCTGGGGTTCCAGCACTGAGCCCTGCGGCCCCCCACGAGTCACTGCCTGCCATTCTGAAAAGGACCTGTTTATCCAGACTCTCTGCTTCCTGTCTGCCAACCAGTTTTCTATCCACGTCAGTACATTACCCCAATTCCATGTGCTTTAATTTTGCACACCAATTTCTTGTGTGGGACCTTGTCAAAAGCCTTTTGAAAGTCCAAATGCACCACATCCACTGGTTCTCCCTTATCCACTCTACTAGTTACATCCTCAAAAAATTCTAGAAGATTTGTCAAGCATGAATTCCCTTTCATAAATCCATGCTGACTGGAACCGATCCTGTCACTGCTTTCCAAATGCGCTGCTATTTCATCTTTAATAATTGATTCCAACATTTTTCCCACTGCTGATGTCAGGCTAACCGGTCTATAATTACCTGTTTTCTCTCCCTCCTTTTTAAAAAAGTTGTGTGTCATTAGCTACCCTCCAGTCCATAGGAACTGATCCAGAGTCGATAGACTGTTGGAAAATGATGATCAATGCATCCACTATTTCTAGGGCCACTTCCTTAAGTACTCTGGGATGCAGACTATCAGGCCCCGGAGATTTATCGGCCTTCAATCCCATCAATTTCCCTAACACAATTTCCCGCCTAATAAGGATTTCCTTCAGTTCCTCCTTCTCACTAGACCCTTGGTCCCCTAGTATTTCCGGAAGGTTATTTGTGTCTTTCTTTGTGAAGACAGCACCAAAGTATTAGTTCAACTGGTCTGCCATTTCTTTGTTCCCCGTTATAAATTCACCTGAATCTGACTGCAAGGGACCTACATTTGTCTTCACCAATCTTTTTCTCTTCACATATCTATAGAAGCTTTTGCAGACAGTTTTTATGTTCCCAGCAAGCTTCCTCTCATACTCTATTTCCCCCCCTCCTAATTAAACCCTTTGTTGAATTCTAAATTTTTTCCCAGTCCTCAGGTTTGCTGCTTTTTCTGGCAAATTTATATGCCTCTCCCTTGGATTTAACACTATCCTTAATTTTCCTTGTTAGCCACGGTTGAACCATCTTCCCCGTTTCATTTTTACTCCAGACAGTGATGTACAATTGTTGAAGTTCATCCATGTGATCTTTGCCATTGCCTATCCACCATCAACCCTTTAAGTATCATTTGCCAGTCTATTCTAGCCAATTCATGTCTCATACCATCGAAGTTACCTTTCCTTAAGTTCAGGACCCTAGTCTCTGAATTAACTGTGTCACTCTCCATCTTAATAAAGAGTTCTACCATATTATGGTCACTCTTCCCCAAGGGGTCTCGCACAGCAAGATTGCTAATTAGTCCTTTCTCATTACACATTATCCAGTCTAGGATGGCCAGCCCTCTAGTTGGTTCCTTGACATATTGGTCCAGAAAACCATTCCTAATACACTCCAGGAAATCCTCCTCCACTGTATTGCTACCAGTTTGGTTAGTCCAATCTATATGTAGATTAAAGTTGCCCATGATAACTGCCAAACCTTTATTGCATGCATCCCTAATTTCTTGTTTGATGCTGTCCCCAACCTCGCTACTACTGTTTGGTGGTCTGTACACAACTCCGACTAGCGTTTTCTGCCCTTTGATATTCCACAGCTCCACCCATATCCACATCATCCAAGCTAATGTCCTTCCTTACTATTGTGTTAATTTCCTCTTTAACCAGCAACGCTACCCCACCTCCTTTTCCTTTCTGTCTATCCTTCCTAAATGTTGAATACTCCTGGATGTTGAGTTCCCAGCCTTGGTCACCCTGGAGCCATGCCTCCGTGATGCCAATTATATCATATTCGTTAATTGCTGCCTGCGCAGTTAATTCGTCCAACTTATTATGAAGTCACCTAGGAGGATCAATTTGTCGCCTGTGGGGACGCGGGGCAGGGATGTCTCGAGGTTGGAATAAAAACCCTCTTTAGCCTCATCAGTTGCATTTAGTGTTGGGGCGTACGCACTGATGACTCTGACGCATTGGTTGCGGGATAGGGTAAGGCGAAGAGTCATGAGGCATTCGTTAACCCCGCAGGGGAGTCTTTGAGGCGTTCATTTTTGACGGCGAAGCCGACTCCATGAAGGCAGTGGTCTTCCTCTGGTTTTCCTTTCCAGAAAAAGGTGTAACATCCACCAAGTTCCTTGAGCTGGCCTTCCCCTGCCCGCCGGGTCTCGCATAGGGCGGAGATGTCAATGTCAAAACGTCTAAGTTCCCGGGCAACTATGGCAGTGCAGCGTTCCGGCCTGTTGCTGTTGGAATTGTCCATGAAGGTCCTGACATTCCAGGTCCCGAACTTCACATTAGCAAGGTGGAAGATGCCTGTGCATGAGTTCTTTTAACGTGTGGTGGCCACTGCTTACCGGCAACCACACGGGCTTAGCTGAGCAAGGTCTTGGTCCAGTGGCAAGGGGGTACAAAACGACTGGAGACCAGGCACTGCTGTATAAGCCTAATTGCCTACGGTGAGGTGTTGGCCGCAAACTCAGCGCCGAGTAGCGCCATTGATGGTGGATGGCCCGAGGCTTGGTTGGGCGGCAGGCATTAGGAAGATCAGCTGTCCGCTGGGGTTCCGAGGGATGTTTTGGAAAGTTTCTTCCAAGGTTAAGAATTTCCCCACAGGTTTCCAGGTTGTTTTAAAAGTTTAAAAGTTTAAAAGTATTTCCATATTACAAAGAGGCATAGACAGACTAAGTGATTGGGCAAAACTATAGCAGATTGACTTCAATGTGGGAAAGTGTGATGCCATCCACTTTGGATCTAAGAAAGACAAATTGGAGCATTTTCTTAATGATGAGAGACTAGGAGCTGTGCAGGAACAAAGGTGTTGATGAGTCTGTGTACACAACTCACTAAAAGCTAGTGCACAGGTACAAAAAATAAACAAATTGCTAATGAGATTTTGGCCTTTATCTCCAGATAGTTGGAATTCATTTATAAAGCCTTGGTCAGACATCAGACATCATCAGACATCATCTGGAGGACTGTGTTCAGTTCTGGGCACCAAACTTCAGGAAGGATATATTAGCCTAGGCGAGTATGGCACAGATTCACCAAAATGATGTTGGGGCTTAAAGGATTAAATTATAAGGACAGGTTCCATAAACTTGGCTTGTATTCCCTTAAGTTTTAACAGTTGATGGGCAATCTAATTAACATGTTTAAAATGATAAAGGGATTCAATTGGATAGATGCAGAGAAACTACTTTGTCTGGTGGGGTAAACTAGAACAAGACGACATTTTCTTAGAATTATATTTAGGCCACTTAGAAGTGAAATCACAAAGGCTAGTGGAAATCTGGAACTCTCTCTTCCCCAAAAGGCTGTGGATGCTGAAATTTTCAGCCACAATATAATTGAATGGTAGAACAAAATTGAGGGACTAAATGGCTTACTCTTGTTCCTATTTTGATATGTAACTAGACTCACCTACTCGCAAAACTAAGGAAAATAACATGCATGCAGAAGCTTCACTTTTTTGAGATATAGCAGGGAGGAATTATTTTTGACTCTGATCAGTCAAAGGATGTATTCAAATTATATATGACCCTACTTAAAAAAGGAGGCAGACAAAAAGCAGGAAACTCTAGACCAGTTAGCCTAACATCTGTGTAAAATGTTGGAGTCCATTTTCAAAGAAGCAGTAGCAGGACATTTGGAAAAGCAAAATTCGGTCAGGCAGAGTCAGCATGGATTTATGAAGGGGCAGTCATGTTTGACAAATTTGCTGGAGTTCTTTGAAGATGTAACCAACAGGGCGGATAAAGGGAAACCAGTGGATGTGGTGTATTTGGACTTCCAGAAGGCATTTGACAAGATACCATATAAAAGGTTACTGCTCAAGATAAAAGTTCACGGCGTTAGGGGTAATATATTAGCATGGATAGAGGATTGGCTAACTAACAGAAAACAGAGAGTCGGGATAAATGGTTCATTCTCCGGTTGGCAATCAGTAACTAGTGGGATGCCGCAGGGATCACTGCTGGGACTTCAACTATGTACAATCTATATAAACGACTTGAAAGAAGGGACTGAGTGTAACGTAGCCAAGTTTGCTGATGATACAAAGATGGGAGGAAAAGCAATGTGTGAGGACACAAAAAATCTGCAAAAAGACATAGACAGGCTTAAGTACTCTGGGATGCAGACTATCAGGTCCTGGGGATTTATCGGCCTTCAGTCCCATCAATTTCCCTAACACCATTTCCTGACTAATAACGATTTCCCTCAGTTCCCCCTTCTCGCTAGACCCTCGGTCCCTTAGTATTTTCGGGAGGTTATTCGTGTCTTCCTTAGTGAAGACAGAAATGAAGTATTTGTTCAATTGGCCTGCCATTTCCTTGTTCCCCCATTATGAATTCACCTGATTCTGATTGCAAGGGACCTACATTAGTCTTCACTAATCTTTTTCTCTTCACATATCTATAGAAGCTTTTGCAGTTAGTTTTTAATGTTCCCTGCAAGCTTACTCTCATACTCTATTTTCCCTCTCCTAATTAAACCCTTAGTCCTCCTCTGCTGAATTCTAAATTTCTCCCAGTCCTCAGGTTTGCTGCTTTTTCTGGCCAATTTATATGCCTTTTCCTTGGATTTAACACTTTCCCTAATTTCCCTTGTTAGCCACGGTTGAGCCACCTTCCCTTTTTTATTCTTATGCCACACAGGGATGCACAATTGTTGTAGTTCATCCATTTGATATTTAAATATCTGCCATTGCCTATCCACTGTCAACCCTTTAAGTATCATTCTCCAGTCTATCCTAGCCAATTCACATCTCATACCATTGAAGTTTCCTTTCTTTAAGTTCAGGACCGTAGTCTCTGAATTAACTGTGTCACTCTCCATCTTAATGAAGAATTCTATCATATTATGGTCACTCTTACCCAGCACGACCAGATTGCTAATTAATCCTCTCTCGTTGCACAAGACCCAGTCTAGGATGGCCTGCTCTCTAGTTGGTTCCTTGACATATTGGTCTAGAAAACCATCCCTTATACATTCCAGGAAATCCTCCTCCACAGCATTGCTACCAGTTTGGTGGAGCAGGCTCGAGGGGCCGTATGGCCTACTCCTGCTCCTATTTCTTATGTTCTTACATTCTTATTTCTGGGACTATAGAATAGTTTTTAAAGTGAATTTATTTCTGGATCTGCAGGTATTCGTTTTATGGATATTCAGCCAATCCGTTCTAAAAGGCAACTGACAAATTCCAGCATTCATCTTCACCGAACAAACAGCACTGCAAGCTGGGATCTCCGAGAGGAACTCCAGAATCCAACTACAGAGGAAGGTGGTCTTACCCTTTATTCTTGCTTGCATTTTAAACAGCTGCCCTAGAATCACATTCTCAAAATGTTGTTCCCCAGCTTTGTGCTTAATATTGTATTATCATTGTCAACTAGCCAATCTCTCAGGACAGGCACGTGATAAGCCTGAGAATATTGTCACTCTCTTACCTATCTTTGTGTTGCTGCTTCTCACTGTCTCTCCTTTTGCAATTCTCTTTCTTTCTCTCTCTCTCTCTCTCTGTTTTGTGCTTCTTCTCTCTATCTCTGTCTTCATCAATTTCTCTTTCTATTTTTTTCCTTTCAGTTGGGAGATGGTGATGTAGAGGATCAAAGCCACCAATAGCTGCAAGTTGCATTTGAGGCATGGGTTGCAGGAAAAATATGTCCCTCAGTGGCGCCTGTCCCATCTCTCAATCTTGTGCAACCTCCAACTCCTTGCTCCCATCGCGTTCTCTACCCATTCCTGTTCCTACCATCCCCTCACCACCCGATCTCTTCCCCTTTGAACTACCCACTCAAACTCTCTCTATTCTTTCCTCCCACTTGCTCCTCTACTACTCACTTCAACCTTAACCCTCAATCTAATTACACTCATTCTCTCAAGGTTGGGTGCCAAAATACCAGAAGCCATGTCACTTTCAACCAGTTTTCCTCAGTCCCTCTCTCCTTTAACACACCCCGTTTCCCCTCAAAGAGCTTTAAAAATTCAACTTAAAAATAAATTAAATTAGAATTAAGAAAATAACTGCCTACCTCTCTTTCTTTCTCTCTGCCTATCTTCCCCTCTTCCCCTTCCCCCCCCGTTAATACACTTTGTAAAATTTACATAGCACAAAACAAGACCTATAACAAGTATGTAATTAGAATAGTCATTTTTTTCTCCGACACATACACAGAATAATTTCTCTTTTTAAAAGAAAAACTATAAATATTACCTCAGTAAAGCTTTTGAAATTCATCCTCTTGTTTTTGAGAATTATTTGAAGAAAGCTACTGGACAGAAAGTGCCCTGAGGAAAAGAAAAATGCCCCATCAGTACAGCTGACTGAACGATACTGATGCATTCTGGGGAATTAGGTCAATTTAATTCACTGAATCAGGTTTGAGGAAAAGTATCAAGTACAACCCTAGGTGTTTGGGAGAGTTCTGAGATGAAGACATTAAAAGACACAAACGGCAACTCAATGAATACATTTAATCAGGTGAAATATGTATTTTTTTAATTGCTTATTTGGTTTAAATGCTATTTTGGACATTAGAAATGTCTCTTGCTGAGAAAAATGGGAGATGAAAAGTGTCTCAGTATTTGGAGCGATTTGTGGAAACTCATAAATAGCAGCTAATGTGAATCACACAATGTGACATCTTTAACATTGAAAGTATCTATCACATTGCAACCTACAAGAGTAACAGATACTACGTGCACTTATGAGTTTTCAATGAAATGCAGGCCACATATTACAAAATTTAATATATACAGGTAGAGCATCCGGAATCCGGAAACCTTGGGACTGAGGCCGTTCCAGATTTTGGGTATTTCCAGATTTTGGAACGTCTTTCCGACGTCCCGAATCTGGAAACGCCTGGGCCGAGGTAAGAGGGGGTGGGAGTGGGGTCACGGTAAGAGGTGGGGGAGTGGGGTGATGGCCGAGGGGGAGGAGGTCAGTGGGGCGGCCGAGGCGGAGGAGGTCAGTGTGACGCCCGAGGGAGAGGAGGTCAATGTGACGCCCGAGGGAGTGGAGGTCAGTGGGACGGCCGAGGGAGTGGAGGTCAGTGGGGCGGCCGAGGGGGAGGAGGTCAGTGGGGCGGCCGAGGGGGAGGAGGTCAGTGTGACGCCCGAGGGAGTGGAGGTCAGTGGGACGGCCGAGGGAGTGGAGGTCAGTGGGGCGGCCGAGGGGGAGGAGGTCAGTGGGGCGGCCGAGGGGGAGGAGGTCAGTGTGACGGCCGAGGGAGAGGAGGTCAGTGTGACGGCCGAGGGAGAGGAGGTCAGTGGGGCAGCCGAGGGGGAGGTCAGTGGGGCGGCCGAGGGGGAGGAGGTCAGTGGGGCGGCCGAGGGGGAGGAGGTCAGTGTGACGGCCGAGGGAGAGGAGGTCAGTGTGACGGCCGAGGGAGAGGAGGTCAGTGTGACGGCCGAGGGGGAGGAGATCAGTGGGGCGGCCGAGGGGGAGGAGGTCAGTGTGACGGCCGAGGGGGAGGTCAGTGGGGCGGCCGAGGGGGAGGAGGTCAGTGTGACGGCCGAGGGAGAGGAGGTCAGTGTGACGGCCGAGGGAGAGGAGGTCAGTGGGGCAGCCGAGGGGGAGGTCAGTGGGGCGGCCGAGGGGGAGGAGGTCAGTGTGACGGCCGAGGGGGAGGAGGTCAGTGGGGCGGCCGAGGGGGAGGAGGTCAGTGGGGCGGCCGAGGGGGAGGAGGTCAGTGGGGCGGCCGAGGGGGAGGAGGTCAGTGTGACGGCCGAGGGGGAGGAGGTCAGTGGGGCGGCCGAGGGGGAGGTCAGTGGGGCGGCCGAGGGGGAGGAGGTCAGTGTGACGGCCGAGGGAGAGGAGGTCAGTGGGGCGGCCGAGGGGGAGGTCAGTGGGGCGGCCGAGGGGGAGGAGGTCAGTGTGACGGCCGAGGGAGAGGAGGTCAGTGGGGCGGCCGAGGGAGAGGAGGTCAGTGGGGCGGCCGAGGGAGAGGAGGTCAGTGGGGCGGCCGAGGGGGAGGAGGTCAGTGGGGCGGCCGAGGGGGAGGAGGTCAGTGGGGCGGCCGAGGGGGAGGAGGTCAGTGGGGCGGCCGAGGGGGAGGAGGTCAGTGGGGCGGCCGAGGGGGAGGAGGTCAGTGGGGCGGCCGAGGGGGAGGAGGTCAGTGGGGCGGCCGAGGGGGAGGAGGTCAGTGGGGCGGCCGAGGGGGAGGAGGTCAGTGGGGCGGCCGAGGGGGAGGAGGTCAGTGGGGCGGCCGAGGGGGAGGAGGTCAGTGGGGCGGCCGAGGGGGAGGAGGTCAGTGTGACGGCCGAGGGAGAGGAGGTCAGTGGGGCGGCCGAGGGGGAGGAGGTCAGTGGGGCGGCCGAGGGGGAGGAGGTCCGGTGACGGAGTGGGGGAGGCAGATCTGGATTTCGGAACATTTTCCGGATTCCGGACGACCCCGCCATGGATTGGCCCGGTGTCCGGATTCTGTAACATTCCGGAATTCCAGATTTTGGATGCTAAACCTGTGATAGATTTTACTTGCTAGTTTGAAAATGCCTGTATATTTTTGGGTTTAATTCAGCTTTCCGAAGACTGAAGTGCATGTACCATTCAAAAAATATATGGGTAACAAATTGCCCTTTATTAAACCACTATTTGGTGACAGATTTTGAACTAATTTCTGCATCCCTATTGATGCTCACAGGAGGAATTAGGGAATCCTTGATGGTGTAATACTGAGCCCCACAAATCAGGAATATTGCATGTACAATCCCTGCTTGGTCTGTATCGAGGTAGCTCATCTAAGCCAGAGCAATTATAGGCACCAGAATTGGCCTTCGTGACCTGGGCTAGAAAATGGGGAAAGTCAGCCTGATTATTATTTGGTGATTCTGCTAGAAAGTTCATGGGTATGGATATCAAGTGAGAACAAGTTGCAGCTCGCCTGTGATGTCCTTCCTACACAGTTGAAGTGCCAGTTAGTACTCATTAGCAGAGAGTGGCCATTTATGTGAACAACCGGCAGGCCATCATGCTAATATTCAGAGTCTCTACCTTTCGGAGACGGGACAAGCTAAATTGGAAATGCGGTGATCTGTTCATCACTTTTCCCTCTCTCTCCCACCCCATAAAACAACATTCCATCAAAAGAGCAAATAGTGCATACAAAGTAAACAGTGACCTGCCTGTCTATTAATTTTTTAAAGGGACAAGTCTCTCATAACATAGTTTCAGAAAAAGGCGGCCCAACAGCCTATTTGATCTCTTGCTTCCAGAGTATCATTCCTCTTTCTGTTGATTACAGCATCTAGTTGTTTCTTAAATGGTGAAACTCTGCTGTAATGCAACCCTGTCCATTGTCCTCACTTCATCCACTCAACCAGGCAACCCATAGGTCACCATCAGTGTAAAGAAATAATCCTTAACGTTGGCCCTGAATTTACTTTCACTATCATACTGGGAGGTAAAATTGCAGTCGGAGGCTTCCTTCGGACGAACGCCTCCAACCAGAAAAAATTTTGCGTAAAATACCTGGTGGTCACGGAGGTGCCTTCGATTCTGGTCAGAGGCTTTCATTCGATGCGCAGGGTACGGGGAGATGACTTCCCTGTACGTAGGGAAATGCTGGAGTCACATGGGCCTGGACCACCAATCACTAGATAGTATTCCCATTGATAAAAATGGTATCTCCGTTTGTGCGAGACCCCATTACTATCAATGAGAAAACCCTCCTAAAGCAAAAAACGCAGCATAATAAAAAAAACACCTCACATATTTAAAATTATTTGAAATTAAATGTAATGAAATGTTTTAGAAAAAAATATGTTTTGGAATTTTTTTTAATGTGTTTTAATAGGGTTAAAAATAAACTTATCTTAATGGACAGGGTTTTTAACATAAAAATATGATTAAATTTCATTTTTATATATTTTAAAACTCTTAAGTTGGTCTCCGTATTTAAGGAAGGATATACTTGCATTGGAGGCTGTTCAGAGAAGATTCACTAGGTTGATTCCGGAGATGAGGGGGTTGACTTATGAGAATAGGCTGAGTTGGTTGGGACTATACTCATTGGAGTTCAGAAGAATGAGAGGTGACCTTATTGAAACATATAAGATAATGAGGGGGCTAGACAAGGTGGATGCAGAGAAGATATTTCCATGCATAGGGGAAACTAAACTAAACTAAAACTAGGGGACATAGTTTCAGAATAAGGGGCCGGCCATTTAAAACTGAGATGAGGAGGAATTTATTTTCTGAAGGTTGTAAATCTGTGGAATTCTCTGCCCCAGAGAGCTGTGGAGGCTGGGTCATTGAATATATTTAAGGTGGAGATGGACAGATTTTTGAGCGATAAGGGTTATGGGGAGCGGGCAGTGAAGTGGAGCTGAGTCCATGATCAGATCAGCCATGATCTTATTAAATGGCGGAGCAGGCTCGAGGCGACATGTGGCCTACTCCTGTTCCTATTTCTTATGTTATTAACAAGAAGCTATACGCCTGCTTGTGCCAGGTGTAAAAGTTTTAAGGACATTCGCTGGGCAAGAGATGAGCAAATAGACCAATCTCTGCCCTGCGGATGTCCTTCTTCCGGGGACAGATCGGAAAAGCTGGTTTTCGGTACATGCGCATTTCGCGCCGAAAACTGGCTTTTGCGAGGCTTCATCAGGTCCATGCGCCGTCGTACGGACCCGGCGAAGCCGGAATTTTCGGCACATTAAGTAACACTTTTTAATGCTTCTATAAGGACCCCTTCTAAAGCATGTCTTCTTTAAGGGTTAAGAGCCCTCTTATGTCATTTCTCGTAGCTCTTTCCTCTGAAACCAGTGATGAGCCTTATTGCCTCCTCTGCACTATTGTCATGGTAACCAGAGCTGTAGGCAGTACTCCAAATGAGATTAAGGCAATCTCCAGTTTCAGCATAACCTCTGTGAATTTGAACTTGACTGATTTGACTACATAACCCAGCATTCTATTTGCTTTGTTTATTGTCACCTTTCATTCTGTACACTTGGTGAACAAGTCAACCAACAATCAATCCCAAGTCTTTTTCAACTTCACGCATAGTAAGTTATATCATGTCCATGGAGTACATCAGACTCTTTTTACTTCTTAAATATACAGTAGATTGCCTTCGTCCTTCATTTGCCAGTAATCAGCCCAGGTGCAAATCCTGTTGAACTCTTGTTTGTAAGATCTTGGCTGCTTCCTCTGAGTCTGTGGATCCCTCCCACCCCTCCCCCCGACTTTGTGCCATCTGCAATTTTAACTATTTAGCACTGAGTTTGCAATTCATTTATGTATACTTTGAACAGAGTACAATCCACTCAGTACCTTCCCCTCCATTGCAAACTAGCTCCTTACAACTATTCTCTGCTTCCTTTCATTTAGCTAGTTATTAATCCACATTATGTCTCACCTGAGTCTTTTTTTTAGTTTTTTTAGGCAAGTGGAGAGTATTCCATCACACTTCTGACTTGCGC
The DNA here is from genome assembly GCF_044704955.1 of Pristiophorus japonicus. Taxonomy (NCBI): domain Eukaryota; kingdom Metazoa; phylum Chordata; class Chondrichthyes; family Pristiophoridae; genus Pristiophorus; species Pristiophorus japonicus. Next base: position 165,092,732 of record NC_091986.1, on the reverse strand, counting down.
CTTGTATGTGGTGGAAAGGCTTTGGGGTGTCAGGAGGTGAGACACTCACCGTAGAATACCCAGCCTCTGACCCGCTCTTGTTGCCACAATATTAATGTGGCTGGTCCAGTTAAGTTTTTGGTTAATGGTGACCCTCCCCCAGGATGTAGATGGTGGGAGATTCAGCGATGGTAATGCCATTGAATGTCATGGGGAGGTGGTTAGACTCTTGCTTTTTGGAGATAGTCATTGCTGGCACTTGTGTGGCGTGAATGTTACTTGCCAGTTATCAGCCAAGCCTGAATGTCGTTCAGGTCTTGCTGCATGCGGGTATGGCCTGCTTCATTCTCTGAGGAGTTGTGAATGAAACTGAACACTATAATCATCAGTGAACATCCCCATTTCTGACCTTATGATAGAGGGAAGGTCATTGATGAAGTAGCTGAAGGCTACAAGGGAAGCCTGGGACATTGACCTGAGAAATTTCTGCCATGATGTCCTGGGGCTGAGATGATCGACGTCCAATAACCACAACAATCTATCTTTGTGCAAGTTGTGACTCCAACCAGTGTGATATATTTAATCTTGAATGGTGATGGTATATTGTCCATGTCCAGCCTAGTCAAAAATCTCCAGGAAGTCATGTACGATGTTAATCATTTCCAGTTCATCCTCATAGCCACTAAGAGTTTACAAAAGCAAAATACCGTGGATGTTGGAAATCTGAAACAAAAATTGAAAATGCAGGATATACTAAGCAGGTCAGGCAGCATCTGTGGAGAGAGAAACAGTTAACGTTTCAGATCGATGATGAAAGGTCATGCACTTGTCCATCACTGTAATGGTAATAATTTCAATGACAAAGAAGCTTAAAACTGTAGGCAATTCTAAATAAAAGCTGAATGATTATATTAATTCTTAGTCATTTTAATGGGACAAAAATTGCGGTCGGAGGCTTCCCTTGGGCCTAGCTGCGCAGCCCAGCACAGAGGCCCATGCATCCCAGGAACGTAAGCGCTTCCTGGGATCATGTGGACCTGGTCCACCAATCACAATGTAGTATTCTCATTGCTAGCGCCCATTACTATCAATGAGAATACCCCTAAAATCAAATAAAACACAAACATAAATAGAAAAACACTTCACTTTAAAAACATTTAATTCAAATTGCATTAAATTAAATGTTTTAGAGAACATTTAAAAAAAATGTTTTAATAGTGTTAGAAATAAACTTACCTTCATAGACAGGGTTTTTAATATAAAAAATAAGTAATAACATTTATTGTTTCTATCTACTAAAACTCTCACACTGGTAAAAGTAGGCCTGCTTTTACCAGGCGTAAGAGTTTGAAGAACAAATAGCCCAACTCTCTGCCTGCAAAGGCCCTTCTCCGGGGATGCGCATGTGACAGATTACAAGTACCAGGTTCAGGCACCTGGAGAGGCCGGAATTTCAGGGTCAAAATATTTAAACCAAAGTGTGAAGTTTTAGTCCTGATTTTGTAAAGGTCCGCTGGTATCGCAGGGTTTCACTGGTGGTGTGAGTTGGGTGTCAAATTCACTTTTGATTTTCTGTGTGCCACATCTTCCAAGCATGCAAGATTCTCATTTCAATAGTAAAATTCTTAAAATTTAATCCCACGCTAAATCTCATGACTTTGGAGGAGGCTCTGCTCACAGTGTGCATCTCACACAAATAGAATATGTGCATTGGTTGTCTCTGAAAACCTGCCTTCACAACTAAATAGAAATAACAGTTTTGGTTGCTGGTTTGCCTTTTCAGCTGCATTTTGCCTCATTTTGTTCCATGTATTGGAAGGTTTTGCCAAGTAGTCTGCCATTTTTACCATTTTAGCAACGTTATTTTACTTGCCAAACTCACATTTACAAATCCCTCCACTAGTCCCTGGACATATCAAAGGAGACCAACATCACTGTCTATGCTTTAAAAGACAGTCTGTAAGAAATCGTGGATTGGAATAATCATGAATTGGAAGAAATAACTTGAGGCAAAAAAGTCTCTTCAGACTGGTATAGTCTTCATCCAGAATAATTGTTTTAACCGTTTTTTTAAATAATGTATGGGTTTGTCCGCAGCCACCTAGAATTTCCTTAGAATTTGCTTATGTTTTTGATTCCCTGTGGATGTTAGAAAGGAGAAAAGTAAAAGTGGAGGGCAGAAAAATCAAAGACAAAAATCAAAAAGGGCCACATTACAACATAATTCTAAAAGGACAACGAATGTTAAAAAAACAAGCCTGAAGGCTCTGTGTCTCAATGCGAGGAGCATTCGTAATGAGGTGGATGAATTAACTGCGCAGATAGCTGTTAACGAATATGATGTAATTGGGATTACAGAAATATGGCTCCAGGGTGACCAAGGCTGGGAACTCAACATCCAAGGATATTCAATATTCAAGAAAGATAGACTGAAAGGAAAAGGAGGTGGGGTAGCATTGCTGGTTACAAAGGAGATTAATGCAATAGTAAGGAAGGACGTTAGCGTGGATGAGGTGGAATCTGTGTGGGTAGAGCTGCGGAACACCAAAGGGCAGAAAACATTAGTGGGAGTTGTGTGCAGACCACTAAACAGTCATAGTGAGGTTGGGGATTGCATCAAACAGGAAATTAGGGATGCGTGCAATAAAGGTACAGCAGTTATCATGGGTGAATTTAATCTACATATAGATTGGGCTAAACAAACTGGTAACAATACGGTGGAGGAGGATTTCCTGGAGTGTATAAGTGATGGTTTTCTGGACCAATATGTCGAGGAACCAACTAGAGAGTTGACCATCCTAGACTGGGTCTTGTGTAATGAGAGAAGATTAATTAGCAATCTTGTTGTGCGAGGCCCCTTGGGGAAGAGTGACCATAATATGGTAGAATTCTTCATTAAGATGGAGAGTGACACAGTTAATTCCGAGACTAGAATCCTGAACTTAAAAAAAGGTAACTTCGATGGTATGAGACATGAATTGGCTAGGATAGACTGGCGAATGATACTTAAAGGGTTGACGGTGGATAGGCAATAGCAAACATTTAAAGATCACATGGATGAACATCAACAATTGTACATCCCTGTCTGGTGTAAAAAATAAAACTGGGAAGGTGGCTCAGCCATGGCTTACAAGGGAAATTAGGGATAGTGTTAAAACCAAGGAAGAGGCATATAAGCTGGCCAAAAAAAGCAGCAAACCTGAGGACTGGGAGAAATTTAGAATTCAAGAGAGGAGGACAAAGAGTTTAATTAGGAAGGGGAAAATAGAATATGAGAGTAAGCTTTCAGGGAACATAAAAACTGACTGCAAAAGCTTCTACAGATACGTGAAGAGAAAAAGATTAGTGAAGACAAATATAGGTTCCTTACAGCCAGAATCAGGTGAATTTATAACGGGGAACAAAGAAATGGCAGACTAATTGAACAAATACTTTGGTTCTGTCTTCACTAAGGAAGACACAAATAACCTCCCGAAAATACTAGGGGACCAAGGGTCTAGCGAGAAGGAGGAGCTAAAGGAAATCCTCATTAACCAGAAAATTGTGTTAGGGAAATTGATGGGATTGAAGGCGAATAAATTCCCAGGGCCTGATAGTCTGCATCCCAGAATACTTAAGGAAGGGGCCCTAGAAATAGTGGATGCATTGGAGGTCATTTTCCAACATTCTACAGACTCTGGATCAGTTCCTTTGGACTGGAGGGTAGCTAATGTAACCCCACTTTTTTTTTAAAAAAAGGAGGGAGAGGGAAAACAGGGAATTATAGACTGGTCAGCCTGACATCGGTGGTGGGGAAAATGTTGGAATCAATTATTAAAGATGTAATAGCAGCGCATTTGGAAAGCAGTGACAGGATCTGTCCAAGTCAGCATGGATTTATGAAAGGGAAATCATGCTTGTCAAATCTTCTAGAATTTTTTGAGGATGTAACTAGTAGAGTGGACAAGAGGGAGCCAGTGGATGTGGTGTATTTAGACTTTCAAAAGGCTTTTAACAAGGTCCCACACAAGAGATTAGTGTTCAAAATTAAAGCACATGGTATTGGGGGTAATGTTCTGACTTGGATTGAGAACTGGTTGGCAGACAGGAAGCAAAGAGTGGGAATAACTAGGTCCTTTTCAGAATGGCAGGCTGTGACTAATGGGGTACCGCAAGGTTCAGTGCTAGGACCCCAGCTATTTACAATATACATTTATGATTTTGACAAAGGAACTGAATGTAATATCTCCAGGTTTGCAGACGACACTAAGCTGGGTGGCAGTGTGAGCTGTGAGGAGGATGTTAAGAGGCTGCAGGGTGTCTTGGACAGGTTAGGTGAGTGGACAAATACATGGCAGATGTGGTATAATGTAGATAAATGTGAGGTTATCTACTTTAGTGATAAAAACAGGAAGGCAGATTATTATTTGAATGGTGACAGATTAGTAAAAGGGGAGGTGCAACGAGACCTGGGTGTCATGGTACATTAGTCATTGAAAGTTGTCATACAGGTACAGCAGGCGGTGAAGAAGACAAATGGCATGTTGGCCTTCATAGCGAGAGAATTTGAGTATAGGAGCACGGAGGTCTTATTATTAGTTGTACAGGGCCTTGGTGAGGCCACACCTTGAATATTGTGTACAGTTTTGGTCTCCCCTAATTTGAGGAAGGACATTCTTGCTATTCAAGGAGTGCAGCGAAGGTTCACCATACTGATTCCCGGGATAACAGGACTGACAAATGAAGAAAGACTGGATCGACTTGGCTTATATTCAGTGGAATTTAGATGAGAGGGGATCTCATAGAAACATATAAAATTCTGACGGGATTGGACAGGTTAGATGCAGGAATAATGTTCCCGATGTTGGGGAAGTCCAAAACCAGGGATCACAGTCTAAGGATAAGGGGTAAGCCATTTAGGACCGAAATGAGGAGAAACTTCTTCACTCAGAGAGTTGTGAGCATGTAGAATTCTCTACCACAGAAAGTTGTTGAGGCCAGATCGTTAGATATATTCAAAAGGGAGTTAGATGTGGCCCTTACGGCTAAAGGAATCAAGGGGTATGGGGTACTGAAGTGCATGATCAGCCATGATCATATTGAATGGCGGTGCAGGCTCGAAGGTTTCTATAACATTCTGCACCATGGCGGTGACCTTGTTTCTAAGCTAGCTGCCTGCTGTTTGTGTACTAGAAAGGTTGTTGATTGTATCTTTGATGTAGTCAACCTTGGGAGAATAAGCACAGGAGAGATAGTAGGAAATCGGATGGATAGCCTTCAGAAAGTATAAACAGGAAGAATATGTGAATGGGCAGGTTTTCATCTCAAAGTTGAGACAATGAACTCAACATACTATTGGGCACCCTGGTTTGGCAAGAGCCCTTACAAGTTAGATAGTCCATCTTCTAACCCGGTGCACCCCTTAAAAGAGAATAAAAGAGATATCTAAAGGGTTTTTTAACACAAATGGTGCAGAAAAGAGCTCTTCGCACACACCAGCCGTCTGTCCGATTGGGGTTGATGCCAGTTGCATGTCACGGTCGTATGTCCAGGGACGGATTAAGGGTGCCTTGAGTCTCGGGTAGTAGTTCGGCTATGGGCCCCTTATTCCCATTCATATCCTGCAGTAAATTACATTAGTGAGCTCAGTCACAGGGCACTATACTGAATATGCATCAGGTCAAGATCAAGTCAGGTCAACATCTCAGGTTATGTTTTCATTGATACTATGACGACACTCATTTAATATTTTATTATGTTTCCAAACAATCAAACCAATACCTTGATGAAACCCTGTATAAACAGTAAACAACGCTTTAATAATCACAAATCGTTACATTTTGAAACAAAATCAATAATGTCAACAATTTAGAACAATTTTAGCTCAATTGTTTTAGAAGACCATCATTTGTCACTTGCATTCCATATTCTCCACAGGGGCAACTACAAATATAACATTACATTGGTCTTTTCCTAGATTTTTGTCGGCTAAACTCGTCAATGATTTTCGAGAAGTCAAGTCCTCTCAGTACTTCGCTCTCAATGCTCATGATTGAAAGACTATTAAGTCAATCTTGTCCCATTCAGTTCCTGACCTCATCCTTTGTGTTTTAGTTTCGAGAAGGATTGTTCACCACTGCAATTTGATACCATCATCGACAGATATATCCGAAGACCTATTTCAATGTTAGAAAAGGTTTGGGTGAGGGCGTGTGTATGGAGGAATTTGTACATTCTCAGCTCTGCTGACTTAGTTTGTTTGACACAAATTGAGGTTTGAAGCTCTGTTGAGGATGCCACCAAACTAGAAAACTGGATGAATTTACTTTCAATCATAGGTTCCAGATCTTTGGGATAGGAGCGGGCAAGATTTGCTGTGGCTTGCTTGATCTCATGAGTCGAGAGAGCGGTTAGCTTGGACAGGAATCCAAACTTACAGTTGATTTCCTTGTATGCTTCAAGGCGGTGTTTCAAGGTACTAATTAGTTGATCAACGATGACGAGGAACACTTCAGTTTCTCCTTGGGTGACAGCACAGAGTTTTCAGCAACCCCATTGTCATAGCGGCGGTTGCGTACCCGGACGCATCTCTGAGCTGAATTGTACTCGTTGTGGCCACACAGTTTAATCCCTAGATCTTCGAAGTCCTCAAACTCCGCTGGGTCTTGACAAAATCGACAAGGGACTTAAGTAAGGACACCATGACATTCAGATTCAAGCCGGACTCTTGAAGTGAGAGATTGGTCAGGTGAAAGCGCTTCTAGACTGTGTTCCAAATAACAATGAGAATAGCTGAATCCAGTTCGCCAAGTTTGTCACGGATCAACTGAGCTTCATTTCGGCATTCATCTTTCTGTTCCATGTCAGTTGCCAGGGATTGCAACACTTCACATGTGGAAGTGTAACCTTTGAGCAGGCTGACTCTGCTTCATACCTTGCTGGCCATTGAGTAGCAGAAAGCTATTTGACGACAGACAGCCCTAAAGGCTTTAGTTTTTCATAAAGCAGTCACCGGCATTGATGCAGAGAGAAAAGTGTACAACTTTTGTACAATGTCAAAAATTCTGACGATCACTGGGCTGCATTCAGCATTGTTTTTCACCACAAGGTTGAATGCGTGCGCTGCACATGGTATAAACGTGGCATATGGGCATTGCTCTTTGATAGTTTGGACACCAATGTATTTCCCACTCATATTTGAAGTGTTATCATAAGATTGACCACGACAGTTTTGTATGTCGATCCCGTTCTCATCCAGAACGGCCAGTATTATTTCTGCTATTTCTTGTCCAGTATGACCTATTATCAGCAAGAACCTTTCCTCAGGGCCAGTCAGTAGAACAGTAGAGGATGTTTCCAGTAAAGTGGACAAAGGAGAACCAGTTGATGTGGTATATTTGGACTTTCAGAAGGCTTTCGACAAGGTCCCACACAAGAGATTAATGTGCAAAGTTAAAGCACATGGGATTGGGGGTAGTGTGCTGACGTGGATTGAGAACTGGTTGTCAGACAGGAAGCAAAGAGTAGGAGTAAATGGGTACTTTTCAGAATGGCAGGCAGTGACTAGTGGGGTACCGCAAGGTTCTGTGCTGGGGCCCCAGCTGTTTACATTGTACATTAATGATTTAGACGAGGGGATTAAATGTAGTATCTCCAAATTTGCAGATGACACTAAGTTGGGTGGCAGTGTGAGCTGCGAGGAGGATGCTATGAGGCTGCAGAGTGACTTGGATAGGTTAGGTGAGTGGGCAAATGCATGGCAGATGAAGTATAATGTGGATAAATGTGAGGTTATCCACTTTGGTGGTAAAAACAGAGAGACAGACTATTATCTGAATGGTGACAGATTAGGAAAAGGGAAGGTGCAACGAGACCTGGGTGTCATGGTACATCAGTCATTGAAGGTTGGCATGCAGGTACAGCAGGCGGTTAAGAAAGCAAATGGCATGTTGGCCTTCATAGCGAGGGGATTTGAGTACAGGGGCAGGAAGGTGTTGCTACAGTTGTACAGGGCCTTGGTGAGGCCACACCTGGAGTATTGTGTACAGTTTTGGTCTCCTAACTTGAGGAAGGACATTCTTGCTATTGAGGGAGTGCAGCGAAGATTCACCAGACTGATTCCCGGGATGGTGGGACTGACCTATCAAGAAAGACTGGATCAACTGGGCTTGTATTCACTGGAGTTCAGAAGAATGAGAGGGGACCACATAGAAACGTTTAAAATTCTGACGGGTTTAGACAGGTTAGATGCAGGAAGAATGTTCCCAATGTTGGGGAAGTCCAGAACCAGGGGTCACAGTCTAAGGATAAGGGGTAAGCCATTTAGGACCGAGATGAGGAGAAACTTCTTCACCCAGAGTGGTGAACCTGTGGAATTCTCTACCACAGAAAGTAGTTGAGGCCAATTCACTAAATATATTCAAAAGGGAGTTAGATGAAGTCCTTATTACTCGGGGGATCAAGGGGTATGGCGAGAAAGCAGGAAGGGGGTACTGAAGTTTCATGTTCAGCCATGAACTCATTGAATGGCGGTGCAGGCTAGAAGGGCTGAATGGCCTGCTCCTGCACCTATTTTCTATGTTTCTATGTTCTATAGCGAACGACAAATGTCAGCTGATCTGAGTGTGTGACATCTGGTGTTGAATCAACAGATATTGCATAGAACTTCGCTGATTTCAATTCTTGGATAACCATCTTAAGTACTTTAGCACCCATCAGACTAATCAGTTCTTCACAAGTGGTGGAAAACAAGTATGAAGTATGCCTCTTCTCTTTGTTGGTGAACTGCTTGATGTGTTCAGCAAGAAATGCATCGTAGTTTGCAAGAACCTCCAACACACCCAGATAATTACTATTACTTGGAGACCCAACGATTTTGTCTCTGCCTTGCAATGAAAGACCTCGTTCACAGAGAAACGTTATCCCACAGACAGCCCGCTCTAGCACCTTGCGCCAGTGCTGCTGTTCATTTTCAAACTGGAAGACAATATGACCATCCATACAACCAGTGTCTGCTTGTCTAGTGCACATTACTACCATGGCTTCTCTATGCTGATGGCTGTTTTTGTGAGATGAAATCCTCTCATCTCCTTGCTTCCAGTTATTAAACCCATGAATAAAGTGGCTACTTGTTCGTGCTGTGACCTTGCAAGCAAAGCAATATACTCTACTGTTTGATGGTGAATAACAGAGCCACGTTCGCTCCACACGTTCCCCTGTCAGCGGGTACACACTTGTGAAGAAGGACTTCGAGCAGTATCGGCGACATCCTCCCCTGGCATGAATCAGGCCGGAGTTTTGAAAGTCTTTATCACAGTTTCGGCAGTCCCCATTACCTTTTGCAATCCAATGGTTGTGTTCTGAAATATTGTCTCCCCACAGCCAGTGTCACTTGTAAGCTGTGCCTCTTTCAGCTCTGTGTGCCAGTTGATTTTCATCATCATCAACTTTTTGGACTTGGAGCTCCAACTCGATTGAAGCTGACTGCAGAGTAACGCATTGGCCTTTATCTTCATGATCTTTCTCTTTTGCTCCTCGCGTAGCTGGTGCTCTTTCCTTTTTTTCACCCCTGATTTGTGTGTAGAATGCAACTCTAGAAAAAGGGCATTTGAGTCTCTTTACATCAAGTTGAGAATAATATGCGCCTGATCCCTTGTGGCTTTGCTCTGCTCTTGCTACGTCACTTATGCCAATACTGTTTACGCTTAATCTGACCCTGTATAGGCCCCATTCTAGGTTTGGGCCCCAGGCGACTGCCCCATTTCCCCCCCCCCCCCCCCTAATCTGTCCCTGCATATGTCTACTATGTCTATCCTGATTATGTGTTGTATTTGAACTACCACTCCTTAATTAAATTCCTTATGACTCCTAAGACGCTTTGGGTAATCTGTGTGTGATCTGTGATACAAATCTTACAAGGCTATCAAAGTTGTTACATCTGCTACAGGACAGGTTCTTCCCATAGAAGTGAAAATTATATCATAAGACTTTCACACTTCAGGATCCTTTCAAACCACCCGAGGGGATATTTGCCACATCAGGCAGTCTGCAATCTACACAGAAAGAAGGTATCAGCTGGACATGACCTAGAACTTTACTGGGTAGAAAGTGCAAGATGCTAAAGATGGCACTTGTGAGCAACCAGGCTGTTCATATCAACTGGAACAGAAAAGGGTTCACAGTCAGTTGATACCTGAGCTTAGAAACATCATTATACACAACAATGGCTATTATCCAGGAAATGTCCACAGCACCTTCACATGATAATTAACGATACCAGCATTTTTCGGAAGGAAAAGAAACACTGGTTCTTAGTAGTTAATAATTCTTAGGAGAGCAGGGTTAACTGTTATGCTATTGTGAAATGTCACTTTTCAGCCACCAGTAGACCACCTCTTTAATGGTGAGCTGAAGCCCTTTAAGAAATGTTGCCTTGTTGGATTTTTTGCTCCTCAGCCAAGTTCACTAGCCTAGATTTTCATGTACCAATAGCCCATTAAAATTAGAGAGTGATTCCTGTAGCAGTATTTGGTGCAGCCACCCGCCCTTCCGCTATTTTCACAAAATTTTGTATTTTTGGGTGCATTTTATGCTCATCAACATGAAAAACATCAACGGTGGAATATTTTTCTACCCTCATGCTCAATATTAGCAATAGTCTGATTTAGATACAGGATAAAATCCCTTCTATTCTGCTCATTAACATGTTTTGAACTCCCATTGAAGAGTACCCACTCACTGCTATGTAGCATTTTGCTTTTTCCACACCAGTCATCCTTGTAATTTATGTGGGTGAGGCACCTGATTAAGTATCAAATTATAGGTGGATTGTTTGTGAATTGACATTTTAAGAACTGATGACTGCAAATAAATTATGTGACATACAAAAAATTATTTTCATAGTAATTACATAATGTTATGTCAATTCTCACTGTTTCTCATATTGGAAAGTATTCACACTTTACTAGAGCTTGGTAAGGACAAATTATTCTGAAAGTAGATTAGTCAAGTGTGAATAGTGCAATTTGTTTTTTGCACAGGTAGTGTGATATGCTTTCCGGTAGAAACCAGCATTGAATATTAGCCAGTTCTATGATTCAAACTCATTAACACCTAAACAAACTCTGTTTGAGCCAATTATTTTGTAATCCATGGGTTTTCTGTTTTCAGTAATGATTTTAATACATTAAAACTTTTAATGCTTCAGCTATAACACTAAAGGCATATGTTTTTTGTTCCCAAATCAGCTCCAGATTAGAAAATTAATGTAATAAGACGTAACAAGATTCTCAATTATTGATGACTCTTAATCATCAGAAATGATTCATGCCCAAATCTGTAATAAAACAGCTAGTATTGGGCTCGCAATCTAGAAAAATCTAAATTGTTATCAACAGTCAATTCTCAGCACAATGGCCCAGAAATTGCGGGCTCCCCGGGTCTGTACCAAGTTTCTACGGATTCAGGAAGGCATCGGAAAAGCCGGTTTTCAGTGTGCAATGCGCATGCGCTGAAAACCGGCATTTCCAATCTGTCAAGTTTCTGGCTTGACAGATCCTCCATATCTCGGGAGCGAGGACATTTGCCTGGGCAAGATTGCGGAATTTACACACATCTTGCCCAGCAAATGTCCTCAAAACTCCTGTGCCTGATAAAAGCCTACTTTTACAGGCGTAAGAGTTTAAAAACATACAAAAATATTAAATTAAATTTTAAAATTTATATTTATTTTTATATTTATTTTTAACCATAATTAAAACTTTTTTTAAAATCGGCAAATTTCTTTTCTTTAAAAAAACATTTCTATCAACTTTAATTTCTATAGTGTATTTTTTATATTTTATGTAGTGTTTGAGTGTTTGGGGGTGTTTCTCTTCATAGTAATAGGAGTTTCGGATTTACAAAACTCCTATTACTATGAATGAGAAAATACTTTACCTTGATTGGGTGTCCAGGCCCACGTGATTCCTGCGGACGTCCCAACGTGAATGCGCTCCATTGCGCAAGAAGAGGAGGCCTCGAGTCCGGGATCTCTGTCGGGCATTCGACCAAAAGTTAAGTGCGCATCTTTTCTCTTATTTTTAGTCGAACGCCCGCGGGAAGAAGAACCAGGGATTTCTGGGCTATTATGCAATCAAGTATGTAATCCTTTCAGTACTAAGAGATGTAGTGCTTGTATTTTATTTACTTTGTCTCTCGTCATACTTCTAACTGAAGCATATCTGTGGAATTCTCTGCCCAAGGAAGCAGTTGAGGCTAGCTTTGTGATTAAAGAGATAATATATGAGAACTGTGTTGGACTCTCCCAGTGTGACATTACAGTGCAAACAGGCACTAGCTACAAAGCCAAAGTAGGTGAACATATAGTGACTTCCTCGTTTAAAAGTTGTTTTTGTGCAAAGAAAAGAAGCAAATGATTTGATTTTTTTTAAAGCAAATATTGCACATTTCTCCTTCCATTATTTACAAGAGACCGGAAATTGCTCCTTTGCGAAGGGCCAGTTGGCGGCCGGCGATAAGGGTGAGTTAAAGGAATTTTGCACGGGCGCTGCACACGGAACAGTCCCCACGGAATTGCCCCCAGGGCTCTGCTGGTGAAGAGGGGTTTGCGCTGCGCCACGGCAATGATATCATCACTATGCGTGCCGACCCCTTATTGTCCTGCAGGGGAAATTGCCCCGTGGAAGTGAGGTCTGCGCGGGGCGATGCCACCAACAGCTTCTTGATGCGAGAAGCTGTGGTGGCCCAGCCACCCTTGAAGGGAAGGTGCCTCTGTGGCGACCGCCATCTTTTTTTTGTCGGCCGACTTTTCAGTCGGCCCGACAATGGCGACCGCTGGTTCAGCCAGGCTGCCAACAGGCAGGCCGGCACACCCTCTTGGATGCCAGGCTGCTGGCCCGGCTGACACCCTCCCTGGTGGCCCAGTAGGCGGCACTGTAGGCGGCACTAAAGGTGCTGCTGAGATCGCAGTGGCCATCCCTTTCAGGAGAAGGAGAGGAACAATGCAACGCGGCACCATGACGTGGCACGTTAGCGACACGTGAGCATCCCGGGAGCACCGATAGTAGGCACGGTTACTGCCCCCACCATTTTGTTCTGCAAAAGAGGGCAAATTCGCGCTGGCTCTGGCGTTTCCAGCAGCGGCGCAATTCAATGCACTAATTCGAATTATGCGCTGCAAATCCAGCGTGGGGAAATTTCGGCCCCAAGTTATGTTATCTTGTACCACGTAGGGTTTTCAAACAACATATAATCAATCTACTGACCTACATTATTACTTCTCCTCCCCCCTGACTTGAGATGGGGAGCTTTATTTTCAGGGAGGCATGCCACTTCTTAAAACTACAACCACTCAATTTTGAGCTTTAGTGATGTACCTATTTCAGTATGAAGACTGTAACACAGCCCCTCATCCTTTATTTTTAGAAAATAGTTTACATAAAGCACTCCTAATCATGCCAAAGGCCTGATCCTTCCATCTATTCATACAAATCACTCAGCAAAAACAGTTGGATGGAAATACATCATGAAAGAGTAAAAGAAAATGACAAAAATAAAGAAATGTCCAATGCCTCATTTAAACAATGCATCTATTTTATGAAATTTTGGAATTCTCTGCCCCAGCAAGCTACAAAAGCTCAGTCATTGAGTACATTCAAGACAGATATGGATACATTTTTAGATATTAAGGGAATCAAGGGCTATGGGGATAGTGCGGGAAGGGGGAGTTGAGGTAGAAGATCAGCCATGATCTTATTGAATGGTGGAGCAGGCTTGAAGGGCTGAGTGGCCTATTCCTTCTCCTATTTCTTATGTTCTTATGAAACAACCATTCAATAAGGCAAAATAAACTTCTTATTCCCAATTATCTTTCCCAGAATTCCAAATAAAACTACACAAAAATAGGAGTAATGTTCTTTTGATTATTGGATTAATTAATCAAGTATTTATATATTGTATCTATTTATAATGATACAATGAGCTTCTATTTCCTGATCTTCGCAATTCATTACATTCTTTCTATGGCTGGCTGTTCCTATAAACTAGTTGCCCCTTCAGTCCTTTGAGGAGCCTACTGGATTGGGCAGATGTGGCATTACTGAGTGGTAGCGGCCTCATCGGTGTCTCCTAATACAAAGCCCCAGTTGCTCAGTATACTTTGTGGATGACCAGGATCTTTGTGGAAACAGAACCTTGCCAACTACTTTGAGAATGAGGTCTGTCTTCAAGGTTCACTCAGGCTATTCTCCAAGTTACATGTAAACCATCGCCTGAATTGGACTCCTCGTTCTAAATAACCAAAGTTATAGGGGGAGAAATTCGGGGCAGTAACAGCTGTGAGTTCCTGCACCAGGCACTAAGTCCTGCCTCGTGATCTATATTTAGGTTACTGCCCCCGAGAGCAAGTGGAGTGCAAAATATCACGCTCCGCTTGCTGAGTGGGACTGAAAGCCTCCGCTAAGTTCGCAGCGGTACCCGATGGGACGCATAGTGCTGGCGCGTAGACAGGGCCCTTCCCTTCATTAAAGGGAGATGCCAAGCTGCCGACTGAGGGCGGGAAACGGGGCTATCCCTGGATCATCAGGGAGTAGGGTGCTGTGGCAGCAGCCTTAGCACACAAGTGGAGTGTCGGGTTGCAAGATCGCAGCACGGACCTCGCAATCGAGGAACAAGACCGCGACCGGTAAGTTGACCTTTTTTACATTCTCCACCTCCCCTTTAATTATTACCCCGCGAGCGGCCTGTCGCCCATGGCAGCTTCAGGGGATGCTACAGAATTTTTTGCTGTGGATCGAAAACGGGTCACTGCACATGGTGCTGCCATCGTCATCGCCGGCGCAGTGGAGCGGGGTGCTACTGGTTACCGCTGCCGATAAACTCCCGCAGAATTTCGCGGGAGTCAGTAGCGGCGCCGCACCCAGGCGAAAAGTCATTTGCACCCCGGGAAGCGCAAACACCCCGAATTTCACCCCCATAGTTTTCATAACTAAAGCGCCATCTGAGATTTGGAGCTCTATCCTTAGTGACTGCTGCAGATGAATGTGCAATTGCAAACTGGCTCTATTGATGGAACTGCAGAATTCCCAATTGCTCTCGCATTACTCCACAGATGTCAAAGGAGGATCATGCAGGTCTGCGCACCATGCAGGAAGCTCTCAACATTATCTGAAGTGCTTCTGGTCATGAATAAGTTCCCCTCTAGAAAGCCTCTGTACAGTAATAATCCATGGGCTTTGCAGCAGGATCTGGGCATGACCTTCACTCAAGTTCTTCCTCTGCAACCACCTCCACTTGCTCCTCTTCACTTGTGCCAAATGCTTCAGTAGGTGCTCCCTCCTGACCTCTGTCCCATTTTCCCACGATGTATGGATCTGTTATGATGCTTGGATGTTAAGGACTCTATGATAGATACCCAAACTTGTTGCTCACATCTGGTGGCTTTGGAGGCCCCTACACAAGGAGAAAAGGAAAATGTGTTAGTGGTACCCGCATGATTTGAAGAGCTGCTTATTGATAATGATTAAAAATTTGAAGGCTTTTGGAGCACCGCCATTCTGACTCCTCTCTCTCTCTTTAGAGCATTCTCCTTTAAAAACAAACAAAACTAGCAGCTTATGATGTATGGAAGGGACATAGTGTGGCACCCCAGTGCACAGTCTACATCCCACCTTGTATGAATGGATGCTCAAACAGCAATGCAAGAACTTCACATAGCATTTTGAATTGATGGCAAAACATGCAAGTTATATGTGAAATAAGAATTTTTTTCAAGTGCCAGGCAAATTGTTCACCCGCAGCATTTTGGACATGGCAGTGTAGATATGAAAAACTTTCCTAGTGGTATGCATACTGTGGACATAAACTAAATTTGAGGTATTAAACTTTGGCAACCTTACCTTTGTAAATTGTTTGTCGGGCTGATAATTCTTCCTCACTTGATCCCATGATCTGTGGACATGGAAGACACCATCCATCCACTCTATCTGCCACTTCCTGCTATGCTTGCTATACATTAAGATGTATGGGGGAAGTTCTTCTCAACCCCAAATAAGGAGGAGAACATCTAAACTATCGTCATTAATGGGTACAGTTCTGCCCATGTTTTTTTGACAACCTTCCAAAGCAGTCTGCAAAGTTCAGTTGAGTAGTAGCCCTTTAAGAACTGTTGCTCTCAGGATTTACTGTGTGTGGAAAACTCAAATTATTCTAATAAGCAGGCATAGCTCAATGTGATGAGGTCTGTGCTTCTCTAATTCCTTTTGTTTTTTTGAGTATTTGTAGTGACCATTTTACTCAAAAGACTTCAGCCTCTCTGAATAGCCTAGGATTGGAGTTGGTATTCTTCCAAAGCTGTCACTGTCGGGTCGGTTGAAGAGAAGTAACAACTAAACCTGTGCCTGGAATTCTCAGGATGCAACAGTATCAGGGTGTACAGTGTGGAGAATTTTCCAACATCATCGGTATGATTCTTCAAGTGTAACATTTCAAAAGCGCAACTTTTCTCAATCTATGATAGTAATTCAGTTTTTGATTTGTTTTTTAACTGTAGCAGGGACTTTAGAATCTTTTGAGGTAAGATTTGACAGGAAATGTATTTTTACTTCAAAGGGGAGTGAAGAGGGGCTGGCTGAGAGTGAGACAAAAGTTTTACTAAGGCACCTGCTTATTTATACTGAAAATTCAAAAATAACCAAGTTCACAAAGATTTATTAATGCATCTGTGTTATCTATTTAACTACAGAATTTTATAAAGAAAATACCATTATCCAGAAACCAAACAAAAATAACTTGTTTTACTGTCTCTTTTTACTGTTCCAAACATTTTTTCCAAATTATTTTACTTATGATACGCACTTCCACATCCTAATACCCCATTTCCCCAGCCTTGGGACAGTGACCAATGTCATATATGTCTGACAGTATGCTTAAAAGTCTTGCACCTGGTTAGACTGTTGCATCATGCCTTTCAAAGACATCACTTCAGGACATCACCCCTCAAGGCAGTAATTAGCAATTGGCTGAAATAAGGACCTAACTGTTCAATCAACAATCAAATATTCAACTAACTCAAAATCAATTCTATTTAGTCATTAAATATCAAGAGTAAGCATTTGATTTTTTTTTAAAGCTATCAATCCCAAACTGGCAAATAACAGGAAACAAACAATCAAAGTACTCACCCAACCAAAATGTTTCCCTTCTGGTCCCCCATTCTGAGTGTTTTGCAGCCCACCTGCTTGACAGCCAGCTTGCACTGAATGCTTCTTAGCCCACCTGCTTCCCTGCCCAGTTCAAGTGCTTACTGGCTTGCTTGGCTGAATGTTTTCTGCACCACTAATTTGAGAAAGAGGAGAGCGAAAGGTGAAAGATGACGATGAAAAAGTGTACGGTGTTAAGAAGGAAAGCAGGAAGAGACATGGGGGTCAAAATTCATGCCCGCCGGAAAGCTGCTGCACATTCCATTTAAAAAAAAGTTTTTACCGTCGGGTCGATGAGGTGGGCTCTCGATCGATTTTCATCTGTTTGTCCTTTTTTTCGGAGTGGACCGGAAGCTGATCATAATGGAGGCAGAAGTGCGGCAGTAAGTGGGTGAGGGGTGGGAGCGGTGGTGACGTCATTGCGTATCTGCGTCACCACGTATCTCACCTGCTTTAGAGGGGAGATAATCGCCGAATATTTAGGATCGGCCACTGAGCCACCAAGAAGGAGGGTTTCGGCTGGGCCAGCAGCCTGGCACCCAAGAGGGGGTGCCAGACTGCCTGTTGGTGGCCCGGCCGAACCCGGGGGCACAATAGGCCGGCCGACAGGGAAGTCGGCCAGCAAAAAAAAATGAAATGGCTGCCGCGGCAGTGGGTTCTTGCCTTTAATGGCCACCACGCAGCCAGGGCTCACAGTCAGAAGAGAAGGTGCACCATCATAAAAAGCTGGCCGAGGCAACGCATGGCAGGGATTCAATTTTTCGGACTGAATGTGGACGGAGGTAGATGGTCCCGGCGGTGCGTGCACTGATGATGCATTTACGACCACTTGGCAGCGGTGAGGCGGAAGTGGGGACCGCTAGAAAAAACACCCTGCCTAATTTAGCTTGCAGTGGCCATGCGGCCATTGGATTCCGCCGCATAGCCGCCGCAAAACGGCGGTAACGGGCCTTTTCTGGTCCCTGAATTTCGGCCCCATGAAGTGAAATGGTGAGGGAAAGTAAATTGAAGGAAGACGGCGAGAGCGGGTAAAATGTGAAGCAGGAGAGCAAGAGAGTAATAAATGGCATAGCAGAGCAGTGATGATGACAGAGTTATCAGAATCTTTAGCAAGAGAGGCACAATATTTTGAGGGGTTAAGCCTAAAAGTTTTGAGAACCGCTAAATTAGATGCTCCTTGGTGATATTTGTTCTCGAGGATGGACATGTTACTTGAATGAGTTGCTAGCAATGGTGCCCTTAAAACTATAAATACAAAATATTTGGCTCGAGAGGTTCATGATTTTGCAGAACCGAAGTTAAGTTTGCCCAACTTTGTGTCGTCCCAAGACTTGCCCACACTGTAATCATGCTAGCTCGCCTCTGGCCACTCTGCATCTAAAAACACCACAACTTCTTCAGCCTTCCTGGTATTTTTTTTACCTGGTTTTCTCCTTCAATTTTTTAATATCCCTTGCCCCTCTTGAAAGAGTATTTATATTTCTCACTATCTCATAATTAGTTTCATTTCCTTTCTTCTCTGATGGTATTTTCACACTATATTTCAGCTTCGCCTTCTGTTCAAATAGCTTTATTAATCTTGCTCTCCCTCTCTAGTCTCAAACAGAATCTTTCATCCCTCCCTCTGCCATATTGTGTTTAGATTCGCCGTTCCTTCGGTATAGCTTTTTCTTGTTCCAGCAATTACTCCAATGCCCCAAGAATATGAACTCTTCCATCTTGCATCAGTCATGCGTTGACCTTCCACATCTTCTTCCCTTTAACCTGTACTGTGCATGGCAGAGGATGCAATCTGGAGAATACCAAGCTTGAGGTCTTGCTTTTCAATCTATTGCCTACCTCTTAAACTCCATCTCCAAAATCTCAAATGTACTTCTATCTATATCATGGCTCCAATGTGGACCATGACTTTTGGCTGCTGTCCCTCTGTTTCCAGAAGTTTTTCCATCCACATGCCACATCCGAAGCAAAGATGTGACCTATTCCTTGGACATGGTTAATGCCTCCTGTGATTTATATTTTAACCTTCTCTCCCTCCGCTTGGGCAAGTACTAGGCTACACGTGATACATCTCCTGAATGTCCTGTCCAAGAAGAGGAAACAAGTTGTGGTAAAGCACAAACCTACAGCCCAACAGCACCACCCTGTCATTGTATACTTTGCTGTGTAACTAAGCTATGTGAAAAAGCATTTACAAAAATAACTTAAAATACTGAACAATAATGGGAATTTGTGTTAATGGTTTAAGTGCACTTGTTTATATTTTTTAACTGCAGCACTACCAAAACAACCTGCTGTACCTGAAGGCGAGATTACGAGTATTGAAATCCACAGGGCCAATCCCTATATGGAACTGGGCCTGAGCATCGTAGGTGGAAATGAAACTCCTTTGATAAATATTGTAATTCAGGAAGTTTATCGAGATGGTATTGTTGCAAAAGATGGAAGACTTCTTTCTGGTGACCAAATATTGCAGGTAATGAACTAAAAATTGTTCATAAATCTATTTTGACTTGTTATTTCAAAGTAAACAAGACTCAGTATAAGATGTAGGTAAGCTGTCCATTCTTGCTGTGTTTTGTAAAGTATACTTTCCCCGCCCACACTGTACTCACTAATTCTTATCTAGGTAAGTGAAAATAATTCCTTTTACTGTTTCCTGGAATGTTGGAACTATTTTAAATTTTATGTAATTTCTTTATTATTGTGGTGAGCTGTCATTTTAAATATCTGGACTTACCGGGGACCCACTCAGCTGGGAATTGCTTTGTCAGCAAATTGTTACTTGCAGAAGTAACTCAGATTAGATCCTTTCTGCTATTGGATGCCTTCAGGAGGTGAGACACATCTGAATTATTAAACCTCCACACTAGCCAAGTACAGAATCAATCAATTTCTCTCTCTCTCTCTCACACTTTCTTTCTTTCTCTTTCTACCTTATCAAAAAATATTATGGTGCCCATTAAATCAATTTTCCTGGAAATGAATTAAAATATAAGTTCACAAACCTGTGGAAATCTGATCAAAAGGTTCTTGTTCAGAAAATATTTGTAATATGATGCAAATGTTGACCAGACTATAAGCTCGAATGTTGTCATTTAACGTATAGAGCAACCTGGAATCTCCAGCAATGATGCTTTTTATCTTTAAGCAGTATAGTATACAGAGTAGTACAATATATGCATACAATGTAATTGTGCATTTACTAAAGCATTTCTCATTTTGACATGTCAAAGACTTGGATCGAAAGGTCAGTGTTAAAATGAGGAAACCAAGGGATAGATTTTTAACTTGTCGCCCGGGCATAAAACTGCTGTTGCGGATTAGCCATCCATTATTGAAAATACCTGATATTCTGTGCTATACAGATATGTCCCAAAGTTGGAGTTGAGTTAGGGGATATAGATTTGTTAACTTTTTGTTGGTTATAGATGTCCTTGTATGACTTCAATCATGCAATAAATGTCAAATAGATGACGTAGTGTTCCACGTGAAACACCGATTTATTTGTACTTTCAATTTAGTATACTGTATTCGCTGCTCATGATGTGATCTCTATATTGGTGTCGAAATCTCGACCTCCGAAAAGAATGACTCCGACACTTACAGCTCCGGTAGAAGTTTCTTTTTAATTTGCTTGCTCGCAAGGGGTAGGTCACACTCAGTCAAGGGCTAAGTGAACACCTCCGAAATGGTTCAGTTTAACAAGATATTTATACAGTAAAACCAAAGTTATGGCCTCTCCCTGTGTATTGCTCTGTCTCACAGTCAGTGAATACAGATAAAGAGTTAATTACTATATCCTGGTCCTGACATGGTATCCAGATATTTCCTTTTGTCAGGGTTATCAGTTGGCCAGCCGGCCATTACTCCATGAGTCATAGGTAATGGGCTATCACCTGTCTTGTATTGTGTCAGGATTGTTCCAATTTCCTGGTCAGTTTATCTGTTTGCATCAAATGGATGAGGTCTCGGAAAGAAGATAATGGCTAGAAGATAAGGGTGGGGTGACATGGAACTCCTGTAGTGTAGACAATAGGAGAGCACCATGGGGGGGGGGGGGGGTTACTTGTCTCAGCATGACTTGTCTCCTAGCTGTCTGATGGCCATCAGCCATCTCAAACCAGGTTTAGCTGTTTATGCAAGCTGACTGCTAAAATGCAGAAAGTTCTGGAAGGGCCAGGACTCCATTTTGATCAAAAGGCACATAAATACCGTATGGTATCAGCTTAGATAAAAATACATTTCCACATTGGGGAGACTAAGCGTAGATTGGGTGACTGCTTTGCTGAACACCTCTGTTCAGTCTGTAAGTGTGACCCTGAGTTTCCGGTCACCTGTCACTTTAATTCTCCACTCCCACTCCCACTCTGATATCTCTGTCCTCGGACTCCTACACTGTTCCAACGAAGCTCAACGGTAGCTCGAGGAACAGCACTTCATCTTTCGTTTCGGCACTTTACAGCCTTCTGGACCCAACATCGAGTTCAACAATTTCAGACCATAACCTCTGGCCATCTTTGGCTCCCTTTCCCTCCCACCCGCCCCCCCCCCACCTTATGTTTTTTTTCTTCTCTTTTTTTTCTCTTTGTAATGGCAGCTGGTTATTACTCTGCCATTCACACCCTATCTAGATTGACCTTTTTCTAACTTCTGTCATTACCATTTCAATTCGGCCCATCATCCCTTTTGTCTCTCTAATCTCTCCTGCCTTCCACCCTATCACAGACCTTCCCCTCCCCCTTTCAGTACTTAAGAATGTGTTCTTTTCAAACATTCGGCAGTTCTGACAAAGGGTCGTTGACCCGAACCGCTAACTCTGTTTTTCTCTCCACAGATGCTGCCTGACCTGCTGAGATTTCCAGCATTCTGTTTTTATTTCAGATTTCAGCATCAGCAGTATTTTGCTGTTGTGTTGATTACTGTATATTTTTTATGCCCGACAAACATGAAACACAGTGCTGCATTGTTTTCTATTTTATTCCAGGTGAATGGTGTTGATATCAGCAATGTACCTCACAACTATGCTAGGTCTGTGTTTTCACAGCCTGGCACTGCTCTACATCTCACTGTTCTAAGGGAGAGACGATTTGGTGGTCGAACACATATCCACCCTGATGGCAGCTGTATGCGAGAAAATGGCTTTCATGTGACTTTGCTTAAAAGGGACTCTAGTGAGCAGCTTGGTATTAAATTAGTTCGTAGAACCGATGAGGCAGGCATCTTCATCCTGGATCTTCTGGAAGGTGGTTTGGCTGCTCAGGATGGGAGACTGTGCAGCAATGATCGGGTGCTTGCAATAAATGGACATGACCTCAAACAGGGAACACCCGAACTTGCTGCCCAAATTATTCAGGTAAAATTATTTTAGTGCATCAAATATATTGGTATATTGTCAAACATTTGGCTTGAAATTGCTTTAATATTAAAGTCCATGCTGCAATGCTACTACAGGTAGTAGCTTTGCTTTGAATAAATACAATAATAAAACTAAGAGTATAATTATGTGTAATTAGGAGCTTTACAAAAATGTGGCTTAATTTCATATTGCACAGACAGTAATAACATCGTGGAGCAAAGCAAGGTGCAGTTATTTGGGTTTTTTCTTCATTTTTTTTTAACATATTTTGTGCTTATCAAGTGCTAGGGACTGGAATTCAGATTTCAGGCACCGTTTGCTAGTCATCAGATACTCCCAGGTCA
Source organism: Pristiophorus japonicus (assembly GCF_044704955.1). Classification (NCBI taxonomy): domain Eukaryota; kingdom Metazoa; phylum Chordata; class Chondrichthyes; family Pristiophoridae; genus Pristiophorus; species Pristiophorus japonicus. Next base: position 165,069,873 of record NC_091986.1, on the reverse strand, counting down.
GGATTAAGTGCACAAAATAACTCTCAAAATAGCTTTAACACAACCGGGTGCAGAACAAAGCTCCCTCCACTCTGTCCCATCAATGTGCTTCAGCCCTAACTCAGAAGTGCACCTGCTCCTGCACCACTGTGACATTTCTCACATCAACCATTATTACTTCGATCATTCTGGTACAGATGATTTATATTTAATAAGTCTGCACCAGCTGTTAGAGCCTCAACACCTACAGGAGAGCTTCTATACTGCTCTTCCTGATTGCACTACTTTTTCAGTTTCATAGGGGTCAAGTTTCAGCCTGAGTTTCTCCTATATTTTTGGAGCAACTAGTTTAGAATGGAGTATCTTAGAAATTGCAATTCTAGGCATTTAGTTTGCTCCAGTTCTAGTCAGTTACAAGAGTTTCATTTTGGAACAGATTTTTTTTCCAAAAGGGGCGTGTCCGGCCACTTCCGCCTGTTTTGCAAGTTTAGGCAGTAAAAACTTACTCCAAACTAACTTAGAATGGAGTAAGTGTAGATTTTTGTACGTTCAGAAAAACCTTACCTACACTTTAGAAATCAGGCGTAGGGAACGAGGGTGGGGAGAGGGGGGGGGAAAGGAAGTAATTAAATTCTTCAAGCATTCAACAGTCTCACTTATACAAACAAAGAGCCACCCTGAATAAAAAATTATAAATAAAGCAAATAAAAAATATTGAATATTCCCACCTGTGTGAAGCAGTAGCAGCCTTCGAGCTGCGGTGCTTCAAGCAGGCCTTCCATGTAGGAGGCGGGGCGGCATCAGTGGCTCGACGGCAGCCGAAGAGGCAGGAAGCAGCCTTCGAGCTGCGGAGGAGGCTGAGGCCATTCGGCCAGGGGACAGGAGAGGAACACGGTTGGGGCCACACACACAGGCAACGCAGCAGCCTCCACAGCTGTGAATTTATTTTTATAGGCTGCAGGCCGTTCGGCCAGGAGACAGGGCAGGCGTGCAAAGCACCGGGAGGGAGAGCGAGCCAGCCAGCCAGCCAGTTTAAAAGTTAAATTTGTAAATCAAGTATGGGTGCTGCATTGTCAACACCACAGATTATGCAATGGTTCGCCAGCAATTCACTGCATAGGAGAGAATTGATTAGAGCTCACCGCACCAGGAACATCATAGCCCATAGGCTGATGGGTAGGAGACCTTACCCACGTCGGCAATATCGAGCCAGGCGCTCGTACCTGGACATGAGTGAGGCTGATTGTGTCAGAAGCCTGCGTTTCCGCAGAGAAGTTGTCGTTGAGATCTGTGATATGCTGAGAGCAGATTTGCAGCCCAGAAACAGAACGCCAACTGCCTTGTCTGTTGCAGTGAAGGTAACAGCTGCACTTGCCTTCTATGCCTCGGGATCGTTTCAGGCTACAACTGGAGATGTGTGCGCCATTTCTCAACGTGCAATACATGCCTGCGTTTACCAGGTCACGGCTGCACTGTATGCACGGAAGAATGACTTCATCAAGTTCACAATGACCACATAAGTGATCCATGACAGGGCTGTGGGCTTCTTCAAGATTGCTAGCTTTCCCAAAGGTACAGGGCTGCATTGATTGTACCCACATCATCCTGTGGAGGATTCCAAGCAGTATAGGAATAGAAAAGGTTTCCACTCCATCAATGTGCAGCTCATGTGTGACGACAAGCAGTGCATCATGTCAAGTCGATGCGAGATACCCTGGCAGCATTCATGCGTTCATCCTACGCAACAGCATTATATCTGACATGTTTGAGCAGCAGCCAGAAGGGCAGAGCTGGCTACTGGGAGACAAAGGATACAGCCTGACCACCTGGCTCATGACACCCCTACGCGTGACACGGACAGAAGCTGAACGTCAATACAACATGGCACACATTGCGACGCGCAGCATCATAGAGAGGACCATTGGCATATTGAAACAGCGTTTCCGATGCCTGGACCATTCCGGAGGCCACTTACAATACTCTCCTCAGATTGTCAGTCACTTCACTGTTGTGTGCTGCATGCTGCATAACTTAGCCATCATGAGGCAGCAGGAGCTGGTAGTGGAACCAGAAGACCCAATGAGGGGCCAGTGCCTGATAGTAATTTGGAAGAGCAGGATGAGGATGATGACGATGATCAGGAAAGCATGCAAGTGCCTGATGCCGGAGAACGAGGTCGGAGGAGGGCCATCCATCATGCTCCTTTAACGATTGCTCGAGCCTTGCGCCAGCAGCTCATCCGTGAACGCTTCAACTACTGTTGCCTGAGGGCTCTGCGACCACTGTTGCGCATGGACATGTTTATTCTTTGGAGTTGTTCCTATGTTGTGTTGTGTTAATGGAACATGATTCAGTTTTAATGAAAAAATATTTTATTGAAAAGTTAACGTCACTGTAATAAAATATTTGTTGTATCAAACTTTACTTTTTAATATGACTCTTGAAGATCACATAAACTTGTAAAGTTACAAAACAATTTCAATGTGAAAAATCTTACACTCTTAAGATCACTTAAACTTCAAGATCACTTTTTAGGTGCAAAATTAAATAAGTTACAAAATGTGAGAGCATTTACACTATAAGATCACTTAAAAACCCTAAGATCACTTATAAGTTGTAAAGTTACAAAACTTATAAAACAATTTCAATTTGAAAAACGCTACTACAGCTGCATCAAGAACAAGAACAAAAGCAGCAAAGAAAGGCTGCAACCATGTCTCATCCACATCTCAGTGAATGTTCACTTCTTCATGGGGGTGTCATTTGATTGGCTGGGCTGTGTGCCCTTATTGCAGTAGCTATCTTCATGAGGGCCTGTGCCATCACTTGCATGCCCTCCCTGATGGCCTGTGCCGTCGATTGCACTCCCTCGGACATTCCCTCCCTCAGTTCCTGTGTCATCACTGCTATTTCTCCCATCAGGACCGTCACCTCTTCACCCACTGCACTGATGCTACCAATGAGTGATTGGGTAAGCTCATTGGTCTCCATATCCAATATCACAACCTAAGCCGCATCTGTTGCACGCTGCATTTCAGGAGAGCGTGTCTCCAATCTCCTTTGCCTGGGTCTGCCTCATGGCACCACTACACTGGGAGCCGCGGGCTGGGACGGTGGGACGCTCGGTGTTCCAGACGGCAGTACTAGAGTGGGAGGCGCAGGCTGGGATGGTGCGGCCCTGGGTCTTGCATCCGGCACCACTCGAGTGTGAGCTGTGGGCTGGGATGGTGGGTGAATGGGTGTAAACTGCTCCATTATAACACCAGCACCACTGGGACCCACAACATCAGAATCAAAACCATGGAAGGTGGAACCAGAACCTGTGAGTGGGAGGCGCAGGCTTGGACGGTGGGCCACTGGCTGTAAACTGCTGGATTACACCAGCAGCACCACTGGGACCCACAACATCGGAATCAAAACCATGGAAGGTGTTGAAACTCTGATGCCCCTTAATGTGGGCTTATAAACATTAATTTGGAAGGTCTCCTCTGTAGACATTTCAGTCATCGCTGCCAGCATCCAGTCTGGATCGTCCGCATCTGGTTCTACTGGTTCTTGTTCAGGATCTTCAGGGGTGGCATCATCATCATCATCTGCAAAATATATCAGATCAGTCAAATGTTTAACAGCAAAGGAGGGAGCAGGATGGGTGGCATGAGTACTCTCACATATAGCAGGCCAGGCAGCAGGTTGATTTGAAGGGCCACGATGCATTTTCAGGACTTACCCTCTTCCTCGCGTGTGGGCCCAGCTTGTGCTGTACTGATTGCTTTTCTCCATGTACGACTCATCATAGCAGCTACCCTCTGTTCCAAGGGTGTCTGGATGCAGATTGGGCGTAGCTCCTCCTGTCCGAGTTGCTTCCCTTTTGTTGTGGGCCAATTTCTTCTGCAAAGATTAAAGTATAACCTTTTACAGAGTGCGTCTTTCTGCAGGGTGGGACATACAGATAGTCACATGACAATTACGATTACATTAAAAAATGAAAATATTACTTACACTAACTACTTGACCAAGGTTGTGCCATTTCTTTTTACACTGGCTTCCAGATCTCATGGTGAGACTCGAGATGCTCAGCGCCCTCTCGGATGCACTTCCTCCACTTAGAGCGGTCTTTGGCCAGGGACTCCCAGATGTTAGTGGGGATGTTGCACTTTATCAGAGAAGCTTTGAAGGGTGTCCTTGTAACGTTTCTTCTGCCCACCTTTGGCTTGTTTGCCGTGAAGGAGTTCCGAGTAGAGTGCTTGCGTTGTGAGTCTCGTGTCTGGCATGTGAACTATGTGGCCTGCCCAGAGGAGCTGATCAAGTGTGGACAGTGCTTCAATGCTGGGGATGTTGGCCTGGTCAAGGATGCTAACGTTGGTGCGTCTGTCCTCCCAGGGGATTTGTAGGATCTTGCGGAGACATTGTTGGTGGTATTTCTCCAGCAACTTGAGGTGTCTATTGTACATGGTCCATGTCTCTGAGCCATACAGGAGGGCAGGTAGACCATGAGCTTGGTGGCAGATTTGAGGGCCTGGTCTTCGAACAGTCTTTTCCTCAGGCGGCGGAAAGCTGCACTGGTGCACTGGAGGCGGTGTTGAATCTCGTCGTCAATGTCTACTCTTGTTCATAAGAGGCTCCCGAGGTATTGAAAATGGTCCACATTGTCCAGGGCCGCGCCGTGGATCTTGATGATTGCGGGGCAGTGCTGTGTGGTGGGGACAGGATGGTGGAGGACCTTTGTCTTACGGATGTTTAGCGTAAGGCCCATGCTTTCGTATGGCTCAGTAAATACGTTGACTATGACTTGGAGTTCAGCCTCTGTATGTGCGCAAACGCAGGCGTCATCCGCCTACTGTAGCTCGATAACAGAGATTGGTATGGTCTTGGACCTGGCCTGGATACGACGAAGGTTGAACAGGTTCCCACTGGTTATGTAGTTTAGTTCCACTCCAGCGGGGAGCTTGTTGACAGTGAGATGGAGCATGGCAATGAGGAAGATTGAGAAGAGGGTCTGGGCAATGACACAGCCCTGCTTGACCCCGGTCCGGACGTTGATTGAGTCTGTAATGGATCCGTTGGTTAGGATCATGGCCTGTATGTCGTCGTGGAGCAGGCGGAGGATGGTGATGAACTTTTGGGGGCATCCGAAATGGAGGAAGATGCTCCATAGACCCTTGCTGTTGACAGTGTCAAAGGTTTTTGTTAGCTCGAAGAAGGCCATGTATAAGGGCTGGTGCTGTTCCCTGCATTTTTCCTGCAGCTGTCGCGCTGTAAAAATCATGTCCGTTGTACCCCGTAGGGAATGAAATCCACACTGTGACTCCAGGAGGAGCTCCTCGGCCAAAGACGGTTGAGGAGGACTCTAGCGACGACTTTCCCAGTGGCTGATAACAGGGAGATTCCTCTGTTTTTACCGCAGTCGGACTTGTCCCCTTTTTTAAAGATGGTCACGATTACTGCATCTCTGAGATCTCCCAGCATGCTCTCCTCCCTCCAGATGAGAGAGATGAGGTCATGTGTTCGTGCCAATAGTGCCTCTCCACCATACTTCAGTGCCTCAGTGGGAATTCCATCCGCTCCCATAGCCTTGTTGTTCTTAAGCTGACTTATGGCTTTTTCTACCTCGTGCAGTACTGGGGTTTTACTGAGGTGGTGGCGGGTAGCATGCTGCGGATGGAGTCGAGAACACTCAAGTCAAAGGTAGAGTCTCGATTGAGGAGACCTTCGAAGTGCTCCTTTCAGCGGGCCCTGACTGCCTCGGTGTCCTTGATGAATGTTTCACCGTTCTTGGCCAGCAGTGGGGTGGGGCCTTGGGTGTTTGGATCGTAGGTGGCCTTGACTGCAATGAAGAATCCTCACACATCATGGCTGTCGGCCAGCTGCTGTATCTCCTGTGCTTTCTCATTGTAAATAGGACCCTTCCAGCCAATAGACAGTAGAGACTTTCATTGCAACCTAGGCTGGTTTTTATCGCGTGTTTAAGATAAAAGACCAGTGTCTCACCCATTGCATCACAACAATTCCCATTTTTTACTTTCTTTAATTCTTCTGAAATGTTTTCATTTTAAGCGTTAATGAATAGGGTATGAAGTCACCTGTAAGTCAAGGTTTTCTTTACATGTTTTTCAGGCCAGTGGTGAAAGAGTTCATTTCATAATCTGTAGAATGGCAGAGCAGCAGCTCTCAAATGTTATTCGAGAACTGGGATCTCATACAAGTCATCAGCATCCATCCCAACATACACAGCTCCTGCTCCACAGCAGACCAAGTACCCACAAGGTGAGTGAGAAAAATAATGCCAGAATGAATCTCTTTAAAATGCACGGTTTACATTACTTGAGCCTGTTCGCTGCCAACGGATTAGCTGTGTTATCAGAATGGTTCTGAAATATTTTCAGTTAACTTCACGTTAGTATGCTAGACTATCACTTGATATTAAATGTTCAATTAAAATTATTGACATCAAATTATAATCAGCAATATAATTATTCTTTGTCCATTAGGGATCATTTTCCAGTTCTCAGTGTGGTACTTTTTATTGCTTATATCTTAAGCATCTGCAACGATAATATATCACTCCATTCTTGAATATTATTCTTGAATCCATCATGCACGCTTTAATGCCATACTTAAACATAATAGAATTTTTATTACATTTTCTTGGCCTCTTTTGTCAGGAATGATATAGCATGGGTTTACATCTGTGATTCTCTAGGCAGAGTGCTCCCAATCTTGACAGGAAGAGGGGCAAGCAGAGGCTATCCACTTCCCCATAGGAAGGGAAAATCAATTAATAACAACTTGCATTGAGAAAGCACCATTAACATAGTAAAACCTTCCAAGGCGTTTCACAGGAGCATTATCAAACTAAATTTGACACAAGCTACGTAATGAGATATTGGAACAGTGATGAGATAGATTTTAAAGAGCATCTTAAAGGAGGAAAGAGGGTAGAGAGGCGGAGGAGTTTCGTGAGGGAATTCCAGAGCTTGAGGCCTAGGCAGCTGAAGGCAATGGTGGAATGATGAAAATCGGCGATTTGTAAGCGGCCAGAATTGGAGGAGTGCAGAGATCTCGGAGGGTTGTAGGGCTGGAGGAGATTCCAGAGAGAGGATGGGATGAGGCCATGGAGGGATTTGAAAACAAAGATAAGAATTTTTAAATCGAGGCGTTGCTGGACCAAGAGCCAATGTAGGTCAGTGAGCACAGGGTGATGGAAGAATGGGACTTGGTGTAAGTTAGAATACGGGCTGCATAGTTTTGGATGAGCTCATGTTTACGGAGTGAGCAAGATGGGAGGCCGGCCAGGAGAACATTGGAATAGTTAAGTCTAGAAGTAACAAAGGCATGGATGAGGACTTCAGCAGCAAATGAGCTGAGGCAGGGGTGAAACAGGCGATGTTACAGAGGTGGAAGTAGGTGGTCTTGGTGATGGAGCGAATAAGGGGTTGGAAGTTCATCTCAGGGTCAAATAGGATGCCAAGGTTGTGAACGTTCTGGTTCAGCCTCAGACAGTGGCCAGGGACAGGGATGAAGCCGGCGGCTGGGGAACAGAGTTTGTGGCAGGGACCGAAGACATGGCTTCAGTCTTCCCAATGTTTAGTTGGAGGTAATTTCTGCTCATCCAGTTTTGGATGTCGGACAAGTAGCGTGACAAATTAGAGGCAGTGGAGGGCTCAAGAGTAGTATCAGTGAGGCAGAGCTGGATATCGTCAGCGTACCTGTGGAACCGAACATGTTTTTGACTAATGTCATCGAGGAGCAGCATGTAGATGAGAAATAGAAGGGGGTCAAAGGATAGATCATTGGGGAACTCCAGAGGTAATGGTGCAGGAGAGGGAAGAGAAGCCATTACAGGTGATTCTCTAGCTACAACTGGATTAATAGGAATGAAACTAGGCGAGGGCAGTCCACGGAGGGCACTCCTGGAAGACCAAGGAGAGGTGTTGGAGGAGGATGGTGTGATCAACCGTGTTAAAGGCTGCAGACAGGTCGAGAAGGGTAAGGATGGATAGTTTACCATGGTCACAGTCACACAGGATGTCATCTTTGAGTGACCATTGAGAGTAAATGAATGAAAAAATCATGAAATAAGCTACAATACAAATAATTTCCAATATGTATAAATGTATTCATGGAGAAAATGTTATTACATTAATATTTTGATACATTGAATGAAAACAGAAGTTTTTCCCTATTTCCTCAGGACTTCTCCCAATGTGTTACTTGCCAAGAAAAGCAGATCACTGTAAAGAAAGAGCCTTATGAATCTTTAGGAATGACTGTAGCAGGAGGACGGGGCAGCAAAAATGGTGAATTACCAATCTTTGTCACCAGTGTACAGCCACATGGCTGCCTCTGCAGAGAAGGGAGGATCAAACGTGGTAAGACTACACACTGACCAGAGCCTCACAGGAACTCCTTTGGTGATTCAGCTGGATACCTTCATTTTAAATAGTAATATGTTTTCACCATGCAGGGTAGGGATTAAACAAATTGTACCTGCTATTCCTAACCTTAGAATTTGAATGCAGTGGGGAAAATTGAAGTGCTGACTAAACCCCCTGTTCACAAAACTTTTATGGATCTATGACATTCATCTTCTGTCATTTCTGTAGGCCTGCTAAAGCATTGCTTTTACAGATCGAAGCACATTTCATATATTTTATAACTAGATCTTTATAGATAAAGCGAGGTGAACAATATAAAGCAGAAATTCACTGTTGAACTCTAATGAAATGATTACATTGATGTTGAATTTTACAAATACAGCAAAATTATCTTTTTTTTTATTCAGTTAACTGCAGATGTAATACAGCTAAATGTTCATGCTTATTTTTGATCATTATAAATTAAACTTATGGAATCTGATGATAAACTAGAGCAGTTGCTACTATCTACATTTAGTAGCATCATCATCATCATAGGCAGTCCTTCAAAATCATGGAAGACTTGCTTCCACTCTAAAAGTGAGTTCTCAGGTGGCTGTCCAGTCCAATGTGGGAATTACAGATTCCGTAACAGGTGGGGCAGACAGTGGTTGAAGGAAAGGGTGGGTGGGGAGTCTGGTTTGCCACATGCTCTTTCCACTGTCTGCGCTTGATTTCTGCATGCTCTCGGCGACGAGACTCGAGATGCTCAGCGCCCTCCCAGATGCTCTTCCTCCACTTTGGACAGTCTTGGGCCAGGGATTCCCAGGTGCTGGTGGGGATGTTGCACTTTATCAAGGAGGCTTTGAGGGTGTCCTTGAAACATTTCCTCTTCCCACCTGGGGCTTGCTTGCCGTAGGAGTTTTAGTAGCATATTGCCTGAATATAGACTTTGAAGTAGAGAAGTGTTAGAGCAACTGGATGACACTGTGGAGCCAAAATTGCCCCTTATTTTAAGTTTCCGCCCAGTCGGTGCGGCCTCCCTGACGATTGGGACATTGCCCTCATGATTTCTTCATGCAGAGAAGGTGACCGCTCCACTCCCCCGACATCCGCCTGGCTCCTCTACGCATGCGATAAAGACATCATCATAGCACGCACTGTCTGGTCCCTGCCCCAGAAATGACATTGCCCAGAAATCGTCAATCGAATGGGTGTTGGTGCCAGAAGCAGGTTTTCATTTCACAGTCAAATGTGCAATCGAAACCGCCAGCATTATTTAATGGCATGCTGTGGCTCGCACCATTGTTGTCAGCCAAATTTTTATTCTGGGTTGAGGCTTGGGACGTTTTGCCTCTAATTTGGGCTTCAACCACTACTGGCCCTCACTTTGCATAGTCTCCAATATCAAACTTTGCTCCAAGAGCTAGCATTAGCAGAGTAGGCCACTGCTTGCCATTCCTGGCAGTGGACCACCTCCTCCACATTGTGCACGGCACAGTGGCTCGCAGAAGAGATCGGCGCTGCCAACTACACATACAGAGGCAGCGGGAGAGGAACAGCAATCGTATGGAGAAGGCCATATACCTGTACATGGAGAAGGACGTGGGGAAGGATGTGAAGAAGCACATGCAGCGAGGAGGAGGATCAGGGACGCAGACACCCAATGCCAGAGAGAGAGGGACATGGAGAAGGCAGCATCACTAGCAGGCAGATGTGTGCCAGCACCATCACCAGGATGTGGAGAGGGATGAGGAAGGTGGCAGAGCAAGACGTGGTGGAAAAAGGCCCTATGGTCCAAGGATCTTCAGACAACCGTTTTCCTACATGGACCTCAATGATGACCAGTATCTGCTGAGTCTGCGATTAAGAAAAGACGTGGTGACGGAGCTGTGCCATCTTCTCCAGCCAGACCTGCAGCCTCAAACAAGGGCGAGTACAGCTCTATCAGTGGCATCAAAGGTCACCATCACCGTAAATTTCTATACCACTGGATTTTTCCAAGGAGCCACAGCAGACATCACCAGCCTCTCCCAATATGCCGCGCATTGCTCCATCCGTCCGTCAGGTCAAAGGTGCTCTGTACAAGAGGAGGAGGGACTACATCTCCTTTCCAATGACCAGAGCGACGCAGTTGATGTGCTCCACTGGCTTCTTCAGGATAGTGGATTTCCCCAGGGTTCAGGCCGCCATATACTGCACTCATATGCCGCAGAACAATCTGGAGATGTTCTGAAATTGCAAGGGCTAACACTCAGTCAATGTCCAGTTGGTGTGCGACATCAACTAGCCACCAAATCATGGCCATTGATGCCCAGTATCCTAGCAACAGCCACGATGCCTTCGTCCTGGGGCAGACCAGCGTGCCAGGTCTGTTTCAGCCACCAAATGAAGGTCGCGGCTGGCTCCGAGGAGTCAAGGGATACCTACTGTGCACATGGCTTCTAACTCCCCTCCGCAATCCCATCACTCCTGCGCAGCAATCTTACAATGAATCTCATTCGGCCACCAGGTGCATCATTGAGCAGACTATCAGAATCCTTCAACAGCAGTTCCGCTGCCTTGATCGCTCAGGAAGAGTGCTGCAGTACTCGCCTGACTGGGTGTCCCTATTCGTCGTCGTCTGCTGCATGCTTCACAACCTGGCAATCATGAGGGCACAGCCATTCGCCGAAGACATAGCAGTAGCACCCGAGGAGGAGGAGGAGGTGCAGGAGGAGGCCCCGCGACCACTCGGGAAGCGGCCTCGCCATCCTGATCCTGCAAGGGACCTCCGAGACTGTCTCATTGCTGATCGTTTCCACTAAGTTGTTCGCCACTTCCAGCTTTATCTGTGCAGCCAATGAGCCCTTCCACACATCATTCCCCACACTGAAATGAGAGACAGCAACAGATATTGAAGTTTGAAATAAAGATTTATACAACAATAAGGTGCAGCAACATCAACATTCTCAATCACACATGTGCATTTCCTAAATCGTTGACCTCTTACTTCGACCTACTCTACAACTACGCCGCAGTGTCTCCCCTGTGGCTGCAGCATGGCTGTGGGAAGGCTGCTCTGTTTCACCTTCAGACGCTACAGATGCCCTTCTAGATCGCCCTCGACCAGCTCTGGCACTGGAAGGGCCGGCTGCAGACTGGCTCGCCTTAGCCTCGCGCCAGCACTCTGGATTGGCTTGGGTGCAAGCCATGGCTGGTTGCAATGACGGAGTGGTAAGGGCTATGATTGGGGATGGTGTGATCGTGAGAGAACACAGCATGTTCTGGCTCCAGTGAACCGACACCACTCCCCCGGGGCAGCACCTCAGCATCCCCACCAATCAGCTGGAGCACAGTTCGGTGGGCTGCTGCGACACCATCAGATTCCCGGTGGACTGTAGTGGACCCGGCAGCAATGGCAGCAGTCAGAGCTCGCATGGCATCGAGCTGAGACTGCGTGAGAGCATTCTGAACAGCCTGCAGCAGTCCTCTCCATTACAGCACTAAGACGTTGGGTCGCTTCTGCCTGTGCTGTAATGGCAGTTGTCACATCGCCCATGAGATGCATCATGAGATCTGGATCTGCATGGTTACTCTAGGAGTCCAACATCTTCTGTAGATTTGCAAAGATGGGCCCCATGGTGTGCACAGAGCTGTCTGCAATGCGGGAGGCAGACTCCTCCATGCTCCTGATCACTTGCGACAGGCTGTCAGGCACCTTGCCATTGCCCCTACCATCTCCGAGTGCATGGCCAGCACCCTTTGTTTGAACGCATCCACATTGACGTGCTCATCTGAGTCCAGTCCAGCAGAACTCACGTGCAAACTCGCCCTCCGGAGAGCTGGCTCCCGAGGTTCCCTTTGCTCTTGACCATGCTGCAGCCCACTCGGGCCTGGTGCATCACCCAGTGCAGGCCTCTCTCCTAAGCTAAACTGCAAACAACACATACTCCCAGTGGAAGCGTAAGAAGCAGTGACACAGTGCTTGGAGCTGTCTTTCCCTCGGCATCCATCTCCTCCCACATTTGGTCGCCATCGTCACTTGGCTCACGGGGCTCAGGCTCAGGCTGGTCCATCTCCGGGGTATCATCTGCAAGCATAAATGGGACAAAAGTGGCGTAAGGGTGAGGGAGGTGGGTGGGCCATGCAGCAACCAAGGTGCACACATTGCTGACCACATGACTAATGGGCGTTTGTGCAGTTACGGACAGATGGCATTAAAGGAAGGCCTTAACTTACCAATGCTGCTCCCAGTGGGATCGACGCTGCCTGTGGCCACTGGGCAGGCAACCTGTGGCCCCATTAGCCACAGTACCCTTTCCTCCACATCGGTCAGCTGCTGCAGCTCAGCCTCTCCACCTCCAGTCCTCTGCTGCTCCCTACAGTTATGTGCCATCTTGGCCTACAAAGCAAAGAAGGGTTGGTGAGTAGCAGTCCAGTTAGACATCTGGATATAATTGGATGTGCAGCTTCGTGAGTATGCACACATGACATACAGATGACGCACCACTGAAATGCTGCTTTAAATAAGAGTTGGGGAAGGAGAGGCTCAGAGGCCAAAGGTCAATAGTAGGGGGAGCATGTACTCGCTTTCACCACTTGAGTGATGTCGTTGAACCTCTTCCGGTACTGAATGCCCGTCTGGTCCAGTATTGAGCTTGCCGACACCTCTGCAGCCACCTCTGCCCAAGCATCTCAAAAGACCTGCCGAGAGGGCCTGCTAGGCTCTGGAAATAGGAGCTGCCTCCTTCCCTTCACAGCTTGCAGCACCATCTCAAGTTGGGCATCTGTAAATCTGCACACACTCGTGCTACCTCTCTGACTTGCCATTTTACCACATGAACCACAACAAACACAGCAATCATATTGATCAGAATGAGCAGTACCTACCTGAAATACCTGCCCTTAAATAAGGCCAGGGAGCAGCTGCCTCGTTATGAGTGAATGCAAGTCAGGTGAAATTGAGTCCTCATTTGGTGATCGCGCCCCTACACCGTTTCGCGGAGGCCATTTCTGCCCCCAACACAGCCCCATTCATTTTTTAGGTCAAAAGTGCCCAAAATCGCTCTCTTCCCCGCCCCATCAACCCTGGCAGTAATTCGCCATTTAATTCGAATTATCTGCCCCAATCAAGGCGGAGGGCAATTTTGGCCCCTGTAAGTTAGCATGCTTAAAGCATGATAGGATGCACCTTTTCAACAACAATTCCACACGTCCTATATTATTATTCCCCGTGTCTGTTTTTGAATGCATGTTTATGATTGACATTCTAACTCTATTCCATTTGTTTTTGCTAGCTTTTATGAGCTGTTGTATAGGCTGATAGATGAACAGTCATTTTGTAGCAGAGAACATTGTCACTTGGTGTGGCAATGAGAGCTGAGATAAGGTAGCAAAGTCAGTTTTGTTGCTCTGTAATATGTCTCTTGAGTTATTGCTGTCAACTATAAAAAGTATCAGCCCCCTCATTTCTTCTAAGGAATCAGTGCAACAAACTATTTTTCTGCCTCAATAAAAAATGTAAAAAAATGTTTTCCCAATGTAATAGTTTTGTTTTGTTGATGGAAATTCCAAAACGTCTTATGGATTACATGTTAATCAATGATCTTGCGAAAGTGTCAGAATAGATGGTAAAGTAAGGAAAGGATATTTGTAATTTAATCTGTTGGGGAAATGCAAGCACCACAAGACTAAAATACATTGATTAATGGGAAGCTGAAAATAAGTCTCTGATTATTTAAACAGGGGATGTACTATTGAGCATCAATGGTATTGACCTGACCTGTCTGAGTCACAGTGAAGCAGTGGCCACACTGAAAGCTAGTGCTACCTCACCAGATGTTATACTGAAGGCACTGGAAGTACAAACAATAGAAGAGCAGGGCCAAGCTGCAGATGAGCAACTGAGCACAAACCATGAGAATGAATATGATACCAGTTGGTCACCATCATGGGTCATGTGGCTAGGATTGCCAAGGTGAGTGATTTATGTACTCTGTCTCTGTCAGGTGGCATTAAGACTCTTTTCAATGTTAACTCAGAAATGCCAAAGACATTTTGCATCAATTTATTTCCTTCAACAAGTATTGTGGCTTATCGAATAATGTATAATTGCTTACATTTCTCTAGTTCTTCATCTTCAGCATTTCTACATATCAAGGGAATGCATGAAATTGGCACTGTCCATCATGAGGTGAGGACTTTAAATTTGTCTTTCCCCATCAAGAAAAATGTTGACATACTCGAGCGTAGGATTGCTATTGCCGAATTAGCATATCTGATTCAAAACTCCAATCAGTGCACTTTTCTGAAAACTCCATGTTGATGCCAATTGAGACTGGGGCCAGGAGCACTGACTGGTGCTAACACACCAAAGTGCTTTCAAGCCTTGCCTGGTATTGAGCATTTGGCATCAACTCCAGTGATGTTTGCTAAATGGGTTGGCCCTTTAGCTTGGTCCTTTAGCAGACCAGAGCGGGATAAAAGAGCGCCCAAACAGCGCGAGACCAGCAGACCAGAGCGGGAGAATAAAGGAGCGCCCAACCAGCACAAGACCAGCAGACCAGCGGGGATCAAAGAACGCCCAACCAACACGAGACCAGCGGGGATGAAAGTGTGCCCGACCAGCGCGAGAACAACAGACCAGCGGGGATAAAAGAGCTAGCTGGGAGTAGTGCAAACGGACCTATGAGGGGAGAGAAGTAAAAAGTAATCCAAGTGTGACGTCACAGGAAAGCACATAAGTGATTGGTTGGTCAGTATTTCTTTTTTTCTAAACTTGGGCATTGGTTTAAATTAAGAACCGGGATTAAAAACTAAACATAGATAATTGATATTTCCAAACTTGAAAACTTAATTAATTAAATAAAATACATTAGTGATGGCAGGGCGAGCGATGTGCTGCAGCATGTGGGAGCTGGTGGACACCAGAGTGATCCACGGTGACCACATCTGCAGTAAGTGTTGGCTGCTCAAGGAACTTCAGCTCTGAGTTGATGAGCTGGAGTCTGAGCTTCAGACACTGATACATCAGGGAGGGGGGAAAGTTACCTGGACACCGTGTTCCAGCAGAGAGTCATACCCCTTAGGTTAAATAATTCAAATTTGGTCTTTGGTCAGGGACAGGAGTGTGTGACTACGAGTGAGGCAAGTATGGGGACCCAGGATGTAATGATGGAGGAGCCTCAGCGCATGCTTTTGTCCAACAGGTACAAGGTTCTTACTCCCTGTGTGGACGAGAGCAGGGACTGCAGGGAGGCTAAGAAAACTGACCACAGCACCGTGGTAAAGGGGGCTATTCAAGTTAGGGGAGTAAAAAGAAATGTAGTGTTAGGAGACAGTGTAGTTAGGTGAAATATACTGTTCTCTGCAGCCGAGAACATGAGCCCCAAAAGCTGTGTTGCCTGCCCAGTGTCAGGGTTAAGGACATTTCCTCTGGGCTGGAGAGGAACTTGGAGTGGGAGGAGAAGGATCCAGTTGTCGTGGTCCACGTAGGTACCAACGACATAGGTAGGACAAAGAAAGAGGTTCTGCTGAGGGAGTATGAGCAGTTTGGGGCTAAATTAAATTAAAAAAACAGAACCACAAATGTAATAATCTCTGGATTACTTTCAGCAGAGAGGAGATAGGGAAAGCCAACCCCAATGGCACCCTCCTCCTGACTAAATGCTTAGATCACGGCCTCGTCATAACTAATACTCTGTTCTGTCAGGAGGACAAATATAAAGCTTCATTGCAATACTTTCGCTCCAAGCCCTGGCATTTGCTAGACTATGTTATCGTCTGAGCGAGGGACCGCAAAGATGTGCTCATCGCCCGCGCCATGACAGGAGCTGACGACTGCTGGACAGACCATCACCTAATTCGTTCTGTCGTCACCATCAACATTGCCCAAAACAGCAACAACAACAGAAACAATGCCGCAGGAAAATCAACGCCGGTGCACTCAAAGATCCTGCTAAGAAAGCCCTATTCAGCCAGCGCCTCGCTACCAACCTGACGATTCCCAGTGACCCAGAGATGCAGAGTGTCCACAGTGTCTGGTCAACCCTCAAATCTTCCATAATCAGCACCTGCTTGGTCACTCGACCAGGAAACACCAAGACTGGTTCGACAAGAACGACCAGGAGATCCAAGAGCTAGTATGCCACAAGCGCAAAGCATTCTTGGACTGGAAGCAGCAACACAACTTGAGAGCAAGAAAGCAGCTCTACAGATGTCTGAAGGCTGAGGTCCAACAAAAAACTTTCGACCTAAAGAACAGATGGTGGGTGGCGAAAGCTTAAGAAATCCAGCAGCTAGCCGACAACCACGTCATGCAGGGATTCTTCAGCTCAATTAAGACGACCTATGGCCCAAGGCCCTACCCCACTACTGGCCAAGAACGGAGAGGTGCTCATCAAGGATAGAGAGGCAGTCAGTGCCCGCTGGAAGGAGCACTTCGAGTATTTTCTCAACCGAAACTCTTGTCTTCGACGTGATTGTCCTCTACTCCATCCCGTCACCATCTCTGCAAAGCCCCATCCCAGCATGAGACTGAAAAGGCCATCCGACAACTGAAGAACAAGAAGTCATCAAGAGCAGATGGAATCCCCGCCAAAGCACTAAAACATGGCGGAGAAGCACTCCTGGCGCAGATCCACGACCTCATCTCTCATATGGTAGGAGGAGATCATGCCAGGAGATCTCAAAGACCCTGTAATTATGACCATCTTCAAGAAAGGTGACAAGTCCGATTGCAATAACTACAGAGAAATCTCCCTGCTGTTGACCACCAGGAAATTCATCGCAAGAATCCTCCTGAATCGCCTTCTTCCTGTCCCAGAGTCGCAATGCGGATTCCATCCACTAAGGGGCACAATGGACATGATCTTCACCGTACGGCAGATACAAGAGAAATGCAGAGAACAGCATCAACCTCTGTACTTGGCCTTTTTCGACCTCACAAAAGCAATGAGGGATTACCGAGCATCCTCCTCCGATTTGGCTGCCCTCAAAAGTTTGTCACCATTCTCCGCCTGCTCCACGATGACATGCAAGCCATGATCCTGACCAACAGATCCACCACAGACCCATTCCATGTTCAGACCGGCATCAAGCAAGGCTTTGTTATCACACCAACGCTCTTCTCGATCTTCCTTGCTGCAATGCTCCATCTCACCCTCGGCAAGCCTCCCGCTGGAGTGGAGCTAAATTACTGGACAAACGGGGATCTGTTCCACCTCCAGGCCAGATCCAAGGTCGTCCCATCCTCGGTCATCGAAGTACAGTAGGCAGACGATGCCTGCATCTGCGCATACTTGGAGGTCGAATTCCAAGCCATCGTCAACACCTTCACCCAGGCAAACGAGAGCATAGGCCTTACACTAAACATCCATAAGACAAAGGTCCTCTACCAACCTGCCCCCGCCACACAGCACTGCTCCCCGGTTATCAAAATCTACAACGAGACCTTGAACAACGTGGACCATTTTCCATACCTCGGGAGCCTACTGTCAACAAGGCATCGACGACGAGGTCCAACACCACCTTCAATGAGCCAGTGCAGCCTTCGGTCGCCTGAGAGAGTGTTTGAATACCAGGACCTCAAACCCTCATGGGCTAAACTCATGGTCTACAGAGCAGTGATGATACCCACCCTCCTATATGGCTCAGAAACATGGGCTATGTACTGCAGGCACCTCAAAACACTGAAGAAAGACCATCAACGCTGCCTCTACAAGATCCTGCAAATCCCTTGGCAGGATAAGCACACCAAACTCGGTGTCCTCACTCAGGCTAATATCCCCAGCATCGAAGTACTGACCACACTTGATGAGCTCTGCTGGATGGGCCACATCTCCCACATGTCTGACACGAGACTCCCAAAACAAGCGCTCTACTCGGAGCTCGAACACGGCAAGCGAGTCCCAGGTGGGCAGAGGAAATGCTTCAAGGACACCCTCAAAGCCTCCTTGAAAAAATGTGACATCCCCACCGACACCTGGGAATCCCTGGCCTAAGACCGCCCAAAGGCGCTGAACACCTCGAGTTTCTTCGCTGAGAGCAAGCTGAAGCCAAGCGTCGACAAAGGAAGGAGCACGTGGCAACCCAGGCACCCCACCCACCTGTTCCTTCAACCACCGTTTGCCCCACCTGTAACAGAGACTGTAGGTCCCGCATTGGACTCTTCAGTCACCTGAGAACTCATTTCTAGTGTGGAAGCAAGTCATCCTCGACTCTGAGGGACTGCCTA
The DNA here is from genome assembly GCF_044704955.1 of Pristiophorus japonicus. Taxonomy (NCBI): domain Eukaryota; kingdom Metazoa; phylum Chordata; class Chondrichthyes; family Pristiophoridae; genus Pristiophorus; species Pristiophorus japonicus. The sequence goes on along the minus strand of NC_091986.1, from coordinate 165,051,324 downwards.
TGATGATGATGATGATGACTACCTGAGCCACGAGCATAGGGTAAATAAGATTAGACAGATGAACGCGTGGCTCAATGGTTGGTGTGGGAGAAATGGGTTTCGATTCTAGCACCAGTACTGGGATAAGAGGGAGCAGTTCCGTTGGGACGGGCTTCTCTTGAACCTGGCAAATAAAATAACTAGGGCTGTCGAAAGGGCTTTAAACTAAATAGTGGGGGGGAGGGGGAGCGTAAATTTAAAAAGTCAAAAAGAAAGGAGAAGGCAAAAGCAGAGTAACGATAGGGCTAATGATAACCAGAGTGTGACAGGAAGGAACAGTGTATACACAAGAGTGCATCAGAAAGTGGGAAAAATGGTAAAAAGACTAAATTAAAAGCTCTTTATCTGAATGCACAGCATTCATAAGATAGATGAGTTGACGGCACAAATACAAATAAATGGGTATGATCTGATAGCCATTACAAAGACGTGGTTACAAGGTGACCAGGGCTGGGAACTGAATATTCTGGGGTATTTGCCTTTTCAGAAAGATAGACAGAAAGGAAAAGTAGGGGTAGCTCTGTTAATAAAGGATGAGATAAGAGCAGTAGTGAAAAATGATATTGGCTCAGAAGATCATGAATGTAGAATCAGTTTGGGCAGAGATAAGAAATAATAAGGGAAAGAAGTCACTGGTGGGTGTGGTCTACAGGCCCCCTAACAGGGACCACACTAGGACAGAGTATAAATCAAGAAATAATGGAGGCTTGTAAGAAAGATACGGCAATAATCATGGGCAATTTTAATCTTCATATTGATTGGACAAATCAAATTGACAAAGGTAGCCTTGAGAAAGAGTTCATGGAGTGTATGCGGGATGGTTTCTTGGAACAAGACGTTGTGGAACCAACCAGGGAGAAGACTATTTTAGATCAGGTAATGTGTAACGAGTCTGAATTAATTCATGATCTCGTAGAGAATGATCCTCTTGGGAAGAGTGATCATTGCTTGGTAAAATTTCACATTCAGTTTGAGGGTGAGGAAACTGGGTCTGAAACTAGTTTCCAGAACTTAAATAAAGGCAATTACAAATGTATGAAGACAGAGTTGGCTAAAGTTGACTGGGAAAATAGATTAAAGGGTAAGACGGTAGAGGAGCAGTGGTAAACATTTAAGGAGATATTTCAGAACTCTCAGCAAAAATATATTCCAGTGAGAAAGAAAGACTCTAGAGAAGGATGAACCATCGTGGCTAACTAAGGACATAACGGATGGTATCCAATTGAAAACAAAGGCATACAATGTTGCGAAGAATAGTGGAAGGTCAGAGGGTTGGTAAATTTTTAGAAACCAGCAAAGGATGACTAAAAAAATAATAGAGAGAAGATAGTTTATGAGGGTAAACTAGCAAGAAATATAAAAACAGACAGTAAGAGCTTCTACAGATATTTAAAAAGGAAGAGAATAGCTAAAGCAAACGTTGGTCCCTCAGAGGATGAGATTGGGGAATTAATAATGGGAAACAAGGAAATGGCAGAGTCTCTGAACAAATATTTTGTATTGGTCTTCACAGTAGAAGACACTAAAAACATCCCAATAATTAATAATCAAGGAGCTATTGGGAGGGGGGAAACTTAAAACAATCACTATCACTAGAGAGAAAGTACTAGGCAAACTAATGGGACTAAAGGTGGACAAGTCCCCTGGACCTGATGGCCTACATCCTAGGGACTTAAAATAAGTGGTTACAGAGATAGTGGATGCATTGATTGTAATCTACCAAAATTCCCTGGATTCTGGAGAGGTCCCAGCGGATTGGAAAACCACAAATGTAACGTCTCTATTTAAGAAAGGAGGGAGACAGAGCCTATAGACCAGTTAGCCTAACATCTGTAATTGAGAAAATGCTGGAGTACATTATTAAGGAAGTAGTAGCAGGACATTTAGAAAATCATAATACAGTCAAGCAGAGTCAGCATGGTTTTATGAAAGGAAAATCATGTTTGACAAATTTTATGGAGTTCTTTGAGGATGTACGAGCAGGGTGGATAAAAGGGAACCAGTAGATATTGTGTATTTGGATTTCCAGAAGGCATTCGTTAAGGTGCAACATAAAAGGTTACTTCACAAGTTAAGAGCTTCCGGGGTTGACGGTAATATATTAGCATGGGTAGAGGATTGGCTAACTAACAGAAAACAGAGAGTTGGGATAAATGGGTCATTTTCAGATTGGCAAATTGTAATTAGTGGGGTGCCATAGGGATCAGTGCTGAGGCCTCAAATATTAATGACTTGGAAGAAGGGACTGAGTGTAATGTAGTCAAATTTGCTGATGATACAAATATAGGTGGGAAAGCAAGTTGTGAGGAGGATGCAAAGAATCTGCAAAGGGATATAGATAGGCTCAGTGAATGGGCATAACATTGGAAGATGGAGTATAATGTGGGAAACTGTGACGTTATCCACTTCGGTAGGAAAAATAAAAAAGCAAATTTTTTTTTAATTGGGAAGAGATTACAAAATACTGAGGTCCAGAGGGATCTGGGGGTCCTTGTACATGAAACACAAAAGGTTAGCGTGCAGGTACAGCAAGTAATTAGGAAGGCAAATGGAATGTTGGCCTTTATTGCAAGGGGGATGGAGTATAAATGTACGGAAGTCCTGCTTCAACTGTACAAGGCATTGGTGAGACCACACCTGGAGTACTGCGTACAGTTTTGGTCTCCTTATTTAAGGAGGGATATAATTGCATTGGAGGCAGTTCAGAGAAGGTTCACTAGGTTGATTCCTGAGATGAAGGGGTTATATTATGAAGAAAGGTTGAACAGGTTGGGCCTATACTCATTGGAGTTTAGAAGAATGAGAGGTGCGATCTTATTGAAACATGTAAGATTCTGAGGGGGCTTGACAGGGTAGATGAAGAGAGGATGTTCCCCCTCATGGGGGAATCTAGAACTAGGAGGCATAATCTTAGAATAAGGGGCAGCCCATTTAAAATTGAGTTGAGGAGAAATTTCTGAGGGTTGTAAATCTGTGGAATTCGCTGCTTCCGACAGCTGTGGAAGCTGGGTCATTGAATACATTTAAGACAGAGATAGACAGTTTCTTAACTGATAAGGGAATAAGGGGTCATGGGGAGTGGGCAGGGAAGTGGACCTGAGTCCATGATCGGATCAGCCATGATCGTATTAAATGGCGGAGCATGTTCGAAGGACCCGATGGCCTACTCCTGCTCCTATTTCTTATGTTTTTGTGTTCTTATGTTTTACTGGGTTGATGATCATAAACTTTTGGCATTTTATGTAGATCATACCAAGTCTTTCTATGAGTTTTGTCAACAGTTTTGAAATCTGTACATGACTGTAATAAGATATGACCTGTAACCACCAGTATACCTTACCACCAGGGGTGCACTTGCAAGAGACAGGTATATAAGGGCAGGTCTCAGGCAAGTGCAGCATTCCAGAGCTGTGAAATAAAGATGCAGGTCCAGAGTGACCTTGACTTCACTACATGCCTCGTGTGAATCTGAACTGAGGGGACAGGACTTTACAGTGGCGACGGGTTATGGGATTACAGAATCCACAGAATGGCGAACAACGGATCAGATGAAAAGTACAATGCGGGAGACAATTGGGAGGACTTTATAGAAAGGCTCCAGCAAAGCTTTGTAACCAAAGACTGGTTAGGCGACGATAAGGCAGACAAGAGAAGAGCCCATCTCTTGACCAGCTGTGGCTCGAAAACATACGCTTTGGCACCCGAGAAACCAGCAAGCAAGTCGTTTGAAGAATTGAGCACACTGGTAAGAGACCACCTGAAGCCAGCGAGCAGCCTACTCATGGCCAGACACAGGTTCTACAACGACAGACGCTGTGTGGGCCAGAGCATACCCGACTTCGTGGCAGAACTTCAGAGGTTGGCTAGTTTATGTGAGTTCTCCGATTAACTGAGGCGAGAAATGCTGAGAGACTTTGTCATTGAAGGAATAGGTCAAGCAGGCATATTCCGAAAGCTCATAGAGACCAAGAACCTGGCCTTAGAGGCAACAGCACTGGTTGCACAGACATTCCTGGTAGGCGAAGAAGAAACGAGGTTGATTTACAATGCAGGTACGACAACTAACGAAATATTGGAACAAGAAGTTCACAGCACTAAACAAGCTGCTACCCACACACAGACAAAACCGGGAGAACAAGTTCTCGACAGCAGACAGAAGCCATCAAGGGCCACAGGAACGGCCGTTCACACCTCATCAACCCACAATGCGAGCAATCAACTACAAACTGAGAGAAGCTCAAGAGAGATCAGCCAGACGCAGCTCATTCTTTGGAAACTCTTTGAACAATGGAACAGGTCTGTGCTGGAAGTGTGGGAGTGGGCACTCGGCAAGGGGATGTCGATTTCAGCAGGCTGTTTGCAGAAATTGTGAATATACAGGCATTTGACCCGCATGTGCAAAAAAACGGCAGCTCGGCTGGGATACGAATCGGATGGGTCGGAAAGCGGACCAGAAGATGGTGGGGACAGGACCCGGGACACCGGTGTACAGCGGGTCAACACGATCAATGGCCGCTGCTCCTACAACAGGATGCCTCCTATAATGATGAGGGTCCTACTCAACGGGATATCTGTCAACATGGAGCTGGATATGGGAGCGAGTCAATCTCTCATGGGCGCTCAACAATTTGAACAACTGTGGCCGCATAAAAGAGACAGACCAAAACTCACAAGGGTCGACACCACACTAAGGACCTATACCAAAGAAATCGTACCATTCCTCGGCAGCGCCATGCTCTCTCTCACACACAAAGGGACAGTGAACCGACTTCCCCTGTGGATTGTCCCCGGAGACCCCCCAGCACTGCTGGGGAGAAGCTGGCTGGCAAAACTAAACTGGAAATGGGATGATGTCCATGCCATGTCATTAGAGGACCAGACCTCCTGCTCAACAGTTATAAAGTGATTTGAACATCTCTTTCAGCCAGGTGTGGGCACTATCAAAGGGGCCAAAGTCAAAATCTACATCACACAGGATGCTAGACCGGTCCATCACAAGGCCAGAGCTGTACCCTGTGTGATGAGGGAAAAGATTGAACACGAACTAGACAGGCTTCTGCGGGAAGGCATTATATCACCTGTAGAATTCAGCGACTGGGCAAGTCCCACCGTCCCAGTCATGAAGCCTGATGGATCTGTACGAATCTGTGGGGACTACAAATCTACCATAAACAGAGTCTCCCTACAGGACCAGTACCCGCTGCCCAGAGCGGAGGACTTATTTGCCACATTGGCTGGGGGTAAACTTTTCTCAAAATTAAACCTCACATCTGCGTATATGACGCAAGAATTGACCGAGGAATCCAAGCTACTCACCACCATCAACACACATCGAGGCCTTTTCATGTACAATCCATGCCCATTCGGCATCAGGTCGGCAGCTGTCATATTCCAGCACAACATGGAGAGTCTGCTCAAGTCCATCCCGGGGACGGTTGTATTTCAAGACGACATACTTATCACGGGCAGGGACACCGACTCCCATCTCCGTAATTTGGAGGAAGTACTAAAGCGGTTGGATCGGATAGGCCTACGAGTCAAGAAATCCAAGTGCCTGTTTCTCACACCCGAGGTTGAATTTTTGGGCAGAAGCATTGCCGCTGATGGAATCCGCCCAACAGAGTCCAAAACAGAAGCAATTCGCCTGGCATCCAGGCCCCGGAATGTCTCAGAACTGCGTGCCTTTCTCGGGCTACTCAATTACTTTGGGAACTTTATGCAGAACTTAAGCATGCTGCTGGAGCTTCTCCACGTGCTACTCAGTAAGGGGTGCGATTGGTTTTGGGGGGATGCCCAGGCACGCAACCTTCTGTGTTCCAACAGTGTTTTGACTTTCTTTGGCCCAGGTAAAAAGCTAGTTCTCACATGCGATGCGTCAGCGAATGGGGTCGGGTGCGTTTTGCAACATGTCAATAGTGCGGGCAAATTGCAATCCATAGCTTATGCCTCCAGGTCACTTTCGCGGGAGCGCGGGTACGGAATGGTAGAGAAGGAAGCGCTCACGTGCGTGTACGGTGTCAAAAAGATGCACCAATACATTTTCGGGGCCAAGTTCGCATTAGAAACCGACCACAAGGCCCTCACGTCCCTCCTATCTGAGAGCAAGGCAATAAACGCCAACGCCTCGCCGCGAATTCAACGGTGGGCACTCATGCTGGCGTCCTACAACTATACCATAAGGCACAGACTAGGCACAGACAACTGTGCCGATGCGCTCAGCAGGCTACCCCTGGCGACCACGGAAGGGTCTGACGAACAGGACTGTGAGATAGTCATGGCAATCCACAGGTTCACCCATGATGGCGCGCCAAATCAGAGCCTGGACGGCCAGCGACCCCACGTCATCCTTAGTAAAAAGATGTGTCCTAACCGGTGACTGGGCAGAGGCTCGCGATGCCTGGCCCGAGGAATTAAAACCCTTTCACATGCGCATGCATGAGCTATCACTACAAGCAGACTGCCTGATGTGGGGCAGCTGAGTAGTCATGCCTCTGCGAGGCAGAGGGGCATTTGTCCGGGAGCTCCACTGCGAGCACCCGGGGATCGTTCTCATGAAGGCCATAGCCAGATCCCACGTCTGGGGGCCTGGTATTGATGCGGACTTGGAGCTCTGCATCCGAAGGTGCACCATTTGTGCCCAAGTCAACAATCCCCTCAGAGGCTCCACTGAGCCCCTGGCCCTGGCCTACCAAACCGTGGTCGCGGGTGCACGTAGACTATGCGGGCCCATTCATGGGCAAAATGTTCCTCGTAGTTGTAGATGCATTTTCAAAGTGGATTGAATGCATCATTTTAAACTCGAGCACAACCTCCACCACTGTGGAGAGCCTCGCATCCATGTTTACAACGCACGGAATCCCTGACATCTTGGTCAGTGACAATGGTCCGTGCTGCACCAGCGCAGAATTCCAAGACTTTATAATTGACCATGGCATAAATCACGTCAAGACGGCACCGTTCAAGCCGGCCTCCAACGGCCAGGCGGAGAGAGCAGTGCAAATCATTAAACAAGGCATGCTTAAAATCCAAGGTCCCACGCTGCAGGGTCGCCTGTCGCGACTGCTGCTGGCATACAGATCTCGTCCGCACTCATTGACTGGGATCCCCCCGCGCAACTGTTGATGAAAAGGACTTTAAAAACAAGGCTCTCATTAATCCTCCCAGACATGCACGAAATTGTTGAGGCAAAGCGCCGTAAGCTGACTGAGTACCATGACAGAAATTCGAGGGGGAGATGGAATGAGATAGGGGACAAAGTGTTGATACTAAACTATGGCAGGGGTCCCAAATGGCTTGCAGGGACAGTGACGGGCAAGGAAGGAAACAGGCTACTGGTAGTACAAATGGACAATGGCAAAACCTGCCAGAGGCATGTAGACCAAGTCAAAAGCAGATTTACCAACAACACTGCTGAACCAGAGGCAGATTACAATGTGGAATTCGCACCACACCTGGTGGACAGACAGAGGGAACAACCTGAGGAAAGGTCAACCCAACAGACAGCCCAGGCGAGTCAACAACAATCACACCAATCGAAACAGACAGCCCAGGTGAGATACCAGCAACCACACCCAAAGAAAAACAGACACCAAGGCAAACAACTGAACACATTTCAGACGCTCCACGCGAGAGCATAGACCACCTGTGTGTCTGAACCTATAAAGACAATAAGACCTTGGGGGAGGGTGATGTCATGTATCTTACATTATTATATATAACTGTATCCTAACATGCTATACATGACTGTAATAAGATATGACCTGTAACCACCAACATACCTTACCACCAGGAGTGCACTTGCAAGAGACAGGTATATAAGGACAGGTCTCAGGCAAGTACAGCATTCCAGAGCTGTGAAATAAAGGTGCAGGTCCAGATTGACCTTGACTTCACTACATGCCTCATGTGAATCTGTACTGAGGGGACAGGACTTTACAAGTTTCTTAACTGATAAGGGAATAAGGGGTTATGGGGAGCGGGCAGTGAAGTGGACCTGAGTCCATGATTGGATCAGCCATGATCGTATTAAATGGCGGAGCATGTTCGAGTGACCCGATGGCCTACTCCTGCTCCTATTTCTTATGTTCTTGTGTTCTTATGTTTTACTGGGTTGATGATCATAAACTTTTGGCATTTTATGTCGATCATACCAAGTTTTTCTATGAGTTTTGTCAACAGTTTTGAAATCTGTAGTCCCAAAGACTTAGTCAGAGGAAGGTAAATGGATGGTGGACTCTATTCTTCACCGTTATTGCATGGCAAGCAGAAGGCCTTTGTTAAGGGCACTCCTTAAGATTGGTTGTTATTTCAGCTGACCTAAAGTAGATCTCAGTTGAGAATAGCTGCAAAGCTGCCACATGGAATAATCTGCACACCAGTCGAAAGAATTATGGCTTAGATCACTCAGTTATAGATGATTTACATTTTGATTAATTTGTTCCAGTTGCCAGAATCTTAATACCCACACAAGAGGCTCTTTCATCTCTTCCTGGTTGTGCTACTTTTTCTGTCTCCTAAAGTGTGAGATGGTAGCCAAGAATAATGAATCAAGTGAAATCATAATGGAGCTGCAATAAGCATTTATTGTAATGTTTCATTTCTTTTTTAGCTCACTTCATAGCAGTCATGATATTGTCCTCCGGAGGAGTAACTCAGGAAGCTGGGGCTTCAGTATTGTGGGTGGTTATGAAGAAAATCATTGTAATCAGCCCTTTTTTATCAAAACAATTGTCTTTGGGACACCAGCTTATTATGATGGAAGACTGAAGTAAGTAACCATTTCTTTTGTCTTTATTCGGAACCATCTCTTTGGAGAAGCCTCCATTTTAAAATGAGAGATCCTGTATGTTATTAGCACCTTCATTGCTGAGGTTGAATGTAGTCCCAAATGTATCTTTATTTAACTTTACAATAGCTGAAATAATCAACTACCAATATATAATTAGGTACCAAATTAGACTTAAATGGCTCTCTGCCCAAAAATTGAGAATGAACACAATTACATTTTTTAAATCTTGACTCTCCTCTCCCTGCACTTTTTTTTTAATATATATTTTTTTACATGAAATAGTTGTATCAAAATATGTGGATGAGGGCACTGTAGTGTTAAACAATCATTGAGCCGAAATTTGCAGCCTTGCCCGGTGCGTACAATGTGCGCACGCACCCAAAGAGGCCTCGCAAATGCTGGTTCTCGCGGGCGCGCAATGCACCTGCGCTGAGAACAGGCTTTTGCGATCTGTGGAAATTTATTTGGACGGATCGCACGCATCCCCGCAGGAAGGACATCCGCGGGGCAGAAATTGGGCTCTTTGCCCATTTCTTGCCCAGCGAATGTCCTTCAAACTCTTGCGCCTGGTAAAAGCAGGTGCATAGCTTACTTTTACCAGTGTAAGAGTTTTAAAACATACAAAAATTAAATAGATTCACTCATTTTTATATAAAAAACCCTGTCATTAAGGTAAGTTTATTTTTAATCCTATTAAAACACATTAAAAAAAAATTAATGTTTTTCCTAAAACATTCAATTACATTCAATTTCAATTAATTTTAAATATGTGAAGTATTTTTTTTTATTGTGTTGTGTTTCTCGTTTTTGGGGGTATTCTCATTGATAGTAATGGGAGCTCGTACAAATGGAGTTCCCTTTATAATCAATGAAACATCGAAACATAGAAAATAGGTGCAGGAGTAGGCCATTCAGCCCTTCTAGCCTGCACCGCCATTCAATGAGTTAATGGCTGAACATGCAACTTCAGTACCCCCTTCCTGCTTTCTCGCCATACCCCTTGATCCCCCGAGTAGTAAGGACTTCATCTAACTCCCTGAGAATACTATATAGTGATTGGTGATCCAGGCCCACATGATTCCAGGAATACATGTTCCCATACGCTGCACTGCGAAACTAGGCCTCCGACCAGAATCCTACATTCCTCCGGGACCACCAGGTATTTTCGTAAAAAAATTTCGGTTCGGAGGCGTTTGCCCGAAGGAAGCCTCTGACCACAATTTCCCGCCCCCCTGTGGCCCAGATTTTCTGAAATGTTTTTAAAATTACATCATAAACTTGATTCATAATGCTAAATATTGCAAACTTGCACATACCTTGTTAATAATTAATGACATTTCAAATTCCTTAATCTGCAAAAACTAAACACTGTTGATCCAAGTCACGGTAAAAATGGCTTAAGTTAGAATCGTGTCGTTGTTGGAATCTATACCATTTTATTATATAACTAATTTAATTGAAAAAATGTTTGTGTCTGTAGGCTTATGTTTGAGTTTTCTAACTGGTTCATAGTTAATGTTCCTGATTGGTCCAATGTTTGTCAATGCTTAATTCAATGTTTGTTAAGTGATTGGTTCAATGTTTGTTAAGTGTTTTTCTGATTGGTTAAGAATTTGTGCTCTGTCTTTTTTCTGTTTTGCTTATCTTAACAATCATATCCCACAAGAGTTAATTTTGCTAGCACAAAAGAAATCTGCAATGCAGCTGTAATGATAATTCTTTGCTTGACCAGCTACCAGCAGAGAAGCATAGAAGTTTACAACACAGAAGGGAGCCATTTAGCCCATTATGCCTGTGTCTTTCACTTTGCACTCTGCTCCCCCTACCTTGTCCCAAGCCTGTTCATTCTTCCTCCTAGCATCTGCACTCCCTCTCGGTCTGAGCCTGGCCTTTTCTCAACATTCCAGGTGCAATGCCCCACCCCCAACATGTTTCCTCCCTCTGAGAGCCAGTTCCAGCCTTTAGGCCTTGTACTCTGCCTCTTTGCTTTCTGTGAAGTAATTGTTCAACCGTAAGGTTCTGCCCTTAGTCTGCACAATTCATCTGAGTGTCAGCCCTGTAAATAAATCCCAAATACAAGGAATAATCTTTCATTTAGCCCATTTACAGACCCGTAGTTGTTATTCAAGGAAACACCATAGTGATAACATTTGGAGAAAATTCCACAGCTGTGATATTAAGATTTCACTACAACAATGAATCATTTGCACTTTTGTATAAAGTTAAAAGCAGTTGCGGTTTTATATTCACTCTGGAGTTACGCAATGGTGGAGCTTACAGGCCCTGAGTCTTGCAAATGCTGCAAAATTTAAACACAGTGAGTCATGGTCAAGTGTAGTTCAGGTAAGCAGGGTTAGTGGGTGCGGGATAATTAGAACGGCAGATGCAATTCAGTCACCATTTCAAAAGCAAATGTTCTGTCCTTATTTTTATTTAACCATTTTAAATTCCTATATCCACACTTATAATGTGAACTACCCACGCAGTAATCACTCCCACTCACCGATGGTAGCATTGCAGCAGCTCCATTGGAGGGTGTAATTACATCATGACACGTTTACTTAGGCAATTTCCATTCTAAATATGGATATAGGAATTTATAACGGGAAAACTTGCCAGGAAGTGTACGCAGTTGTAAGATTTTTAATATAATTATAGCTATTAAGTGAGTACGGTAAAACAAGATCAGAGCGTAAACTATCCTGCCCTCACGGGCCTCATGTAGCAGCTCAAGGAGAATTATGGCCATAAAAAGAAGCAGAAAATGAAAGTTAGACTTGCATTTATATAGCGTCTTTCACAACCTCAGAATGCCCCAAAGCATTTTACAACCAATGAAGTACTTTTGAAGAATAGTCACTAATAATTCAGAAAGACATAAGCACGACAAAGACCAGGGTAATTGATTGGAGAAAAGTTAATTGAGGGGCTGAGAATAGAATTTGGGAAAATAAAATGGACAACAATATTGGTAAACAATGACGTAGAACAGCAATGGGAAACATTTAAAACGGTGTTCAACAGAATCCAAGAAAAATATATTCCGCTAAAAAACAAGAACAAGCTAAACATTAATGAGACGCAGTGAATAAATAAATCTACAAGGGAAAAATTAAGGGTAAGGAAAGAAGCATACATTAAGTACATGAACAGCAGGGGAGAGCATGATAGGGGAGAATACAAAGAGATTAGGAGAGAAGTCAAAAAAACAATTAGGAAGGCAAAGTGGAACTATGAAATGAAATTATCAAGGAACATAATAAAACTAAATAGTAAAATATTTTGCAGACACATAAATAAAAAAAGGAAGGTCGGGATGGGAATAGGGCATCTAAGGGATGGACAGGATAATACCATAGGCAGCGTTAGCGAGATGGCAGAGATATTAACTAATTACTTTGCTTCAGTATTTACCAGGGAGATAGAACAGGTGGAGATGACATCGGATAATAAGATTAGTAATGAGAAAACTGCATTTAAAACAAAACGAGGAGATATATTAAATAAACTAATGAAACTCAAAAAGGATAAAATACCTCGTCTGGATGGATTACATCCGCACATTTTCAAAGAATTTAAGGAAGAGATCTCAGTGGCATTACTACAAGGTGTAATGCCAGAGGACTGTTGGATAGCTAACGTAGTACCTATATTTAAGAAGGGAGATAGAACATGTCCAGGGAACTATAGACTTAACATCGGTGGTAGGTAAAATAATGGAATCCCTACTAAAGGAGAATATGGAAGAACACCTAGAAATCAAAAATATAATAATGAATAGTCAGCATGGATTTTAAAAAGGAAAGTCTTGCTTGACCAACCTCATTGAATTTTTTGAAGAGGTAACAGAGAGACTAGACAAGGGTGATGCAGTAGATGTAATTTATGTAGCTTTTCAAAAGGCCTTCGATAAGGTGCCACATAATAGATTAATGAATGCGGAGTCAGGGGACAAGTAGCAGAATGGATGGCTTCAAGACAGCGTGGCAGAAGATTTAGACTTTGGAATCAAAAACACAATTTCTATGTTGCGGACAACACTATATTGTGGTGGGGGGGATAGTCAATAATGAGGAGGATGGCAACAAATTACAATAGGACATTAATAAACTTGCAGAATGGGCATATAATTGGTAAATTAAATTCAATACAAATAAATGTGAGGTATTACATTTTGGTAAGAAAAATAGTGAGGTCACATATTACTTGGAAAATCAGAATCTAAATTGGGAAGAGGAACAAAAAGATCTCGGAGTACAAATACACAAATCAACACAGGTTATACTAAACTTGTATTGAACCTTGGTTAGACCACACTTGGAGCACTGCATATAATTCTGGTTGCCATATTATAGAAAGGATATGGAGGCACTAGAGAGGATACAGAGAAGATTTACAAGGATGATACCAGAAATGCGAGGGTATACCTATCAGGAAAGTATGAACAGGCTGGGGCTCTTTTCTCTTGAAAAGGGAAGGCTGAAAGGTGACCTAATAGAGGTCTTTAAAATCATGAAAGGTTTTGACAGAGTAGATACAGGAAGAGTGTTTCCACTTGTGGGGAAGAGCAAAACTAGAGGCCATCAATATAAGATAGTCACCAAGAAATCAAATAGGAAATTCAGAAGAAACGTCTTTATCCAATATGGAACTCGCTACCAGAGGGAGTGGTTGAAGCAAATACTTTTAGATGCATTTAAGGGGCAGTTAGATAAGCATATGAGGGAGAAGGGAATAGAGGGTTATGCTGACAAGGTTAGGTGAGGAAAGACTGGAGGAGGCTTGAGTGGAGCATACATGTTGTCATGAAGTGGTTGGGCCGAATGGCCTGTTTCTGTGCTGTATATCCTATGTAATCCTATGTAAGAAATGCGGCATCCAATGTTGTGCACAGCAAGCTCTCATTTGATGCATTTGTCATATTTTTTGTTTCATTTTTCTCATGCCGATGAGGTTTTTGTGCAAATTATTTTTTGCCTCACCACCATTACTGATATCAATAGCTCTCCCCGTGGGAATCCCCTTATTCGAGGACAATAAAGAATGCCAAGCAAGTCAGCCTGCGTAAGAGCAGCTCTGCAAAACATCTATGCACCCACATCTGCAGATACTGGTTCTTTATAGGGTCTGGATCAGCAGAAAGCCAGAAATAGAGCCATGCCATCTGTGCAAGAAGCTTGCTACTAGCAGGACTGATAGATCCAGTCAGATACAGCCTCAAGCTTTCACATGGGGTTTCCTTTGCCTCCATTTTTATCTGTCATTCTTAATCCCATGCCCCTTCAGCCTTGGTAAAGACTGTTGAAGAGTTGAGATACCTTTGAGCCTTTCTAAATGCTTTCAGACTATTATCCCACCTTATATTTTATGTACATTATATGTTCTGCTTCCCCCATTTGTGTGCTCCTAACACCTGCCCAAGTCCCTATCGGATCTGTGAATAATTATGCAAATGAGCTGACCTGAAAGCATTTGAGTAATGTTAGTACCTTACCATTCCAGTGGGATTAGCACCAGTTCTTAACCATTTAGACCTGACTTACATCAGTGGACAAAAATTGGCACATAGATCTAATAAAAATACAGTAAAGAACAATAATTTAAACAACTTGACAGTGGCAAGGTTCTTGTGGTCATGGAATATATAGTTTTAAACACAGGCTTCCCACGCTCCCCTACTAACCACTGCAAAAAATAATCATCTTTCACACTCCTGCAGAAACCATTACATTAATACAGTAGGAAAATTACATAATGGCCAATTAACTTATGTTCCAGTGAATCACTTGATATCAATATGAAATTTACAAATCATTGACATAAAATTGATCAACCATTTTAAATTAGTTATTATATTAGTTAGTATAAGTGAAGTAAAATAAATGTCCAAAGCATGCAGAGAGAGCGAGAGAGATGCAGAAGTGAGGACAAACGAGAGACTTCCAGAAGAGAGTGAGACAAGAATACAAATTATAACGCCTGGCAGGAAGCTGAGGCGGTTGGAAAACTGTCCAACCCTCCACAGCATGAGATCCAGGAGTCCTGGTGGGAAGTGCAAGCAGGTGGATGAGGGATTTCTGGTGGTAGAAGCCACCACCAGAGACCCAAAGGAACGGTTCAGAGGGGTGTCAGGAGGGCATCACAGTCGGTGGAGGGGGAGAGAAGCCCGGGTCAAGGGATGCTCAAGGTTTCCAGAAGGCCTACAAGGTCCAAGGAAACATTAAAAAAATGTTTAATTACTTACTTTTTTAGGCCTCTTCTAGCCCCAGATCCGCTTGCTGGCAGGTTGGCCTGGCAGGGATATCACGATGGCTTCTGCGCACAGGCCTCGGGTTAAATATGCAGTCAGTCCCAAATGATGTAGTCGGAGCCCAATCTGCTTACTCAAAGAAGGATCCTGCTGCCTTCCAGCAGGTGTGTCTCTCACCTGCTCAAAAGAGCAGGTGAAAATTGCATCATGTGGGAAGGTAAAGAGATTGGAGAGGGTAAATTACTGTGTCCATTTTAACTGACGGCCCATACAGTTTCTGCAGGATGATAAAAATCAGCCTTAAAGAGTTGGGGACAAACATGCATGCAGACAATGAGAGAATTTGTGTATTTGCCATACAAAGAATGGAAGATGAACAAAGACAAATTAAGGGAGAAGAAAATCTAGAGATTAGGGAGCTGAAATTCATCAACTCACTGCCCGCTGCCGCTGACTGCCTCCCACTGCCGCCGACATTGCTCTTGCAGATCAAACCAGTGCCACTTTCGAGGTGGCCTGGAGCGGGCGGGAGGGCCGCCGGGAACCGCCCGCTGACGTCAGCGGACGGCCAAGTGGCGCAACTGACCTCTCGCCCGCCGAGCTCCCATATTGATGCGGGCGGGAGTCGGCGTCAGAACGGGGGTGGACCACTGCGAGGAGGCTGGTCTGTCCCCGACGGTAAGTATGAAGAACCTGAAAAAAAGGTTAGTGAAATTTTTTTTTAAATTTCCACAGCGACTTACCTGGATGGGGGTCCCCTGAAGGTCTTCCGATAGTTTTTTTATTTTTTACGATGATTTTTTTTTAGGTCTTTGACCCTCCGTGGGCCCAACTCCATCCTCGGTGGCACTTGGGTGACAAGCACCTCTGCCGCCGAGAATGAGACCTCCCGCCTGCTACCGCCCAGATTGGTGGCGTACGTTGTCCATTTGCTGCCCGCCGACCTTCGAGGGACCTCGGCGATGACTATCCCGCCCAAAGTACCGTCCGGTACCTCGCCGGCCATCGGTGGCACTTTGGGCAGCACTTGTGCGGGCAGAGACCTTGATAAAAATCGACCCCCAGCCATTTTTTGGAAGAGGGAGATGAGGTTTTATTTTACCATGAGCAATGCCAGGGAAATTAACTAGTTTATTTTACAAACTGCTAGGTTGTCTATTCTTCAATAATGGGAAAATGTTGGTTATTGGCACAGCTGCAGTGCCTCCAGAATTACCTTGATGCATCTCATATCATGGGTGTAGAGAGAGGACCTTCTTGTATTTTCCAAGGTCCCCTGATTTAAATATATTTTTTTAATCCTCCGACTGCTGACTGCAGTAAGTGCATCAGTAAGGCCCCGGGAAGGAAGGAGTACTTATTTCTCCCTTTTTAGATAGTGCCTTTAGGTTCATGCTCAGAGAGGAGAGGCAAAGGGCAGTTTGGTTTGGAGGGGAACTCTTCTCAGAAAGCAGCTAGAGAAGTGGTAGATAGGTAGACAAAAGTTGTGTCTGCATTCAGGAGCCTAACATCCCAAATGCTTAAGAAATGTAACATTGACTAAGTTTGCTGAAGTTGTCTCTTTCCACTATTCTGTTATGGCATGGTAGCGGCAGATACTTTCACTTTTTGGAAGTGTTTGCAGTGAACTCTCTATTCACTGTCATCTCCTTGGAGCAACTTCTCTCACCATTGACAGGGCGCTTCTGTCATCTGAACCTCACCTGCCATCTATTCCAGCAGCATCAGTGCTCTTCAAAAAATCTCACCTAGGTCCTTAGATTCCCACCACGATCAGCCCCAACACCAACATCACTAAACACATCAGCATCACCACCAACAACACCAACCTTCTCCGCAATCACCTGATGCTGCACAGTACACAGGGCATCAGCACCCAACCACATTGCTGCCTGGGAGGCCTCACCATGACCACATTTACTTCACTTCACGCTGACTGCCACATGATGCACCAGATTGACACCACCCAACACCAGCTCCATAAAGCATCTCTGCAATATCCAACCCAATCCAGGCACACTCATGACCATTGAGGGGGGTACCCTTATGTCTCACCATTCACTAAAACTCACTAAGCCATTTCCAAAGGTGCCCACAAATCTGTCCAAGAATGCAAAGTCCTGAAAATAAAGATTTCAATGTTTGACAACACATCAACATTAACGATACATGAATATTGTCTATAGGACCCAAGTGCCTACCTTTGTGTGTTATTAGTTGTTATGATTGGACAAGGCTGAGGGTAAGTGTGAGGGGTGGCTAGTGAAATGGGGAACTGATAGTATAGATAGAGAGAGAAAGGGATGGGTGGAGGTGCTAGGTAATTTGTTGTGAGTAAGGATGTGCAGGGATAGAGTAGGGAAGGCAGAGTGATCGGGATGTGATAAGTGGCACAGCAGGATGAGGTTGAGTGTGGCTTTGCAGTAACCTTTCATGATCTACTGAGATCATTGAAAGGTTTGTGCCACTGCAGCCAGCTCCTCCAGGCGACATCCCTGCTTGTGCCCTCGTGCAATCTGCAAGCAGGCTGCGTTGGTGTCCTGGGGAGGTTCCTTCCGTCCATTGGAATGGAAGAGAACCTCCCTGCATGCTGTGACTCCTTCCATAAGCATCTGGAGGGAGTCATGGGAGAGCCTGGGTGCAGCTGTCCACATTTGTGCAGTGTTTGCAGTAGCTGAATGCTGCAAAAGACTGACAGAAGAACTGTTTTTAAAAAAAATAGTTAGGAATGATCCCTTTAAAGAAACCGGCTGATGATGCATCATTAGATGATGTCATCAGACCAGCTTCCAGTTAATTGGCCGGGAAACCCGCAGGGCGGGCTTAACAAGCTCCAGCCACGGAATCTTAGCATCTTAGAAATTTACAGCACGGAGGGAGGCATTTTGGCCCATTGTGTCCACGCCGGACGACAAAGTGTTATCCAACCTAATCCCACTTTCCAGCTCTTGGTCCATAGTCATGTAGATTACGGCACTTCGAGTGCATATCCAAGTACTTTTTAAATGTGATGAGGGTTTCTGCTTCTACCGCCCTTTCAGGCAGTGAGTTCCAGACCCCCACCACCCTCTGGGTGAAGAAATTTCCCCTCAAACCCCCTCTAAACCTCCTACCAATTACTTTAAATCTATGCCCCTGGTTCTTGACTCCTTTGCTAAAGGAAATAGGTCAGTCCTATCCACTCTATCTAGGCCCCTCATAATTTTACACACCTCAAGAGGGTCTCCCCTCAGCCTCCTCTGTTTCAAAGAATACAAACCCAGCCTATCCAATCTTTCCTCATAGCTAAAATTCTCCAGTCCAGGTAACATCCTCGTAAATAGCCTCTGTACCCTCTTTAGTGGAATCGCATCTTTCCTGTAATATGGTGACCAGAACTGTATGCAGGACTCTAGCTGTGGCCGAACTAGTGTTTTATACAGTTCAAGCATAACCTCCCTGCTCTTGTATTCTATGCCTCGGCTAATGGGCAAGTATCTCGTATGCTTTCTTAACTACCTTATCGATTTGGCCTACCTATAGGGATCTGTGGACATGCACTCCAAGGTCCCTTTGTTCCACTACACTTCTCAGTGTCTAACCATTTAATGTGTATTCCCTTGCCTTGTTAGCCCTCCACAAGTGCAATACCTCACACTTCACCGGATTGAATTCTATTTGTCACTATTCTGCCCACCTGACCAGTTTATCGATATCTTCCTGCAGTCTACATCTTTCTTCTTCATTATCAACTACAGAGCTGATTTTAGTATCATATGCAAACTTCTTAATCATAGTCCTTACATTCAAGTCTAATCATAGAAACATAGAAAATAGGTGCAGGAGTAGGCCATTCGGCCCTTCTAGCCTACACCACCATTCAATATGATCATGGCTGATCATGCAACTTCAGTACCCCATTCCTGCTTTGTCTCCATACCCCTTGATCCCTGTAGCTGTAAGGGCCACATCTATCTCCCTTTTGAACATATCTAACGAACTGGCCTCAACAACTTTCTGTGGTAGAGAATTCCACAGGTTCACAACTCTCTGAGTGAAGAAGTTTCTCCTCATCTCAGTCCTAAATGGCTTACCCCTTATCCTTAGACTGTGATCCCTGGTTCTGGACTTCCCGAACATCGGGAACATTCTTCCTGCATCTAACCTGTCAAATCACGTCAGAATTTTATATGTTTCTATGAGATCCCCTCTCATTCTTCTAAATTCCAGTGACTATAAGCCTAGTTGATCCAGTCTTTCTTCATATGTCAGTCCTGCCATCCTGGGAATCAGTCTGGTGAACCTTCACTGCACTCCCTCAACAGCAAGAATGTCCTTCCTCAGATTAGGAGACCAAAACTGTACACAATATTCAAGGTGTGGCCTCACCAACTGCAGTAAGACCTCCCTGCTTCTATACTCAAGTCCTCTCGCTATGAAGGCCAACATGCCATTTGCCGCCTTCACTGCTTGCTGTACCTGCATGCCTACTTTCAATGACTGATGTACCATGACACCCAGGTCTCATTGCACCTCCCTTTTTCCTAATCTGTTACCATTCAGATAATATTCTGCCTTCCTGTTTTTGCCACCAAAGTGGATAACCTCACATTTATCTGCATTATACTGCATCTGCCATGCATTTTCCCACTCATTTAACCTGTCTAAGTCACCCTGCAGCCTCTTAGCATCCTCCTCACAGCTCACACTGCCACCCAGCTTAGTGTCGTCTGCAAACCTGGAGATATTACATTCAATTCCTTTGTCAAAATCATTAATGTATATTGTAAATAGCTGGGGTCCCAGCACTGAACCTTGCGGTACCCCACTAGTCATTGCCTGCCATTCTGAAAAGGACCCGTTTCTTCCTATTCTTTGCTTCCTGTCTGCCAACCAGTTCTCTATCCACATCAAAACATTACCCCCAATGCCATGTGCTTTAATTTTGCACACTGATCTCTTGTGTGGGACCTTGTCAAAAGCCGTTTGAAAGTCCAAATACACCACATCCACTGATTCTCCCTTGTCCACTCTACTAGTTACATCCTCAAAAAATTCTAGAAGATTTGTCAAGCATGATTTCCCTTTCATAAATCTATGCTAACTTGGACCGATCCCGTCACTGCTTTCCAAATGCGCTGCTATTACATCTTTAATAATTGATTCCAACATTATCCCCACTACTGATGTCAAGCTAACCTGTCTATAATTCCCTGTTTTCTCTCTCCCTTTTTTAAAAAGTGGGGTTTCATTAGTTACCCTCCAATCCATAGGAACTGATCTAGATCCATAGAATGTTGGAAAATGACCACCAATGCATCCTCTATTTCTAGGACCACTTCCTTAAGTACTCTGGGATGCAGACTATCAGGCCCTGGGGATTTATCGGCCTTCAATACTATCAATTTCCCTAACACAATTTCCTGACTAATAAGGATTTCCTCTCGTTCTTCCTTCTCGCTAGACCCTCGGTCCCCTAGTATTTCCGGAAGGTTATTTGTGTCTTCCTTAGTGAAGACAGAACCAAAGTATTTGTTCAATTGGTCTGCCATTTCTTTGTTCCTCATTATAAGTACACCTGATTCTGACTGCAAGGGACCTGCATTTGTTTTTACTAATCTTTTTCTCTTCACATATCTATAGAAGCTTTTGCAGTCAGTTTTTATGTTCCCTGCAAGCTTACTCTCATACTCTATTTTCCCCCCTCCTAATTAAACCCTTTGTTCTCCTCTGCTGAATTCTAAATTTCTCCCAGTCCTCAGGTTTGCTGCTTTTTCTGGCCAATTTATATGCCTCTTCCTTGGATTCAACACTATCCGTAATTTCCCTTGTTAGCCACGGTTGAGCCACCTTCCCCGTTTTATTTTTACGCCAGACAGGGATGTACAATTGTTGAAGTTCATCCATTTGATGTTTAAATGTCTGCCATTGCCTATCCACCGTCAACCCTTTAAGTATCATTCGCCAGTCTATCCTAGCCGATTCACAACTCATACCATTGAAGTTACCTTTCTTTAAGTTCAGGACCCTAGTCTCTGAATTAACTGTGTTACTCTCCATCTTAATGAAGAATTCTACTATATTATGGTCACTCTTCCCCAAGAGGCCTCGCACAACAAGATTGCTAATTAATCCTCTCTCATTACATAACACCCAGTCTAGGATGGCCAACTCCCTAGTAGGTTCCTCGACATATTGGTCTAGAAAACCATCCCTTATACATTCCAGGAAATCCTCCTCCACCGTATTGCTACCAGTTTGGTTAGCCCAATCTACATGCAGATGAAAGTCACCCATGATAACTGCTGTACTTTTATTGCCGCATCCTTAATTTCCTGTTTGATGCCATCCCCAAACTCACTACTACTGGTGGTCTGTACACAACTCCCACTTGCGTTTTCTGCCCTTTGGTGTGCCACAGCTCTACCCATACAGATTCCACATCATCCAAGCTGATGTCCTTGCTTACTATTGCATTAATCTCCTCTTTAACCAGCAACGCTACCCCACCTCCTTTTCCTTTCTGTCTATCCTTCCTGAATATTGAATACCCCTGGATGTTGAGTTCCCAGTCTTGGTCACCCTGGAGCCATGTCTCCATAATCCCAATTACATCATATCCATTAACAGCTACCTGCGCAGTTAATTCATCCATCTTATTATGAATGCTCCTCCCATTGAGACACAGAGCCTTCAGGCTTGTTTTTTTTAACACTCTTTGTCCTTTTAGAATTATGTTTTAATGTGGCCCTTTTTGATTTTTGCCTTTGATTTCTCTGCCCTCCACTTTTCCTTATCTCCTTTCTACCTTTTGCTTCTACCCCCATTTTACTTCCCTCTGTCTCCCTGCATAGATTCCCATCCCCCTGCCATATTAGTTTAAGCTCTCCCCAACAGCACTAGCAAACACTCCCCCTAGGACATCGGTTCCGGTCCTGCCCAGGTGCAGACCGTCCGGTCTGGTCCCACCTCCTCCAGAACCGGTTCCAATGTCCCAGGAACTTGAATCCCTCCCTCTTGCACCATTCCTCAAGCCACGTATTCATCTTAACTATCCTGCTATTTCTACTCTGACTAGCACATGGCACTGGTAGCAATTCTGAGATTATTACATTTGAGGTCCTACTTTTTAGTTTAACTCCTAGCTCCCTAAGTTCAGCTTGTAGGACCTTAACCCGTTTTTTGAATCTATATTATTGGTACCTATATGCACCACGACAACTGGCTGTTCATCCTCCCCTTCCAGAATTACCTGCAGCCGCTCCGAGACATCCTTGACCCTTGCACCAAGGAGACAACATACTATCCTGGAGTCTCGATTGCGGCTGCAGAAATGCATATCTCTTCCCCTTACAATAGAATCCCCTACCACTATAGCTCGCTCACTCTTTTTCCTGCCCTCCTGTGCAGCAGAGCCACCCATGGTGCCATGAACTTGGCTGCTGTTGCCTTCCCCTGATGAGCCATCTCCCTCAACAGTATCCAAAGTGGTATATCTGTTTTGGAGGGAGATGACTGCAGGGGACCCCTGCACTACCTTTCGACTTCTGCTCTGCCTGGTGGTCACCCATTTCCTATATGCCTTTGTAACCTTTACCTGCGGTGTGACCAACTCACTAAACTTGCTATTCACGACATCCTCAGCATCGCGGATGCTCCAGAGTGAATCCATGCGCAGCTCCAGTGCCGCAATGCGGTCTGTCAGGAGCTGCAGCTGGACACCCTTCCGCACACATAGTAGTCAGGGCCATTGGAAGTGTCCCTGATTTCCTACATAGCACAGGAAGAGCATGGCATGGGTCTGGGCTCTCCTGCCATGACTTAACCCTTAAATTAACTTAATTTGGCAACAATGCCAAAGGTTTCCTTCCGAATCATTGATATATACAATTGCTGCCAGGTCCTGTGGATATTACAGAGAACAATCACCTGTCAGCTATGTCCTGGCTTGTTTTTCTCCAGGGAGGGTGCCCCAGAGTACTAACAAGGGTAGTCCTCTTTGGCATCGTTGCATCATTATTTCATAGACTATCTGTTAATAACCTGCTGCACTTTCAGGAACCTTCCATTGGTGAGAAATAATGAGAGTCTTGAAACACCCTTCCTATCAGTCCAAATGAAACGGGAGCTCAATGCAGAATATCCACGGGGGTCTAAATTCAGGGTCCCAAAGAGACCCATTAATGCCCATTTGCGGCAGCCATTCTTAAAAATCGAATGGCCGCTGCTTTGGGTCAACTGACTGACCTGACCTAAATTCAGATCGGGGATTTTTATGCCTGGACCCCATCCTGCCCGAGTGGCGCACTGCCAGTTTTAATCTATAAAAATACTTAACTTCCGATATTCATCTGAACTCGTCCATCCCCACCGCGCGGTGCCCCCAGCAGGTTTTTCTGCCGGTGCACCATCTCCGCACTGAGTGCGGCCCGGCATAGTGGCGGCGCTTAAAGGGGAGGGCCCACTGCCGCAGCCACAATGGAAAACATTTTGCCGACCAACTTGCCAATCAGCCGGCAAAATTCTGCCCCCTCTTGGGTGCCAGGCCACTAGCCCGGCCAAAACACTCCCTGGTGGCCCAGTGGCCAAAGATAAAAAATGCTGGAATCTCTCCCCTTTAACCGAGGGGAGAGAGCGTGGTGACATATACGCGCTGTGATGTCACCACGACTCCACCGCTGCTTGACAGCGGCGTAGGCCCCAACCGATCCATTTTCAGCCAGTCAGTCTGGGTTTCAGTCTAAAGCCCGCCCCCATTACGAGTCATTTCCAGTGGGACTTTAAAAAAATTTCTGAGTCCTGAAAATGGCTCTACCTACCGTACCAAGGATTCCAACGGTAAGTACCACTCTAGAAATCATAGATGCGCTGGCGCACCTGAATTTCGACCCCACTGAATCTAATTTTCTTTTTTATATATTTTGGTTCTAGGTCATTAGGGGAAACCTTAAATGAGAGCTTACTGCAGCTTGCTGACCACTGAATTTTAGAACTACTGAAATTGCTTTTTAACAAACTCTTGCCATCATACACAATTCAGATCTTGACTGAAATAAAAAAACAGAAAATACTCGAAAAACACAGCATTTCCATTGACAACTACTATTTTGTAGCTGCCGAACCTGTAATGGGTCAATACCCAAAATGTTAATTTGTCTTTTTCCTTTACTGATACTGAAGGATCTGTTGCGTATTTCAGCATTTTCTGTTTTTATTCAGATTTACAGCATTTGCAGTTTATTTTTGCTAGATCTATACAGAGTGTGCTTTTCAGTGTACAGTTGACCTACAGTAACTGAAAGATGCTGAAGACTTAGCATCATTATAATATAAACTGCCTCAGTTAAATATGTTTGCAACTTTTTGACTTGATAGTCTGCCTATAATTAAAACTCTGCACTCACTTTCCTTGTCTATGCAATTTTTATGCAACTACGCATCCCACATTCAGTAATAATTGATAAGAGCTGTACCTATGTCCCAGTGAGTTATGGTGACTTTCCATTTTCTATCATCCATCCATCTCCTTTTAATATTGCAATCCAGGCTCATGTAATAGTTTTCAAATATTACACCTGCTTACTTCCATTTCTGCATACAAGATCTCATCTACTTCTGTTACCTATTGGACTGTTTTCTCTGGAAAAGAGAAGACTGAGGGGTGACCTGATAGAGGTCTTTAAAATTATGAAAGAGTTTGATAGGGTAGCTGCAGAGAAGATGTTTCCACATGTGGGGAAACCAAAACTAAGGGCCATAAATATGATAGTCACTAATAAGTCCAACAGGGAATTCAGGAGAAACTTTACCCAGAGAGTGATTACAATGTCAAACTCATTACCACAAGGAATAGTTGAGGTGACGAGCATAGATGCCTTTAAGGGAATGCTAGATAAACACATGAGGGAGAAAGGAATAATAGGTTATTGTGATATGATTATGGGAAATAGAGTTACATAGAAACATAGAAAATAGGTGCAGGAGTAAGCCATTCGTGCCTGCACCGCCATTCAATGAGTTCATGGCTGAACATGCAACTTCAGTACCCCATTCCTGCTTTCTCGCAATACCCCTTGATCCCCCTAGTAGTAAGGATTACATCTAACTCCTTTTTGAATATATTTAGTGAATTGGCCTCAACAACTTTCTGTGGTAGAGAATTCCACAGGTTCACCACTCTCTGGGTGAAGAAGTTTCTCCTCATCTCGGTCCTAAATGGCTTACCCCTTATCCTTAGACTGTGACCCCTGGTTCTGGACTTCCCCAACATTGGGAACATTCTTCCTGCATCTAACCTGTCTAAACCCGTCAGAATTTTAAACGTTTCTATGAGATCCCCTCTCATTCTTCTGAACTCCAGTGAATACAAGCCAGTTGATCCAGTCTTTCTTGATATGTCAGTCCCGCCATCCCGGGAATCAGTCTGGTGAACCTTCGCTGCACTCCCTCAATAGCAAGAATGTCCTTCCTCAAGTTAGGAGACCAAAACTGTACACAATACTCCAGGTGTGGCCTCACCAAGGCCCTGTACAACTGTAGCAACACCTCCCTGCCCCTGTACTCAAATCCCCTCGCTATGAAGGCCAACATGCCATTTGCTTTCTTAACCGCCTGCTGTACCTGCATGCCAACCTTCAATGACTGATGTACCATGACACCCAGGTCTCGTTGCACCTCCCCTTTTCCTAATCTGTCACCATTCAGATAATAGTCTTTCTCTCTGTTTTTACCACCAAAGTGGATAATCTCACATTTATCCACATTATACTTCATCTGCCATGCATTTGCCCACTCACCTAACCTATCCAAGTCACTCTGCAGCCTCATAGCATCCTCCTCGCAACTCACACTGCCACCCAACTTAGGAGACTTGTGAGCAGCACAAACACTGTCATAGACCAGTTGGGGTGAATGGCCTGTTTTTGTGTTGTAAAATTCTATGTATTCCCAAGTAATATGTTTCTTTCTAAATCTAAGATTAATCTATCATTTGGGGAAGAGGAAGAAGAAAAGAATAAGCATTTTAAACTCTCTTGCTATAGTATGTTAAGTATCTGCAGGAACTCATGAAATCCTTCTCACCTTACAAGATCTCAGCTGTTGTCCACTGTGCAGGCAAGAATCGCCTGGAATTATTAATGACTGGAAGTTTTGGCAGTACATCAGTCTGGAAGCAGCCAGGCAGATGCCAGTAAACAATGGGAGTCCACAAATCAGAAAATCCACTGATATTTTGAAATTATCCTAGTATAGTCAATAAGATATAAAAATAGAAAATGCTGGCAATTTCAGTGGGTCAGGCAGCATTTGTGGAGAGAAGCAGAGTTAACGTTTCGGCTCGATGACCCGTCGTCAGAACTGGTGAATGTTCGAAATGAACAAATTCTTAAGGAGCACTGAAAGGGGGAGGGGAGGAAAGAACAAAAGGGAATGTCTGTGAAAGGGTGGAAAACAGGAGAGATTTGAGAGACAGGGGATGATGGGATGACTTGGGATGGTAATAGCAGAAGCTAGAAAAAGATTAGTTTAGATAGGGTGTGAATGGCAGGATAATTATCAGCTGGCATGGGAAACAAAGAGAGAGAATAAATACATCAGAGCAAAATATGGGCAGAGGTTAAGGTCTGAAATAGTTGAACTCAATGTTGACTCTGCTTCTCTCCACATAATGCTGTCTGACCTGCTGAGATTTGCAGCATTTTCTGTTTCTTTTTCAGATTCCAGCATCTGCAGTATTTTGCTTTTGTATTAGTAAATAAGATAATATAATTACGTTACCATATTATTTTGTAGCTGGGTGCTATTGTGAATATTCTTACAACATTGTAAATTGTCATTCTCCATAAATGATTAGAAACAGAAAAATTAAAAACCTGTGAAATCTAAAGGAATAATACATTTTGTTTTCTTCTCCACAGGTGTGGTGATATGATTGTAGCAGTGAATGGACTCTCAACAGCAGGCATGAGCCATTCTGCTCTTGTCCCAATGCTGAAAGAGCAGCGAAACAAAGTAACACTAACTGTCGTATCATGGCCTGGAAGCCTTATTTAAATTAAGCCAAACAATTAAGAATCTTGCATTGTAAAAGAACTTTAGTTTCAAATATTAAAGGATTCGCTGAGTATTTTTATCAATCAGTGGCCAGCAGGATATAAAGTTATAATGTACTCTTTTATAAAATTTTAAATTATTCACATTTGCAGCGCCATTGTGTGATTAGCACATCTATTCAACAGTTTTTTAAATGGATAACCCTTGTTCATGACTAGTGAAGGAAAACAAATTCAAGATTATCAGAAATTATGTAATCAGATATTATCATTACCCACAGATCTAAAAAGCCTTACCAGTCAGATAAATTTCAGACAGCCACAGCCAGCCCAAGCCTTAGTGACTTTTGAACCTCATATTACTATGAATGTAGCTTCAGTGTAAAATGACTTTTAAAAGCAGAATACAGCCTCAGTGTTTGAATTCATTTCACTGAATCATCGTGCAAGCTGATGTTTGTATGTGCACTTACTTCCTACTACAGTACATTTTTGTTGAAGTGAAACTGTTAGCAACACTTGCATCACAGGGGACATGAACTTCCAAAGCTTGAACATATAATATTGGATGTAGGACATGATTGTATTTGAGCTATTCAAATGTACACATGTACTTTACCCAGTTTTAATATAGTCACTTTTGAGGTTCAAGGCCCTAAACTTGCTATAAAGCTGTTAAGAGTGCCTGTTTTTATATTTTTTAAGAGTTCACCTTTTCTATTTTAAAGTAGCATTTAAGTTTTTTTGTCTTATTACCTCATCACAATAGTTGAATTGAAGATATGAACTGTATGATTTATTGATATATTAAAAGGGAGATTTTACATTCAAAAGTTCTGATCTAAAATAAAATACTTCTCCAAGTTGATCAGTAATAGAAAACAGGTTTCCTTACTGTATATATATATGATTTTATTTGATTACATTTTACTGTTTAAAATGTTGCTAATAAAGCAATCTTTCCATTGGGAAATAAAACAGAAAATGTTGGAAATGCACAGGTGGTAAGTCAACATTGAAAAAGATAGGTTGACATTTTGGATAGGGCCCTTCATCAGAACCATTCTGTATAAGTTCTGAAGAAGGTTCCCATCCAAAAGCTGAACCTCTCATTTTCAGATGCTAACTCACGTGTGTAATTCCAGAAATGTAGGTTTTATTTCAAATTTTCTACGTTCACAGTTTTTCTCTCCATCTCTAATCATTCAGTCATAAGATTAGCATAAAAGAAAATAAAAGCTATTGATGGCTGAACCTTCATTACAGCTGCTTCTTTTAGTCCAGTTGAACTTAAAAGATGATGTGAAAATAATGATTAAAAGCTTTAAATTTATTTTATTATTCACATATTAGGACTTTTAATTAGGAGCCAGATTGATGAACATTCTCTCTGGATACATTTACATTTACATAAATTCCGAATACTGCATTATTCTGTGAAATAACACCAGAAAATAATGCAAGTACAAAGAGGGTTTGTCGCTTCTGTAAAGGAAAAAGAACAAGTTCATACTTCTGCTGCAGACGCATCATTAAAGTGGGAAATTGAAAAAACACTTTAATAGAGCTGAATGAATCAATGAGTGGGCTGTATCAGGAATGCTGACGCCTATTACCAGTTCATGGATTAGATGGCCAGCAAACCAGCTTTTTATTAAAACTATAAATAGGCATTTGTAAGACACCGCTGTGATTATATATTATACCCCATTTTTAAATCAATGCAAAAACATATCCCAATCCAACTCCTTGAGCTCTCGTCACAGACCACTTGGGCTTTGCATTGGAAATAGTATAACAGTGAAGTCATGTTTAAGAAGAGCTTAAGCAGCTTAGTAAACCACGTGGATACTTTATAAACTTACTTTTAAACCATTTCAAAGTTGACAGAGAATTGAAGCTCCCATCTACTCCTAACATGATCAGGGAAAAGAACATTGCATATGCATGCTCACACATATATACAGTGTACCTTTGATGCTGAGTTTATTACAAAGTGCAGCCAGCAGTACAACTTGGGCCTGCCAACTGTCCATTACACTGTAGTGGTCTGAGACAAGTATCTATAACAGTCGTTGACTATCTAAAGGCATGGCTACAGCAACACCAGTTTAGTCACATGCACTAACTTTATTTTAAAAAAAGGCCTTACACACAATACTGATAAATATACTTCACATGCATATTTGCTTAACAAACATCTGCCACCAATCACTGCGAAACTTTGCAATCTTTCTCTTTCATCAAATTTTGAAATTCTGGAATGGATTTATCAGTATAAACCACATCTTAGTACAGCTTCTAGGTTTTTGGCCAGCAGTGGTTGCTGAGAATGTTAATTCGAACAATGAGACACCCCAGACCGACCCCTGCTCTCCATCCAGAACATAGTTGGATGCTGCTCGACCTTTTCCATGACTGGACCTGTAGGGGATGCTCATCATTAGTTGGGTTGCTTTCTTCTGGCCTGGAGCAGTTATTGGTTGAGCTGACTACAATGATAACTCCCCTTGCCATACAATGTTGCTGGTGTTTCTATGGTGCTGAAGTCCAGCGTTTTTACCTGTGTTACACACCATTTTAGCAGGTAACTAATAAGCAGTAACCAAGGAAGTGAAGCACAAGCCACGATCAAAAAAACACAGGCTATGCTTTTTGTCTTGCTATTTAATCAACAAATGCACAAAAAGGTTAAAGTACACATGTTTACACTATGTAAATATGAGTATTGAGATCACATGCTCAATGATGGTGTGTTTCTCTTACTCATTTTTTATTCACTGACCAAAAATGCAATTAGCCACATCTGGATTCCCAATTAGCCACATGTGGCTAGTGACTAACATATTGGGCAACACTGATCTATAGTATAACATCGCTTTATAGATATGGTAAAAATCTTCATTGGTAATTGAAAACATTCAATTATGTGCAACATTTTTATGATTGTAAGATAAGTCTGGGAAATACACTAGAAAGCTACTTAGCACCATTGCATCCAGGAAACAAGTTGGAATTACTGTAACTGTTAGATATATTCAATGTTGTACAGATTAATATCTGTGTAATTGGAGCTAAGAAAGACATTACACTTAACTACCACATTCAAGCAATACTTTGTAATTAAGTGGTACAGCATAATTGATTCCTTTTAGAATCCACCAGATTTTTCACATCATCCTTAAAGTTTTAGAGAGCTTTATGAATAGATGAAATGAATCATGGACAAAATAATTGCAACTTAAGCTATCTGTTATTTATTGAGTTGCCAATGTACATTTAAAGCTTGACTTTAAAATGCATTTTTAAAATTTATATATCAATGATGTAGCAAGTACACAAAATCTCAATGTTTGTAGAGGAATGAAACATAATTCAAAAACTCTGAATTATAAGAATGAATTAGAGTGATTGAGGTGTTCTAATGCTGTGCCATAACCAATTTTAACCACTCCTACATGTATTTTCACCCCAATAAAATATTTAAACATAAACTATGCATCGACTTGTAATTTTATATGTTAACAGACTATAGTTTATAGAAATCTTAATTTTGATATACTTTAATTGTGTTGCATATCATCCAGATTCATTATTGGTGTGTTGAAAAAGGTGTCCTCGAACAATGTATGAAAGAAAAGTGGGTATTTTGTAAAAGATTAAGATTTTCATGCATTCTGATTGGCTGGCCAATGGGCATTAGTCCCAATAAAGTCCTGCATTTTTGAAAAAGCTAGTGTCACAGTGCCATTGACATTAAAAGTGGTCCTACATGTGGAATGTAGCATCGCAAAACAGTCCGCCATGACAGCTCCATTTTCAGCCAGTGCAACTTTGAAAGCAGAAATCTCTCGATCAACATAACTATTGTTTTCCTGTTCTTTTAACAAACTGTTATTTTGCCAAATGGTCACTTGAACAATCATGACACATCAACACTGGCCAAGGAAAAAATGTACCTATAACAAAATTCAACAGTAAATCCCATTCTATCTACTAACGGATATCTGGCTTGGAGCAGCCAACCTTGAGTAGGGCTAGGAAGTGATAAGTAAGTATGTTAAACAGCTCCAGAAAATGCTGCAGTCTGTTCTATAGACACATGCAACCCAGTTAAATAATTTAAAGGTCCTGTATATATAAAAAAAAATAAGCTGGCTAATATCTGATCAATGTGTTTTTCTAATGCTATAAAGAGTTGACACAGAATTGTACATAGCTTGAATCTGAGCCTGGAGGAGGTAAAAAGTATGCCCTTTGTTCAAAGTAAGATATTGCTCGACCGACACCTAATGATTTTTCTATAGCTAGTAAACACCATTTCTTATTTTCTGTGCAGTTGTGATGAGTTGTTCTTGCAACAATTGCTCTGTATGTTTTCTTGCTGTGCTGATGTTAAGCCACTGCTCATATGTATTCTAATCCTGTAGCTATCACTTTTCTTTGTCCTTGTTCTTGTGCCTTAGACTCAAATTACTATTTAAGATGTTTCTGCTGCCACAGCATTCCTTTGTGCTTTTTGAAAATAGACTGATGACTTATGGAAAATATAAATGATTATTTACTATCGAGCAATAGAATGCTGGTCCATTGATCACTTTGAAATCATGGGTTAGAGAAGCTATTTTATGTTATTTGATATGACTGTACAGAGCATATTGCGTAAATTGAATTGTCTTTTGACTGAATAAAGGGGATAATTTCACACTCCCTCACTTTTCTATCTCCAAAAGATAATACTTCAGCATTTGTAACATTCAATGTCTGTTTCAGTATACCCATGGCAAAATTAGACAACATTTTAAGAAAGTTTGATTGGCCTTTTAGTTGATGCTTAAGCCAACCAGTGACCTCTTCAATGTGACTTCTGTTGACAACAGACTCTATAATGTAATGTCAGTATATAATTATATTGTGTCTCTAATCTCTCCTGTCTTTCACCCTATCACAGACCTTCCCTTCCCTTTCCTTTCAGTGCTTGTTAAGAATCTGTTCTTTCCAAAGACTCTCCAGTTCTGACAAAGGGTCATCAACCAGAAACGTTAATGTTGCTTTCACAGATGCTGCCTGACCCGCAGAGATTTCCAGCATTTTCTGTTTTTATTCCAGATTCTAGTATCCACAGTATTTTGCTTTTATAATGACATTTATTCTGTTCTTTATGCAACTAAGGCTCTATTTATTAATCATTTATTGTTTAGTGTATGCAACCAAGGATTTGGTTCAAATGAAGTAAATTTTAAGCAAAAACACATACCTGTCTTATACAATTCAGCTATTTCTCAGATGCTTTCAATAGGAATGTAGCTTGTGAGTGTAAATATGTGTGCAGTGTGTACTCCTTGTGCTTAAGAAAGAAAGAAAGAACAAACTTGCATTTATATAATACCTTTCACAGCTGCAGGATGTCCCAAAGCGCTTCACGGGTCAATTGGTTACTTTTTGAAGTGCAGTCACTGTGGTTATGGAGGCAAACGTGGCAGCCAATTTGAGATAAATGATTAGTTAATCTGTTTGGTGGTATTGGTTGGAATAAATGTTGACCAGGACACTGGAAGAATTCCCTGCTTTACTTTGAATAGTGCCATAGGATCTTTACTATCCATTTGAAAAAACAGTTGGGGCTTCAGTTAATTTCTTATCCAAGAAATGGGACCTCTGACAATGCACCAGTCCCTCAGCACTGCACTGAAGTGTCAGGTTAGATTTTGAACTCAGATCCTGCAGTAGGGCTTGAACCCACAAATGTCTGACTCAGATGAGAGTGGTGCCAGTGAGCCAAGCTGGCATTTACCCTATTTTTGTATATGCATAAAAGGGTTATTTGTAAACTATGCTATAACTCCTAAAAGCAGAATGTCCATATTGACAATTCAGCACCACATGCTACTTCAAATAACAGCACAAATGCAGCATCACACTGGCTTGATTCCAGTGAAGTTGGTTGTGAATAACCAACAGAGAATTTGTAATGTTCCAATGATGGTCTGCAGCTAAAGTGTGCATTACAGGGAAAATTTTCTGACTGTGCTACTGACAAGAAGCCTTGCCAATTGGAGACACGTATCAGAAAATCAAGCATATGTTGCACATCATTTTTTATTGATTTGAATTTGAAGAATCATACAATCAGGTGCTATGTGTGCCCAATTTTCCAATGCCTCCTCTCAGCAAACAAGGCTCCGAAAGAGCTCCTAGCAAATTGCCCCTTACATATCTGAAGTGAAAGTATAGCTATAAATTGGACTGGATGATGCTGCAGCTCAATGAAATGACTATTAACTTCTAAAATTAGAAAGATGGAACAAAGGTTTTCTTTGTTTCCTGGTTATAATGGTCTCTCAAGTCTCTTTTGCAAACACCTTTGGTATTAAACTTTCAGAATTTACTCTCTCCTGTTATTTTTGTGTTTGTGACAAAATTAAGCAGTTTCACTTAATATTGTGATATGATTTGCTTTATTAATAACACAGTATGTAATCATTCCACAGGCCTATTCTTGCATTTTACTACATGTTTGTGTTTTACTGGATTTGGGGTGGGATGGGGAGATTGCGTGGAGGGCCCCAAATGTTCTTGGTGTTCAGGCTCCAAAAATTCTTAATCCAGCTCACTGTGTTCAGCTACATTCTCAGTAGGCCAATCAATTAAACTAGGGTGCAATATGGATCTAAAGAAACTATCTGCAACTGTTCTCAAAATGAATAGAGGCCATCCTGGCTAATAGGCCTAGGATGAACAATTGACTCTAACTGTAACAATTTGAAATAGATTGTGAACTGGTTTACTCCACAAACTGGCCCTCTGGCTTTACTGCACATGCTCAGTGCCTGTAGTTTGTAGATTTTTTTAAAGCTATGCAAATTAGTTTTGTTTTAAAACAACTCAATCCTAAATCTTTTCAGTGAAGAAATAAATTATCAAAAATCGCAAAACTTGACAATCTCCCTCTTGTACCATCTCAAATTAATTCTTAGTTGATGCAAAACCATACAGGCCATTAATGTGACTGGGGTGGATGGAAATGGAAATGTTCGAACACTGGTAATCAAGCACACTGGTGCTTTTAACGACTTCATGTTACATCTATCTTCTGCATGTGAATTTGGAGGAAAAGTGTTTGATTACATGTACTGTAATTCTTCACAACAATAAGTACAGAATTTACAAATTATTTGAAAAAAACAAATAATAAAAAACTCGATACGCAGTACAGCAAATACGACAAATAGTGCTTAAAGCATAATGTATCATTTGCCCTTTAGGGTGGCGGATGCATATTTATTTTTCATATAAGAACAATGAAATCAGTGGGGTATAAAAATTGCCATTTTCTTGAAGTCAGTGGGATGAAATCATAAGCAAAATACTGCAGATGCTGGAAATCTGAAATAAAACAAAATGCTGGAAAAGCTCAGCAGATCAGTCAGCAGTAGAGCTGCATCGTAACACTTGAACCAATTTAACTTCAGTCAATCTGAATTAAGGGCACTCCCCCAATAGCTGAGTTTAATTTGCTGCTTAGTGTAATGCTGAGCCATACAGACCAAGAGGGTCCAAAGTTTGATCCCTAGCCTGCACTGTTCGCTGACCATAGGAATACCACAATTGACCTTTGTGACTCCAAGTTAGGGAGGGGAAAATCAATCAGAATTTTAGCTTGTAGCTGTACCCAACATTAAATTCAGAGGAAGAAACATAGGGCTAAACTTTCACGTTCTTATCTAGTAAGCACCCCCAATGCTTTTCATCACTGTCCCATTAATGCACCGTCACCTTCCAAGTTATGCATGATGAACACATCTTAATAATTAAAGCAAAACACTTTAATATGCACATAGATTGGGCTAACCAAACTGGAAGCAATACGGTGGAGGAGGATTTCCTGGAGTGCATAAGGGATGGTTTTTTAGACCAATATGTCGAGGAACCAACCAGGGGGGAGGCCATCTTAGACTGGGTGTTATGTAATGAGAGAGGATTAATTAGCAATCTCGTTGTGCGAGGCCCCTTGGGGAAGAGTGACCATAATATGGTGGAATTCTGCATTGGGATGGAGAATGAAACAGTTAATTCAGAGACCATGGTCCAGAACTTAAAGAAGGCTAACTTTGAAGGTATGAGGCGTGAATTGGCTGGGATGGATTGGCGAATGATACTTAAGGGGTTGACTGTGGATGGGCAATGGCAGACATTTAGAGACCGCATGGATGAACTAAAACAATTGTACATTCCTGTCTGGCATAAAAATAAAAAAGGGAAGGTGGCTCAACCGTGGCTATCAAGGGAAATCAGGGATAGTATTAAAGCCAAGGAAGTGGCATACAAATTGGCCAGAAATAGCAGCGAACCTGGGGACTGGGAGAAATTTAGAACTCAGCAGAGGAGGACAAAGGGTTTGATTAGGGCAGGGAAAATGGAGTATGAGAAGAAGCTTGCAGGAACATTAAGACGGATTGCAAATGTTTCTATAGATATGTAAAGAGAAAAAGGTTAGTAAAGACAAACGTAGATCCCCTGCAGTCAGAATCAGGGGAAGTCATAACGGGGAACAAAGAAATGGCGGACCAATTGAACAAGTACTTTGGTTCGGTATTCACGAAGGAGGACACGGTTATAAAAGGGGTCGGGGGGTCTAGTAAGGAGGAGGAACTGAGGGAAATCCTTATTAGCCGGGAAATTGTGTTGGAGAAATTGATGGGATTGAAGGCCGATAAATCCCCAGGGCCTGATGGACTGCATCCCAGAGTACTTAAGGAGGTGGCCTTGGAAATAATGGATGCGTTGACAGTCATTTTCCAAAATTCCATTGACTCTGGATCAGTTCCTATGGAGTGGAGGGTAGCCAATGTAACCCCACTTTTTAAAAAAGGAGGGAGAGAGAAAACAGGGAATTATAGACCGGTCAGCCTGACATCGGTAGTGGGTAAAATGATGGAATCAATTATTAAGGATGTCATAGCAGTGCATTTGGAAAGAGGTGACATGATAGGTCCAAGTCAGCATGGATTTGTGAAAGGAAATCATGCTTGACAAATCTTCTGGAATTTTTTGAGGATGTTTCCAGTAGAGTGGATAAGGGAGAACCAGTTGATGTGGTATATTTGGACTTTCAGAAGGCGTTCGACAAGGTCCCACACAAGACATTGATGTGCAAAGTTAGAGCACATGGGATTGGGAGTAGTGTACTGACATGGATTGAGAACTGATTGTCAGACAGGAAGCAAAGAGTAGGAGTAAATGGGTACTTTTCAGAATGGCAGGCAGTGACTAGTGGGGTACCGCAAGGTTCTGTGCTGGGGCCCCAGCTGTTTACACTGTACATTAATGATTTAGATGAGGGGATTAAATGTAGTATCTCCAAATTTGCGGATGACACTAAGTTGGGTGGCAGTGTGAGCTGCGAGGAGGATGCTGTGAGGCTGCAGAGCGACTTGGATAGGTTAGGTGAGTGGGCAAATGCATGGCAGATGAAGTATAATGTGGATAAATGTGAGGTTATCCACTTTGGTGGTAAAAACAGAGAGACAGACTATTATCTGAATGGTGACAGATTAGGAAAAGGGGAGGTGCAAAGAGACCTGGGTGTCATGGTACATCAGTCATTGAAGGTTGGCATGCAGGTGCAGCAGGCGGTTAAGAAAACAAATGGCATGTTGGCCTTCATAGCAAGGGGATTTGAGTACAGGGGCAGGGAGATGTTGCTACAGTTGTACAGGGCATTGGTGAGGCCACATCTGGAGTATTGTGTACAGTTTTGGTCTCCTAACCTGAGGAAGGACATTCTTGCTATTGAGGGAGTGCAGCGAAGGTTCACCAGTCTGATTCCCGGGATGGCGGGACTGACCTATCAAGAAAGACTGGATCAACTGGGCTTGTATTCACTGGAGTTCAGAAGAATGAGAGGGGACCTCATAGAAACGTTTCAAATTCTGACGGGGTTAGACAGGTTAGATGCAGGAAGAATGTTCCCAATGTTGGGGAAGTCCAGAACCAGAGGTCACAGTCTAAGGATAAGGGGTAAGCCATTTAGGACCGAGATGCGGAGGAACTTCTTCACCCAGAGAGTGGTGAACCTGTGGAATTCTCTACCACAGAAAGTTGTTGAGGCCAATTCACTAAATATATTCAAAAAGGAGTTAGATGAGGTCCTTACTACTAGGGGGATCAAGGGGTATGGCGAGAAAGCAGGAATGGGGTACTGAAGTTGAATGTTCAGCCATGAACTCATTGAATGGCGGTGCAGGCTAGAAGGGCCGAATGGCCTACTCCTGCACCTATTTTCTATGTTTCTATGTTTCTATGTTTCTAATAACATCGTTTATAGTAACTCCAAATTTAGAGATATTAAGAAACGCACAGCATGGCACTTTCACATTTTAACTAATGAATCATTGAATTACTAAATTTATTAAAGTTTTTACTTACTCTTGCGACCGAAACAATGTCGTTCCAGCGCTTTCTGCACTGGCTGGCCCCCGGCGGATCTGGGTGTCCGAGGACACCACCTCGGTAATTTCTGCCCATATTCGCTGATCTCCTTGAGGGCTGGGCTTGCCATGACCGTCCCGGGTCAATCGGTCCCAGCGCGCTTCCACCTCGTGGACTGGCGCAGCTTGCGCTTCCATTGAAAAACGTTTAGCCCTGTTCCTCCTTCCAACATTCGCCTCGGGCTCCACCTCCATCGCGACCGTTAAATCTTCTTCCATTTTAGTTTTAATTAGAATAATCATCAATTGTACTCAAGTTTCCTACTCTTTTTCCTTAGCCCTCCCTTACTCAATTGTGCATGCGTGGGATGACCCCTGAGCCCCAAAACGTGGATTTAAAAAAAAATTCATTGCACATGCGCAAAAAAATCCATGCGTATGCGCAAAAAAAATCCATTGCGCATGCGCACAGAGGGAAAAAAATACGCTCATGCGCAGTAAGGCCGGTCTGGATCAAGCCGGCCTTACACGAGGACTATGGCCGCCCACTGTCAGAGACCGCCGCCCTCGCCAGTGCCGAGATACATTAAGGTGAAAATTAAGGCATTCATTTTCGGTCCTGATCGGGCGGTATGCATTAATCCTTTTCTTCTAACTGCCCAATTACCACCGAGATACGAGCGGTGGCGGCACAATTTGCAAAGTCTAGCCCATAGGATTTTACTGCAATTACATTAATATTAAATTAAATCAAAAATAGTATTTCCTAACAAATTCATTTTCTCCATGAAATAAATTGGTAACAAGATTAGGAAGATATAGTGGTTCTGAACAGCTTCTTTAAAACATCCTTCTAAATATAATAAACACAAAGAGTCCATAATTTTATATAAAATTCATTTTTCTGAGCCAAAACAGTTGCGTTGCTGTTAAAAATCCAGCTACACCTATTCCAACAAGGCTTAACATTTAATGGGGTGTTTAACAGTGATATTAATGCAGAAAAGCTGAAGTTTTCATCAGTTCCATTGATTTCACTGATTGGCAGCTATTCGTCCTCAACCATCTTCTCCCTGTGGCCGTGGAGCTCCTCCCGGAATCGCAGTGCGGATTTCGTCCCCTACGAGACACAACAGACATGATTTTTGCAGTGCGACAGCTGCAGGAAAAATACAGGGAACAGCGCCAGCCCTTATACATGGCCTTCTTCGATCTTACAAAGGCCTTCAAAGCCTTCAACCGCGAGGGTCTATGGAGCATCCTCTGTTTCGGTTGCCCCCATAAGTTCGTCACCATACTCAGCCTGCTTCACGACGACATGCAGGCTGTGATCCTTACCAACGTATCCATCACAGACCCAATCCACGTCTGGACCGGGGTCAAGCAGGGCTGCGTCATCGCCCCAACCCTCTTCTCAATCTTTCTCATCGCCATGCTCCACCTCACAGTTGACAAGCTCCAGCTCTGTAGTGAAACTAAACTACAGAACCAGAGGGAACCTGT
Source organism: Pristiophorus japonicus (assembly GCF_044704955.1). Classification (NCBI taxonomy): domain Eukaryota; kingdom Metazoa; phylum Chordata; class Chondrichthyes; family Pristiophoridae; genus Pristiophorus; species Pristiophorus japonicus. Next base: position 165,012,282 of record NC_091986.1, on the reverse strand, counting down.
TCAACCTTCGCTGTCTCCAGGCCAGGTCCAAGACCACCCCAACCTCTGTCGTTGAGCTACAGTACGCGGATGACGCCTGCATCTGCGCATACACAGAGGCTGAACTCCAGGACATATTTACTGAGGCATACGAAATCATAGGCCTTATGCTAAACATCAGTAAAACAAAGGTCATCCACCAGCCTGTACTCGCCGCACAGCAATGCCCCCCAGTCATCAAGATCCTCGGCGTGGCCCTTTACAACGTAGACCACTTCCCTTATCTCGGGAGCCTCCTATCAACAAGAGCAAGCATTGACAATGCGATCCAACACCGCCTCCAGTGCGCCAGCGCAGCCTTCGGCCACCTGAGCAAAAGAGTGTTTCAAGACCAGACCCTCAAAACTGTCACCAAGCTCATGGTCTACAGGGCTGTAGTAATACCCACCCTCCTGTATGGCTCAGAAACATAGACCATGTACAGTAGACACCTCAAGTCGCTGGAGAAATACCACCAACGATGTCTCCGCAAGATCCTACAAATGCCCTGGGAGGTCAGACGCACCAACATTAGCGACCTTGACCAGGCCAACATCCCCAGCAGTGAAGCACTGACCACACTTGATCAGCTCCGCTGGACAGGCCACATTGTTTGCATGCCAGACACGAGACTCCCAAAGCAAGCGCTCTACTCAGAACTCCTTCACAGCAAACAAGCCAAACGTGGGCAGCGGAAACATTACAAGGACACCATCAAAGCCTCTCTAATAAAGTGCAACATCCTCACTGACAACTGGGCGTCCCTGGCCAAAGATAACCCTAAGTGGAGGAAGTGCATCCGGGAGGACACTGAGCTCCTCGAGGCTCATCGCCAAGAGCATGCAGAAATCAAGCACAGGCAGCGGAAAGAGCGTGCGGCAAACTGTCCCACCCATCCCTTCCCTCAACGACTATCTGCCCCACCTGTGACAGAGACTGTGGTTCTCGTATTGGACTGTACAGCCACCTAAGAACTCATGTTAAGAGTGGAAGCAAGTCTTCCTTGATTCTGAGGGACTGCCTATGATGATGATGATGGTGGGGAGGGCGTGAGGGGCGGGGGGGAGCGGGGTGCAGTTTCACAGTGCATCCTGTGTCGAAGCAGTGAATGACTGAACGCAACTTCAGGAACCTTGCGGTTATCTACGCATGCGCTAAATCGTGATATTCAGAGGGGAAATGACAGTGCGCACTGACAGTTGCCATCATTACTGTCATGTATCTTACATTATTATATATAACTGTATCCTAACATGCTATACATGACTGTAATAAGATATGACTTGTAACCTCCAGCATCCCTTACCACCAGGGGTGCACTTGCAAGAGACAGGTATATAAGGACAGGTCTCAGGCAAGTGCAGCATTCCAGAGCTGTGAAATAAAGGTGCAGGTCCAGAGTGACCTTGACTTCACTACATGCCCCATGTGAATCTGTACTGAGGGGACAGGACTTTACAGTGGCGACGGGTTACGGGATTACAGAATCCACAGAATGGCGAACAACAAATCAGATGAAAAGTACAATGCGGGAGACAATTGGGAGGACTTTATAGAAAGGCTCCAGCAAAGCTTTGTAACCAAAGACTGGTTAGGCGACAATAAGGCAGACAAAAGAAGAGCCCATCTCTTGACCAGCTGTGGCTCGAAAACATACTCTTTAATGAAGGATCTGTTGGCATCCGAGAAACCAGCAAGCAAGTCGTTTGAAGAATTGAGCACACTGGTAAGAGACCACCTGAAGCCAGTGAGCAGCCTACACATGGCCAGACACAGGTTCTACAACTACAGACGCTGTGTGGGCCAGAGCATACCCGACTTCGTGGCGGAACTTCGGAGGTTGGCTAGTTTATGTGAGTTCTCCGATGAACTGAGGAGAGAAATGCTGAGAGACTTTTTCATTGAAGGAATAGGCCACGCAGGCATATTCCGAAAGCTCATAGAGACCAAGAACCTGACCTTAGAGGCAGCAGCACTGGTTGCACAGACATTCTTGGTAAGGGAAGAAGAAACGAGGTTAATTTACAATGCAGCTACGACAACTAATGAAATATTGGAACAAGAAGTTCACAGCGCTAAACAAGCTGCTACCCCCACACACAGACAAAACCGGGAGAACAGGTTCTCGACAGCAGGCAGAAGCCATCAAGGGCCACAGGAACGGCCGTTCACACCTCATCAACCCACAATGCGAGCAACCAACTACAAACTGAGAGAAGCTCAAGAGAAATCAGCCAGACGCAGCTCATTCTTTGGGAACGCTTTGAACAATGGAACAGGTCTGTGCTGGAGGTGTGGGGTTGGGCACTCGTCAAGGGGATGTCGATTTCAGCAGGCTGTTTGCAGAAATTGTGAATCTACAGGGCATTTGGCCCGCATGTGCAAAGAAACGGCAGCTCGGCTGGTATACGAATCGGATGGGTTGGAAAGCGGACCAGAAGATGGTGGGGACAGTACCCGGGACACCGGTGTACAGCGGGTCAACACGATCAATGGCCGCTGCTCCTACAACAGGATGCCTCCGATAATGATGAGGGTCCTACTCAACGGGATATCTATCAACATGGAGCTGGATACGAGAGCAAGTCAATCTCTCATGGGCGCTCAAAAATTTGAACAACTGTGGCCGCATAAAAGAGACAGACCAAAACTCACAAGGGTCGACACCACACTAAGGACCTATACCAAAGAAATCGTACCATTCCTCGGCAGTGCCATGCTCTCTGTCACACACAAAGGGACAGTGAACCGACTTCCCCTGTGGATTGTCCCCGGAGACCCCCCCCAGCACTGCTGGGGAGAAGCTGGCTGGCAAAACTAAACTGGAAATGGGATGATGTCCATGACATGTCATTAGAGGAATGGACCTCCTGCTCAACAGTTATAAAGCAATTTGAACATCTCTTTCAGCCAGCTGTGGGCACTATCAAAGGGGCCAAAGTCAAAATCTACATCACACAGGATGCTAGACCGGTCCATCACAAGGCCAGAGCTGTACCCTGTGTGATGAGGGAAAAGATTGAACACGAACTAGACAGGCTTCTGCGGTAAGGCATTATATTACCTGTGGAATTTAGTGACTGGGCAAGTCCCATCGTCCAAGTCATGAAGGCTTATGGATCCGTATGAATCTGTGGGGACTACAAATCTACCATAAACAGAATCTCCCTACAGGACCAGTACCGGCTGCCCAGAGCGGAGGACTTATTTGCCACATTGGCTGGAGGTAAACTTTTCTCAAAATTAGACCTCACATCTGCGTATATGACGCAAGAATTGACCGAGGAATCCAAGCTACTCACCACCATCAACACACATCGAGGCCTTTTCATGTACAATCGATGCCCATTCGGCATCAGATCGGCAGCGCAACATGGAGAGTCTGCTCAAGTCCATCCCGGGGACGGTTGTATTTCAAGACGACATACTTATCATGGGCAGGGACACCGACTCCCATCTCCGTAATTTGGAGGAAGTACTAAAGCGGTTGGATCGGGTAGGTCTACGAGTCAAGAAATCCAAGTGCCTGTTTCTCGCACCCGAGGTTGATTTTTTGGGCAGAAGGATTGCCGCTGATGGAATCCGCCCAACAGAGTCCAAAACAGAAGCAATTCGCCTGGCACCCAGGCCCCGGAATGTCTCAGAACTGCGTGCCTTTCTCGGGCTACTCAATTACTTTGGGAACTTTATGCAGAACTTAAGCACGCTGCTGGAGCCTCTCCACGTGCTACTCAGGAAGGGGTGCGATTGGTTTTGGGAGGACGCCCAGGAACGCGCCTTCAATAAGGCACGCAACCTTCTGTGTTCCAACAGTGTTTTGACTTTCTTTGACACAGGTAAAAAGCTAGTTCTCACATGCGATGTGTCAGCGTATGGGATCGGGTGCGTTTTGCAACATGTCAATATTGCGAGCAAATTACAACCCATAGCTTATGCCTCCAGGTCACTTTCGCGAGCGGAGCGCGGGTACGGAATGGTAGAGAAGGAGGCGCTCGCGTGCGTGTACGGTGTCAAAAAGATGCACCAATACCTTTTCGGGGCCAAGTTCGCGTTGGAAACCAACCACAAGCCCCTCACGTCCCTCCTATCCGAGAGCAAGGCAATAAACGCCAACGCCTCAGTGCGAATTCAACGGTGGGCACTCATGCTGCCATCCTACGACTACACAATAAGGTACAGACCAGGCACAGACAACTGTGCCGACGCGCTCAGCAGGCTACCCCTGGCGACCACGGAAGGGTCTGATGAACAGGACTGTGAGATAGTCATGGCAATAAATGCCTTTGAGTCCACAGGTTCGCCCATGACGGCTCGCCAAATCAGAGCCTGGATGGTCAGCGACCCCACGTTATCATTAGTAAAAAGATGTGTCCTAACCAGTGACTGGGCAGAGGCTTGCGATGCCTGCCCCGAGGAATTAAAACCCTTTCACAGGCGCATGCATGAGCTATCACTACAAGCAGACTGCCAGATGGGGGGCAGCCGAGTAGTCATGCCTCTGCGAGGCAGAGAGGCATTTGTCCGGGAGCTCCACCGCGAGCATCCGGGGATCGTTCTCATGAAGGCCATAGCCAGATCCCACATCTGGTGACCTGGTATTGACGCGGACTTGGAGCTCTGCGTCCGAAGGTGCCCAACTCAGCAATGCCCCAGGGAGGCTCCACTGAGCCCCTGGCCCTGGCCTACCAAACCGTGGTCGCGGGTGCACGTAGACTATGCGGGCCCATTCATGGGCAAAATGTTCCTCGTAGTTGTAGATGCATTTTCAAAGTGGATCGAATGCACCATTTTAAATTCGAGCACAACCTCCACTGCTGTGGAGAGCCTCGCAATCATGTTTGCAACGCACGGAATCGCTGACACATTGGTCAGTGACAATGGTCCGTGCTTCACCAGCGCAGAATTCCAAGATTTTATAATTGACCACGGCATAAATCACGTCAAGACGGCACCGTTCAAGCCGGCCTCCAACAGCCAGGCGGAGAGAGCAGTGCAAATCATTAAACAAGGCATGCTTAAAATTCAAGGTCCCACGCTGCAGGGTCACCTGTCGCGACTGCTGCTGGCATACAGATCTCGTCCGCACTCACTGACTGGGAACCCCCCGCGCAACTGTTGATAAAAAGGACTTTAAAAACAAGACTCTCATTAATCCTCCAAGACATACACGAAATCGTTGAGGCAAAGCACCATAAGCTGACTGAGTACCATGACAGAAATTTGAGGGGGAGATGGAATGAGATAGGGGACAAAGTGTTTGTACTAAACTTTGGCAGAGGTCCCAAATGGCTTGCAGGAACAGTAACGGGCAAGGAAGGAAACAGGCTACTGGTAGTACAAATGGACAATGGCAAAACCTGCCGGAGTCATGTAGACCAAGTCAAAAGCAGATTTACCAACAACACTGCAGAACCAGAGGCAGACTACAATGTGGAACTCGCACCACATCTGGTGGACAGACAGAGGGAACAACCTGAGGAAAGGGCAATCCCAACAGACAGCCCAGGTGAGTCAACAACAATCACACCAATCGAAACAGACAGCCCAGGCGAGATACCAGCAACCACACCCAAAGAAAAACAGACACCAAGGCAAACAACTGAACCACAACTCAGACGCTCCACGCGAGTGCGTAGACCACCTGAGAGACTGAACCTATAAAGACAATAAGATCTTGGGGGAGGGTGATGTCATGTATCTTACATTATTATATATAACTGTATCCTAACATGCTATACATGGCTGTAATAAGATATGACCTGTAACCACCAGCATACCTTACCACCAGGGGTTCACTTGCAAGAGACAGGTATATAAGGACAGGTCTCAGGCAAGTGCAGCATTCCAGAGCTGTGAAATAAAGGTGCAGGTCCAGAGTGACCTTGACTTCACTACATGCCTCGTGTGAATCTGTACTGAGGGGACAGGACTTTACAATTACCTACTGCAAAATCTGTGCCATTATGTTTATTGCTAAAGGATAATGAAATGATATCAGCCAGTACCTTTGATACAGTCATGTTTCTGGGGCGTACGTGTATTGAAACTTTTTTTGTCTACAAGTGTCAATGTTACTGTCATGTATCCTACATGGTTACTGTGTGCACTATCACAAGGTGTACAGCAGTGGGAGACTTGCAGGTTACCTGTACAGGTGTGCCTGGCCTAGTATAAAAGGCAGGCCACCAGGTGTGATCCTCATTCTGGAGTTATCAATAAAGGACTAAGGTTACTATTGTTCAAGTGCAACACATTGCCTCTTGGAGTCATTATCAGAGCATCTAAAGACATAACAATTGGCGACGAGATTACGGACTTTCACGCGAAAATGGCTACCCTTGGTACGTTGCAGCAGTTCACTGCTGGTGATGATTGGGACACCTTTGTGGAGAGGCTCGACCATTTCTTCACAGCAAACGACCTGGCAGGCGACAACCCGGTCACACTTGCTGATAAGCGCCGAGCTATCTTGCTAACCAGTTGTGGGCCCACCGTCTATGGCCTCGTCAGGGACTTGCTGGCACCAGCGAAGACAATGACCAAGACGTACGAGGAGCTCGTAATGCTGATCCAAGAGCAACACAAGCCCAAGGAGAGCATCCTCACAGCCAGACACCGGTTCTACACCCACCGACGGCACGAAGGCCAGGAAATCGCGGAATTCGCCGCAGACCTCAGGAGGCTGGCGGCACCATGTGATTTCGGCGACCACCTCACCGAAGCGCTGCGGGACATTTTTGTCATTGGAATCAGCCATGAGGGCCTTCTTCACAAGCTACTGTCTGCAGATACCACAGTCACACTGCAGAATGCCATTTCTGTGAGCCAGGCATTCATGACCTCGACCTGCGGCTCTAGGCAGATGACTCATCCTCAGAACTCAAACCTGGCAAGGACTGTGCACAGAGTGGCGTCTTTTCGAGGCTGGACTGTAGAACGCGAACCTTTTCCTGGAAGATAAAATAGGCCCCCGGGTTCCTTAACTCAGAGTCCACCGAGGGGGGCTAATCGAGTAGCACCATGCTGCCATTGCGGAGGGAATCACAGGGCTCACCAGTGCCGCTTTAAAGACTATGTATGCAAAGGCTGCAGCACAAAGGGCCACCTCCAGCGAATGTGTAAGTGAAATGTGACTCACTGTGTTAATGAAGAGTCTGCAGATGGCCATGAATCCAGTGCAGATTATGAAATGATAGGCAGAGAGGCAGTTCAGCCCCACAATCAGGTATATAGCATGTTTACCTGCATCACCGAGTGTTCCCCGTTGAGGATGGAAGTCGAGATAGATGGCGTTCCAGTCTTCATGGAAGTGGACACGGGGGCGAGCCAGTCAGTAATGAATCAAGAAGCCTTTGAGAGGCTATGGGACAATCAAGCTGAACGACCCAAGTTGGTCCCGGTTCAGTCAAAGCTGCACACCTACACCAATGAACTTATCCCAGTCGTTGGTAGTGCGGATGTAAAGGTACTCCATGATGGCGCGATGCACAAGTTACCTCTGTGGATTGTTGCAGGTGATGGACCAACGCTACTCGGAAGAAGGTGTATGGCGAAGATCCATTGGAAGTGGGAAGACTTCATCCCTCCAGCGATTGACGTCCTCCGTGTTCGGAGGCACAACAAGCCCTCACCTGAGGGTGGACCCGGCACCAGAGAGCAGACCAGCACAGCACCCGAGGCACAGACCGCTTAGCACGACTGCATGGAGATGATCCAGCTGAGACGACCCGAACACACCTTCCAGGCTCCAGTGGCAGGACTCCGGAGAAAGAAAATCAGATTCAAGGCGACTTCCCAGCTTCGGTGGCAGAACCCGGGGAGAAGAGGATCACCGCAGTCGACATCGTGGATGGAGGAAAGATGGCGCCCAAACCACGAGGTGAGGCGCTGAAGAAAAAGATGGCCGCAGCCAGACCATGAGGTGCAGCGCTGATGGAGCAACATGTGGCACCGAACGGAGAAGAGGATTGGGGTAAAGAAAGTAAGGCTCTCTTAAAGGAGGCCTGCAACCCACCACACTTAAAGGGACAGTTCCACATTTTCAAACAATGTAAGAGCAACTGTGAGTTAGATGTAAGACGTTTAATTGATGATCATGCAATAAGCAAGGAAAAGGCGCATGATCGCAATCGGAGTTACAGGTTATTTACAATGAGTAATGAAACGTTGTGCGATGTAGGATTTCAACTGCATTCAGTCAATGCAGCGGGCAGACACCCATCGGGAGCACACAGGTCCAACGAGCTACCCAATGTAGTAGCCTGCGTCCCTGTGGCCACAAGCAGCCAATACATTCCGAGCTGCAGAACAAGCGATCTCAGGAGGGCAACGGCACCGGCATCAATACCCTGCCCCTGATTGGCTCCACCTCTCAGGCACCCAATGGCACCAACCGCCACGGGTCTGAAAGAGTAAACTGCGCTAAGGTGCAGCCCCCAGACCCTATCGCCACCAAAGCTACACCTGGGAACTAAGGGTCACCCACAACAGTTCTCCAAAAGGGGACCGGGACCAGCCAGGATCCCAAACCAAACAATGGCCAGGTTAGCGAGTCAGCAGTTCCCTGTGCACTGCCAGACAACAGCCCCTCAGGGAGCAGCAGTGACCCAGGGCGCAAAGAAAGGACAGGGAGGTCACAGGCATCTGTGAACCTGCCCGACACTAGGAGCTACGGCAACAACCCCAAGAGCAGGCAACTTGAGCCAACCGGGTTCCCACTGCCAGCACTGGGCACCGCGCCGTCACCAGACTGCCTGGACACCATCCAGCAGCTCGGGAACTAGCTTGTCCTTACACACCGGCTACCGATCCCTTGTACGAATCAAGAATGTATCTCACGAGTCGAATGTACTTGCCTCACAAGTGAACCGCAGATGTAATGCTGTTCATGCAAACTTTTTTCTGGACTTGATTGTATATGCATGTAATGAGCCTTCGACAATCAATATGTGAGGGGGTGGGGGGGGGAGAGAATGGAGTGGTCATGGGCACACAAACAGACTCTACTACCAACGAAACACCAACCACTCACCCAAGATAGAAACGGCCCGCCAAGGGTCAACCAGATAGAGCGAAGCCCAGAACACAGTCAATGCAGAGGCGATTTGCACTAAAGGCTTGAGGGAGAGTGATGTCATGTATCCTACATGGTTACTGTGTGCACTCTCACAAGGTGTGCCACCAGAGGGCACAGCAGTGGGAGACTTGTAGGTTACCTGTACAGGTGTGCCTGGCCTAGTATAAAAGGTGTGATCCTCACTCTGGAGTTATCAATAAAGGACTATGGTCACTACAGTTCAAGTACAACACATTGCCTCGTGGAATTATTATCAGAGCATCTAAAGACATAACAGTTACAGTATCCAAAGAGGGAATAAACTAGCCGCATTGCTGAAATGAATACTGTGTACAAGGACCCCAGCCTGGCCTGAAGATACTAAAATTGTCAGAATCTAGCACATACACAGAGGGTTATAGAATCAATAACCAGAGTTAGTGATTGAAGCAGAGACCATGTTGAAATTTAAGAATAAGTGGTTGACGGAACGGTAAATAAAGTGATTTGGGAACAGACCAGGCACATGGGGGTCGGGCTACTGTTCTAGTTGGGCCAATTGGCCTGTTTCCATGTTGTAATTTCCATATAATTCTACGTAAATCACAGGGTTGCCCTCTTACTGTGTTGCACTGAAATGTCAAACGCCCTGCTGGCAGTGATGCCATTGACATTCTCAAACTGTCTCTTATTTTCGTTCCCTAATGTTCTCTACTTTCTGCTTTTCCTGACCGCATTTTCAACATCAACTCACCTTTTCTCCCCTTATCTTGTCATTAAAAAGTAATCAATGGAATCACTCATCAACACCACTTCCATGTACGTTATGTCTTCCTCCTCACTAAAAAAGCCACCAATTTGCATAAAGATAATTATACAGTGATTGTTTATGAGCTACAACTCTCAGCCGCCATACAATTGTGCCTCCCCCACTCTGGTTAAAAGGAGGAAAACTCATCACTTCTACATTATGCCCACATCTCTGAACTCTAAACTGTGCAGTTCAAACCATGTAGATCATTGGAGTTTTGATTTTTAAAATGGAGTGCCTACCACTAACTGCATATAAAAATCATATGCTATTGCTATTCTCATTAAGATCTGCTTTCCTCTTTGAGATTGAAGAGGGTAATGGCAGATACTCTATTCTTAAATTAAAACTCAAATGTTTTAGGTGAATCTAATTGCAGAGTTTAGAGTTCAGAGCCATGGGCATAAATGGTTTAAAAAAGCAAAATTAATCAATCAGAGTGAGGACATGCAACTCTAGGGCAGGCTGGGAGTTGTAGATCTGGAAGCAATCTCTGTACCGTTACCTGATGAGAAGAAAACACAATTCTGAACATTGGAATTTGCAGACTGGATAATGAGAACCTGCAGGCTGTATATGGCTCATGGGCCATAACTGTGACACCCCAGACTCAGACCATTCTGTATTGGGCCTATGTCAACTAATTTCAAAATAATTCTCACCATTCAGATGGGATTGGGATTGGTTGAATTTCGTATGACACAAATTAATAATCAGTTGTTTTGGAATATGCCATTTAAACATACATATTATGAATTACAACACCCAAGCATCAGGGCAACTTAGTTTCCTTTGTGGGATATTTGCACTGGACATCTGTGATCACTAATCCAAGGAATGCAAGATGAATATCCTTCAGTGGGTCAATAGCAATATGAATGTTGCCTAAGTCTCAAACCTCATTCTAGGCACATCTGGGAGAACTTTGTGTTTAGGATAAAGACAAACTAAAGATGAAATCAGAAGTTTTAAATAATGACATTCTTTCAATGCACATCCTTCTAAAGAGGACAATATGCTTCCAAAGAGGAGGGATAGCGGACTTAAACCCAATACTTCTTAGCTATTGTATTTCTTCCTTGTTACTTGGAGCATCTTTTCGAGCTTTGAGCTTATATTTAGAACCATCTGATGGCAATATATCTTTATATTGGAGCATAATATGAAGCTAAGCTTCCCTATTTTCTTGTTTGCCTGATCTTTCCCCTATACCAAAATCATTCCCCTTTTTTTGGTGAATGCTACAGGACACCTTGTATTAAATCATGTGAGATGTCAGTGTACAGTTATTTTGATAAGACATGGTGCTCTGGAGTATTAGATATAAGATATGATCTGCAGCGTTGAAGCCGAGTTAAGTCCAGATTTTTTGTGACTGGTAGATGAGCTATCAGTCGGAGGTCACAAATTCCTACATGAGATGATTGTGAATTACCCAGTCATACAGCTCAATATATATGCTTGATATTCCTTCAAGGATACCAATAAAAGCCCACTTGATTGCAGAACAGACCTGGACATCAATCATCTCAACCAATGTATAAATGAATATTTTCAAGCTGATCAGGGCAGTCAATAAATGTTCTATCTAAGGAGCAATGATCTTCTATCTTCCATCTCTCTCGGGTGGAGGTAAAAGATCCCATGGCACTATTTCAAAGAAGAGCAAGCAAATTATCCCCAGTGTGCTGGCCAATATTTATTCCTCAATCAACATCACTAAGACAGATTATCTGGTCATTATCACATTGCTGTTTGTGGGAGCTTGCTGTGTGCAAATTGGTGGCTGCATTTCCTACATTACAACAGTGATTACAACAACAACTTGTATTTATATAGCACCTTTAATGTAATAAAACATCTCAAGGTGCTTCACAGGAGTGTTATAAGACAAAAAAATAAATTTTTCTCCGAGCCAGATAAGAAGAAATTGCGGTAGATGACCAAAAGCTTGGTCAAGAGGTAGGTCTTAAGGAACGTCTTGAAGGAGGAAAGAGAGGTAGAGAGGCAGAGAGTTTTAGGGAGGAAGTTCCAGAGCTTAGGGCCTAGGCAGCTGAAGGCACGGCCACCAACGGTTGAGCGATTATAATCAGAGATGCTCAAGAGGGCAGAATTTGAGGAGTGCAGATATCTTGGTGGGGGGGGGGGGGGGTTTGTGAGGCTGAAGGAGATTACAGAGATAAGGACGGGCAAGGCCATGAGGGATTTGTAAACTAGAATGAGAATCTTAAAATTGAGGCGTTGCTTAACCAGGAGCCAATGTAGGTGAGCGAGCACAGGGATGATGGATGAGCGCGCTTTAGTGCAAGTAAAGACATGGGCTGCCGAGTTTTGGTAGACTTCAAGTTTATGGGGGGTAGAAGGTGGGAGGCCAGCCAGGAGTGAGTTGGAGTAGTCAAGTCTAGAGGTAACAAAGACATGGATGAGGGTTTCAGCAGCAGATGAGCTGAGGCAGGGGTGGAGATGGGCAATGTTATGGAGGTGGAATATATGGTTTTAGTTATGCCGCAGATATGTGGCTGGAAGCTCATTTCAGGGTCAAATATGACACCTAGGTTGCGAACAGTCTGGTTCAGCCTCAAACAGATGGAGAGATATGGAGTCATTGGCTAGGAAACGCAGTAATTTCTGCTCATTCAGTACTGGATGTCGGACAAGCAGTCTGACAATTTAGAGATCTTGAAGGGGTGGGGAGAAGTGGTGGTGAGGTAGAGCTGGGTGTCGTCAACTGACGCCGTGTTTTTGGATGATGTTGCCAACGGGCAGCATATTGATGAGAAATAGGAGGGGGCCAAGGATAGATCCTTGGTGGACACCAGAGGTAACGATGTGGGAGTGGGAAGAGAAGCCATTGTAGGTGATTTTCAGGCCATGATTAGATAGATAAGAATGGAACCAGGCAAGTGCAGTCCACCCAGCTGGGTGATGGTGGAGAGGCGTTGGAGGAAGGCTGCAGACAGATCAAAGGCTGCAGACAGGTCGAGAAGGACAAGAATGAAAAGTTTACCTTTGTCACAGTCACAAAGGATGTCATTTGTGACTTTGATGGGAGCCGTTTCGGTACTGTGGCAGGCGCGGAAACCAGATTGAAAGGACTCAAACATGAAGTTCCCGGAAAGATAGGTACGGATTTAAGAACATAAGAACATAAGAAATAGGAGCAGGAGAAGGCCATACGGCCCCTCGAGTCTGCTCCGCAATTTAATACGATCATGGCTGATCCGATCATGGACTCAGGTCCACCTCCCTGCCTGCTCTCCATAACCCCCTATTCCCTTATCATTTAAGAAACTGTCTACTTCTGTCTTAAATTTATTCAATGTCCCAGCTTTCACAGCTCTCTGAGGCAACGAATTCCACAAATCCACAACCCTCTGAGAGAAGAAATTTTTCCTCATCTCAGTTTTAAATGGGCGGCCCTTATTTTAAGATTATGCCCTCTAGTTCTAGACTCCCCTATCAGTGGCAACATCCTCTCTGCATCCACCTTGTCAAGCCCCCTCATAATCTTATACATTTCGATAAGATCACCTCTCATTCTTCTGAATTCCAATGAGTAGAGGCCCAACCTACTCAACCTTTTCTCATAAGTCAAACTCTTATCTCTGGAATCAACTTTGTGAACCTTCTCTGAACTGCCTCCAAAGCAAGTATATCATTCATAAATATGGAAACTAAAACTGCATGCAGTATTCCAGGTGTAGCCTCACCAACATCGTGTATAACTGTAGCAAGGCTTCCCTGCTTTTATACTCCATCCCCTTTGCAATAAAGACCAAGATTCCATTGGCCTTCCTGATCACGTGCTGTACCTGCATATTAACCTTTTGTGTTTCATGCACAAATACCCCCAGGTCCCGCTGTACTGCAGCACTTTGCAATCTTTCTTCATTTAAATAATAACTTGCTCTTTGACTTTTTTCTGCCAAAGTGCATGTTCTCACACTTTCCAACATTATACTCCATCTGCCAAATTTTTGCCCACTCACTTAGCCTGTCTATGTCCTTTTGTAGATTTTGTGTATCCTCCTCACACATTGCTTTTCCTCCCATCTTTGTATCGTCGGCAAACTTGGTCACGTTACACTCAGTCCCTTCCTCTAAGTCGTTAATATAGATTGTAAATAATTGGGGTCCCAGCACTGATCCCCGTGGCACCCCACTGGTTACTGATTGCCAACCTGAGAAGGAACCATTTATTCCTACTCTCTGTTTTCTGTTTGTTTGGGAGGTGACAACATGTTCAAGGACTTTGGAGAGGAAAGGAAGATTGGAGATGGGACGGTAGCTTGCAAGCACAGTGAGGTCAAGGGGTTTTTTGAGGAGAAGGGTGATGGTGGCAGATTTGAAGGAGAGAGGGACTGTACTTGAGGAGAGAGAACCATTAACAATGTGAGCTATGGGATGGGAGTCAGAAAAGGAAGTTGGGCGGTCAGCAGTTTCCTACATTACGTCAGTGACTACGCTCCAAAAGTACTTCATTGATTGTAAAACGCTTTGGGATGTTCTGATTACGTAAAAGGCGGTACAGGTATATAAATGCAAGTTAAACTTTCTTTTTCTGCCCTTTTTTATAGCCCATAATTCTCCTTGAGCTGGCGCACGAGGCCCGTTAAGGACAGGAAAGTTTTCATTCTTTCTTTCTCTCTATACCAACAAGGTGTTAGTTGGGAGAATAACCCACCGAAAAGTAAATGATTGAATTTTGTCAGTGGTATCGTATAGTTTGAATTATCATCAAGTGGAATACAATAGCCCTGTTCCCCAAAATATCTTCTCTTTAGAACTACTTCAGTTCACTGTATTTCAAAGGTACCTTGTTTCAATGCTCATGTTCCAAAAATAGTGCAACTCTCCATGCTGATGTCAAAAGTGATCATACCAGGAGTTGCTTACAATCTTGTTCAGTATCTGAACTAAGAAAAATCATTCTGATAGTTGATAGCAATGTTAGAGGTTGCACAGAGTGAATGATTGCAGTTTGGCCTGAATGTTATGGCTGTGTAAAATTATATGAATTTACAATCCATTAGAAGAAACAACTGCAAGTTGCAATCAGACACAGCCACCTGTGTCTGACATCAAATCTTAAATTTGAAAAATTTGAACTGGGGTTCCCATTGCCACCACTACTGGTCCAATTAAAACAAGTATGAAGGAGTTCTGGTGATGTCATAACCTGAATGTACAAAGTTCGATTTACTATTAATTTTGTAGGAATTTTGTTTTCATTATTTCCCCAGCAGTGAAGATGAGAGTTACAGCTGATGACATCCACACTGAAGGATGAACAGTTGTGACAAAGGAGCTAGATTTTTCTTTGAAATATTGACAATTTGAAGTATTGTTGAGGCGTAGAAATGAGTAAGATCCTGTCCCAGTGAACGTCCACCAAATTCTATTCTCCAAAAATCAGCAGTCCTAATAATCATATGGCCTGGCTTTGCCATGCTTCATGTAAATTGAGTCAGGTGGGTGTCACCAAGCTGCTCCCACAATTTCCCCTAATTAACCTCTAACCCAATGTCAGAAAACACCACCACCATAAGTGGTGCTATGGACAGTTCGGAGATATCGTTGAGGCACAGACTGCATAGAGGCCATTCTTGATGAACTTTCATGGAGTCTCCAATCAAGTCAGTGGTCTCAGTTGTTATGGGTGCACTGCTGGGACAAGAACTAATCCTGGATGCCTATAAACGACTACACATTGTAAGGGGTGGTTTTCAGGGGGTCAGCTTTCCCTTCTGACCTTATATGAGCGGTTCCAAATCGCTCCCACACCCTTGGTTCTAGACACTGGAATTATGAAGGGACTGTGACAGACTTGGACAGACAATCGGTTTCAAGGTAGGAAGCAGGTATGGCTTTATTGTGTTTAAAAAGAAGTAAAAGGGCACACCTTTAATAACACACACAGACCAATACACACTGAAGGGTACAACACATTGAATAAATTGTCCAAATACAGTCTGTGGGGAAAAGAATACAGCTTAAACTCTAAATGGGGTAAAAAGGCAAATGCAGATACATTTACACAAGTTATCCCAGCCTCCCCCCCTCCCAATTCCCCCAACTAACTAAGTTATAGCTCTCAGGGTTCAGGGGCTATGCTCACCAATCCCTTTAGACAGTTGCCAGTGAATCACGGTTTCGGGGTTCGCTGCACTTGGCCTTCTAGGTGAGCCGTACCCCGGATGGAGAAGAGGACTTCGGACTGCGTAGTCTTCGGTTGGGGTGCGTCCGTTGATGCGCTAAGTTGCGTTTTGGATGTATGAGGTAAATACCCACTTTCTTTGGTTAGGAATAGTTTTAGTTAGTCCTTTTTGGTAATTTCTCACCCGTTGGTCGTTCCGAAGTAGATTGTAGAGTGGAAATAAATGTTGATTCTTTGGTTTTTGCTGAGTTGGTTTCGGTTGGTCGTTTTGCTGGTTGTGGTGGCCCGGGTTGTCAATTTGGTTGCTGACAACCTTCCATTTCGTGGGCCTCGTGCTCAGTCAGTTCTTGATGAGTTCTAGTAGTTTCCTTCACTGCTCCATTTCTTCACTCCCCAGCTCCAGCTGCTTGTGTCTGTGTTCGTGTTCCAGTCTGTGTGCTGCTCCTTGCTGGACTTTCCTTGTAAAAACTGGGGGATAGATATATTCCAAAAAAAAGGCTCCGTTATCTCCCATCAAATCTCTTGGGCTCTGGTTAAACTGTACTGTCCACTGATTTTCAAATGTCTCCTTTGTCAGCAGTAACTCGATTAGGGTGTGAGAATGTGCTATCACTGGTTTTGCATTGTTTTAGAATTGTCCAGTTTCTTGACCATGATTTCCATTGTGCTTGATTGGGTAATTCGATTATCTCTTAGAGGGTGAATAGTTCCCCCAGACAGTCTGGGGTCTTTAATACACGAATTTGGCCCCACCTCCTGTATTTGGTAACTCTTTTTTTTTTGCAGCCAAAATGTTGTAGAATCTTAAAATTGATATGCTCCTTCCCATAGATGTTTAGGAGATCTCAAGCTTCTGTAATTTAGGTCCATTTTGAATTCCCTTTCCTATGAGTCCAAACACTGGGGGGGGGGGGGGTCTCCATGAATGCATCCCCTTTTATCCCCCGCAGGCTTTGCCTGCCCCTTTAAACTAATTTTAACAGCCCAGAAAGGGATTCTTCTCCTCTGTAGGGGAAAGGTACCTGGAATCTTTGCGAGATATTGGTAAATTCTACAACATATTGCATTGAAAGCCGGATGAAGCAGATAAATGAGTTGCCTTGCTTGCCAGATGCTTCACAGCCAGATCTCACAACCTCAAATTAATTCAATCCAACCCGCCAGTCATGCTGCCATTGTGGCTTGTCGGTAGCTGTGTCTTAACAAGTGTTGGGTGAACTTTACTGCATCTTTCTAAATCTTTCCCGGGTGCAGGCCACTTCAGTGAAGAGTATTTGCGAAAGTGAAGACTGTCTTTTTTTGCCACTGGATCAGCCTTTATTACATTAGTCAGGCAGCAGCCCACCACTGTACAAAAAAGATCACAGTTCATGGGTTAAAATTTTGCCACCATTCTGTGCCGTTTTTTTGGCGTACGATGCTTTTTTTTTGAGCAGACTCAAGTCTGTAAGTTTCGCCAAAATTTCTGCGCCATTCTAAAGTAGGCACGTCCAATTTTTTTAGTTCCTGACTTTTTGACATTACTGGGGTGGAACCTGCCGGGTGCGCCACTTCTGGCCATTTAAGCAAGTTTGGCCAAGTATGATTTTTTTCTAAAACGGCGCACTGCACCCTTCAGAAAACCCTTCCCTGCAAGGAAATCGGTGCAGAGAAGAAAAAATTGGTGGAGGGAAGAACCATTGTTTAAGCCGAGCTGAAGGCACAGTACTGGCGGGGGATGGGGGGGACATTTGGCCCGGGGTGACAGCGAAACTGGGGACAGGGGATGGGGTGGAGATGGGAGGTCCATTCGGCCCGGGATGACAGTGGCACCCTGGGGGGTGGGGGGTTGGGGGGGGCCTCCGGTGATCATCGGAGAGGGGAGAAAACCAGTTTGTTGCAGAGCTAACAATAATCAGTGAATATTGCCCCCAGTCTTCATGTTATCCCGTGTATTTTGTGCTTTGTGTGCCCCAAATCTCTGCCTTGAGCATCACATCACTATAGAAACAGAGCCTAGTGATGCGCATGCGCAGACCAGGATGTGGTCCATGGACTAGGGCATCAACCGTTTGCAGGGAGTGGGAAAAGGCGTGAGTGCTTTGTTCACAACAAAGAAAAGACAATGGGGACGATTCTAGCAATGCCTTGTATAGTAAGAGCGTTTTGCATCATGGCTATGCAAAGGAGAAGATTAATAAGACAACAATATCTCAGGAAGCAGAGAGCTTGAAGAATGATGACGAGGAGGTGTTCAGGGAGAGGTGCTCATACCTGCACCTGAGTGAGGCAGACTGCATTTGCAGGCTGCGCTTTCGGAAGGAGGTGATCACCGACATCTTTCAACTGATCAGGGCAGATTTGCAGCCTAGAAGCGGGAGGAGGACTGCACTACCCATAGAGGTCAAGGTGACTACAGCACTTTCCTTCTATGCCTCTGGCTCATTCCAGGCTTCAACTGGAATGTGTCACGCGACACATAGCTGCATTCAACAAGTCATGACTGCACTTTATGCCCACAGGGACAACTGCATCAAGTTCCCCATGACCGCCCAGGCAATGCGTGACAGGGCTGAGGGTTTCTCGAGGATTGCTAGCTTCCCCAAGGTGCAGGGTGTGATAGACTGTACCCACAGCGCCTTGCAAGCACCTTTGAACGATTCAGAGGTTTACAGAAACAGGAAAGAGTTCCACTCACTAAATGTCCAGCTGGTCTGCGACGACATGCATTCCATCATGGCAGTTGATGCGAGCTACCAAGGGAACACCCATGATGCATTCATCTTATGCGACAGTGCTATATCTGCCATTTTTTAGCAGCAGCCAGAAGGGCAGAGCTGGCTGCTGGAGGAGAAGGGTTATGGGTTCACCACTTGGCTCATGACTCCCCTACGCAATACCCAGACAGAAGCCGAGCGTCAGTACAACATGTCTCACATAATCACATGCAGAATCATTGAGAGGACAATTGGAATAATAAAGCAGCGATTCTGATGCCTGGACCATTCTGGAGGCGACCTGCAATACACCCCTGAGATGGTCGGTCAGTTCACTGTCGTGTGCTGCATGCTGCTGTAAGGTTACACATTTTCCAGAAAACATAGAAAGAGGCCACAAACTAAAAACTGATTAAAGTGAGTTAATGCAAGCTTTTGGGATGAACTGGACAAAGAGAGAAAAAGGATGCCAGCCTGGGGCAGGTGGTGACTCAACACCAATTAAGGACAATCTCTGCGCTTGAGAACTAAACTGGTTTTGTGCATGAAAACAATGGGGTTGTTACATTTTAATGAAACAGAACTGAAGAGAACGACTAGAAGAGGAAACAACCGGTCAAGGAACCAACGACCATGAATGTACAATCCACGATTACAGCTACGAACTGGACGGGTGATTGTATGTCTTCAGTCAATTCTCTCAGAAGTCTAGTTCTGTAGTTTTAGTTAGTTTTTGCTTAATAAAACTGACAACTGGGTTAAGCCTAAATTTTGTGCCACGTGTTGGCCTTTTCCTATAATTCCAGAAATCAATGAATCAAGGTAGAGTGTAAAAACAAACACCCTACACTGCACAACTTAGCCATCATGAGGCAACAGGCACTGGAAGTTGAAGAGCAACTTCAGGCGACAGGGCTGAGGAGGACGACGAGCAGGAGGAGGAAGAGCAGCAGCAGGAAGCCGTGCCATCACCTCAACCCACAGGACGATGGCAGAGGAGGGGGGGGCCCTCGTGCACCTAAAGCCATAGCAAGTGTTGTGTATGCCCAGCAGTTCGTGAGGCAGGAGAGCGAGCAGCGGGAGTCCGGGGACGTCGGAGCGGCCTATAAAGGCCCAGCAGTTCGTGAGGCAGGAGAGCGAGCAGCGGGAGTCCGGGGACGTCGGAGCGGCATATAAAGGTCAGCTGGTGCAGCTGCAGCAGGGAGAGAAGGCAAAAAAGTAGAAAGAAATCGAAAGGTGACATCACAGCCAAGAGGGTAAGTGATTGGCTGGTGATTTGTGAGTAGTTTTTCTCTTTCTTTTCTTTATCAGTAGGTAACCTTTACCATTGTTGTTGTCAAATTAAGTTTATCTAAGGGTTAAGTCATGGCAGGAGAGCTCGGACACGTGTTATGCTCCTCCTGTGCTATGTGGGAAGTAAGGGACGCTCCCAGTGTCCCTGACGACTACATGTGCAGGAAGTGCATCTGCCTGCAGCACTTGACACATCGTGTTGCGGCACTGGAGCTGCAGGTGGATTTACTCTGGAGCATCCGCGATGCTGAGGTTATCGTGAATAGCACGTTTAGTGAGTTGGTCAGACCGCAGGTAGAGGTTACATAGGCAAATAGGGGACGGGTGACCAACAGGAAGAGCAGTGGAAGGAAGGTAGTGCGGGGTCCCCTGCGGTCATCCCCCTGCAAAAGAGATACACCGCACTGGGTACTGTTGAGGGGGATGACTCATCAGGGGAGAGCAGCAGCAGCCAGGTTCATGGCACCGTGGCTGGCTCTGCTGAACAGGAGGGCAGGAAAAAGAGTGGGAGAGTGATAGTGATAGGGGATTCTATTGTAAGGGGAATAGATAGATGTTTCTGCCGCCGCAATCGAGAGTCCAGGATGGTATGTTGCCTCCCTGGTGCAAGGGTTAAGGATGTCTCGGAACGGGTGCAGGACATTTTGAAAAGGGAGGGTGAACAGCCAGTTGTTGTGGTGCATATAGGTACCAACAATATAGGTAAACAACCGGATGAGGTCCTACAAGATGATTTTAGGGAGCTAGGAGCTAAATTAAAAAGTAGGACCTCAAAAGTAGTAATCTCAGCATTGCTACCAGTGCCATGTGCTAGTCAGAGTAGGAATTGCAAGATAACTCAGATGAATATGTGACTTGAGGAGTGCAGAAGGGAGGGATTCAAAATCCTGGGACATTGGAACCGGTTCTGGGGAAGGTGGGACCAGTACAAACCGGACGGTCTGAACCTGGGCAGGACCGGAACCAATGTCTGAGTGGGAATGTTTGCTAGTGCTGTTGGGGAGGGGTTAAACTAATATGGCAGGGGGATGGGAACTTATGCAGAGAGACAGAGGGAAATAAAATGGGGGCAGAAGCAAAAGATAAAAAGAAGAAAAGTAATAGTGGAGGACAGAGAAACCCAAGGCAAAAAGCAAAAAGAGCCACATTACAGCAAAATTCTAAAGGGGCAAAATTTGTTAAAAAGACAAGCCTGAAGGCTCTGTGCCTCAATGCGAGTAGTATTCGTAATAAGGTGCACGAATTAACTGCGCATATAGCAGTTAACGCATATGATGTAATTGGCATCACAGAGACATGGCTCCAGGGTGACCAAGTCTGAGAACTCTATATCCAGGGGTATTCAACATTCAGGAAGGATAGAAAGAAAGGAAAACGAGGTGGGGTGGCGTTGCTGGTTAAAGAGGAAATTAATGCAATAGTAAGTAAGGACATTAGCTTGGATGATGTGGAATCGGTATGGGTGGAGCTACGGAATACCAAAGGCAAAAAACGCTAGTGGGAGTTGTGTACAGACCACCAAACAGAAGTAGTGAGGTTGGGGACAGCATCAAACAAGAAATTAGGGATGCATGCAATAAAAGTACAGCAGTTATCATGGGCGATTTTAATCTACATATTGATTGGGCTAACCAAACTGGTAACAATGCAGTGGAGGAGGATTTCCTGGAGTGTATTAGGGATGGTTTTCTAGACCAATATGTCGAGGAACCAACTAGAGGGCTGGCCATCCTAGATTGGGTGATGTGTAATGAGAAAGGACTAATTAGCAATCTTGTTGTGCGAGGCTCCTTGGGGAAGAGTGACCATAATATGGTAGGATCCTTTATTAAGATGGTGAGTGACACAGTTAATTCAGAGACTAGGATCCTGAACTTAAGGAACGGTAACTTCGATAGTATGAGACGTGAATTGGCTAGAATAGACTGACGAATGATACTTAAAGGGTTGACGGTGGATAGGCAATGGCAAACATTCAAAGATCACATGGATGAACTTCAACAATTGTACATCCCTGTCTGGAGTAAAAATAAAACGGGGAAGGTGGCTCAACCGTGGCTAACAAGGGAAATTAAGGATCGTGTTAAATCCAAGGAAGAGGCATATAAATTGGCCAGAAAAAGCAGCAAACCTGAGGACTGGGAGAATTTTATAATACAGCAGAGGAGGACAAAGGGTTTAATTAGGAGGGAGAAAGTAGAGTATGAGAGGAAGCTTGCTGGGAACATAAAAACTGACTGCAAAAGCTTCAATAGATATGTGGAGAAAAAGATTAGTGAAAACAAACATATGTCCCTTGCAGTCAGATTCAGGTGAAATTATAATGGGGAACAAAGAAATGGCAGACCAGTTGAACAACTACTTTGGTTCTGTCTTCACGTAGGAAGACACAAATAACCTTGTGGAAATACTAGGGGACTGAGGGTCGAGTGAGAAGGAGGAACTGAAGGAAATCCTTATTAGGTGGGAAATTGTGTTAGGGAAATTGATGGGATTGAAGTCCGATAAATCCCCGGGGTCTGATAGTCTACATCCCAGAGTGCTTAAGGAGGCAGCCCTAGAAATAGTGGATGCTTTAGTGATTATTTTCCAACAGTCTATCGACTCTGGATCAGTTCCTATGGACTGGAGGGTAGCTAAGGTAACACCACTTTTTAAGAAAGGAGGGAGAGAGAAAATGGGTAATTATAGACCGGTTAGCCTGACATCAGTAGTGAGGAAAATGTTGGAATCAATTATTAAAGATGAAAAAGCAACACAGTTGGAAAGCAGTGACAGGATCGATCCAAGTCAGCATGGATTTATGAAAGGGACATCCTGTTTGACAAATCTTCTCGAATTTTTTGAGGATGCAACTAGTAGAGTCGACAAGGGAGAACCAGTGGATGTGGTGTATTTGGACTTTCAAAAGGCTTTTGACAAGGTCCCACACAAGAGATTGGTGTACAAAATTAAAGCACATGGTATTGGGGGTAATGTACTGACGTGGATAGAGAACTGGTTGGTAGACAGGAAGCAGAGAGTCGGGATAAACGGGTCCTTTTCAGAATGGCAGGCAGTGACTAGTGGGGTGCTGCAGGGCTCAGTGTTGGGACCCCAACTATTTACAATATACATTAATGATTTGGATGAGGGAATTGAGTGTAATATCTCCAAGTTTGCAGATGACATTAAGCTGGGTGGTGGTGTGAGCTGTGAGGAGGACGCTAAGAGGCTGCAGTGTGACTTGGACAGGTTAGGTGAGTGGGCAAACGCATGGCAGATGCAGTATAACGTGGATAAATGTGATGTTATCCACTTTAGTGGCAAAAACGCGAAGGCAGAATATTACCCGAATGGTGGTAGATTAGGAAAAGGGGAGGTGCAATGAGACCTGGGTGTCATGGTACATCAGTCATTGAAAGTTGGCATGCAGGTACAGCAGGTGGTGAAGAAGGCAAATGGTATGTTGGCCTTCATAGCTAGAGGATTTGATTTTTGGAGTAGGGAGGTCTTACTGCAGTTGTACAGGGCCTTAGTGAGGCCTCACCTGGAATATTATGTTCAGTTTTGGTCTCCTAACCTGAGGAAGGACATTCTTGCGATTGAGGGAATGCAGTGAAGGTTCACCAGACTGATTCTCGGGATGGCAGGACTGACAAATGAGGAGAGACTGGATTGACTGGGCCTGTATTCACTGGAGTTTAGAAGGATGAGAGGGGATATTATGGAAACATATAAAATTCTGACGGGACTGGACAGGTTAGATGCAGGAAGAATGTTCCCAATGTTGGGGAAGTCCAGAACCAGGGGACATAGTCTTAGGATAAGGGGTAAGCCATTTAGGACTGAGATGAGGAGAAACTTCTTCACTCAGAGAGTTGTTAATCTGTGGAATTCCCTACCACAGAGAGTTGTTGATGCCAGTTCATTGGATATATTCAAGAGGGAGTTAGATATGGCCCTTAAGGCTAAAGGAATCAAGGGGTATGGAGAGAAAGCAGGAAAGGGGTACTGAGGTGAATGATCAGCCATGATCATACTGAATGGTGGTGCAGGCTCAAAGGGCTGAATGGCCTACTCCTGCACCTTTTTTCTATGGGCTAGACTTTCCACTTCACATCGCCCATCTATGGCCCATCTATCACCCAAAGCAGACTTCTATCGCCCATTTTGAGCAAAAAGTGGAAACTAGGCCCAAAACATCGCCGGAAAAATAGTCCCTCAAGTTTCCACTTTGATCGCCGAGATGATCGCCCAAATGGTCGCCCACACAAGGCCCATCCCAAGTTTCGGCACCTAGCATGCACTTCGCTGGGCCGATGCAAGGCCCAAAAGAGTGCTGAAAAATAGTTGTTTTATCAGGGCCTAAGAGAAGGAAATCGGATGCCATTTTTAACTTCGGAGGAAGGGTGGAGAATTAGTTGTGAGTGATTTAGAGAGTAAAATTGAAGAAAATTGTGCTCAGAAATTTGGGACAGGAAATATAAACAGCTATTATCAACTTATTTATGCTAAATAGATCTCATGTATTGGAATTATTTAGTAAATAGCTTTTACATAGTGAAGTTATTTAATGATATTGTTGGGGCCTATCAAACTGACTGGTATACAGCTTAGAGAGTACAGAGAGGGAAGACTACAGTGATTAGAGAGTATAGAGTAGAGTGATTATTAAAATTAGTGAAAGTAATTATTGATAGTGATTATGGTGCCTATGCTTTCCCTGCCTTTAATTGCAACTGCTCACTCACTGGTTACTGAAAGGATCAATCGAAGAGGTGGCAGAGAAATGCGTAGACAGAGACAAAGACAGAGAAGGCGACCATACAGCCAACGAAGGTTCTGAGAAAAGCAATCCTACCTGAACTTGTCTGAAAATGCTTGTCTTAGGAGGCTACGATTCCGGAAGGAGGTCATCGATGAGATATGTCAACTCGTCAAGGATGATCTGCAGCCTTCCAGCACCGTCAGAACCGTACTGTCCGTTGAGGTGAAGGTTACTACTGCCCTAGCCTTTTACGCATCGGGATCTTTTCAGGCTTCAGCTGGCGACATCTGCCATATCTCTCAGCACGCCACACACTGCTGCATTCGACAGGTGACTGAAGCCCTTTACGCTCACAGGATGGAATTCATAAGCTTCCCAATGACCAGGGAGGCACAGACCGAGAGGGCTTTGGGTTTCTCGAGAATAGCAGACTTCCCCAAGGTGCAGAGAGCAATAGACTGCATGCACGTTGCCCTGAAAGCCCCTTTAAAGAACGCGGAGCTGTTTCGTAACAGAAAGGGGTTCCACTCACTAAATGTGCAGCTTGTTGTTGACCACAATCAAACAATTCTGACAGTAAATGCTACATTTCCTGGCAGTATCCATGATGCGCACATCTTACGTGAAAGTGCTATCCCTGACCTGTTTGCCAATCAGCCAGAAGATTACGGTTGGATGCTGGGGGATAAAGGATATGGCCTTGCCAGTTGGCTGATGACCCCTCTGTGTAATCCTGCCACTGAAGCACAGAGTCGGTATAATGAAAGTCACATAGTGACTCGCAACATCGTTGAAAAGACAATTGGAGTCCTAAATCAGCGCTTCAGATGCCTGGATCATTCTGGAGGCAGCCTCCAGTATCACCCTGATCAGGTAGCAGAGTTTATTGTGGTGTGTTGCATGCTGCATAAGCTAGCTATAAAGAGAAGACAAATAATGCCAGATCATGCTGCAGGTCCACCTCCAGAAGGAGATGAGACAAAAGAGGCAGCCGGCGAAGATGAAGAGGATGAACAGGCAGGAGAGGACACGGGCGAGGACATAGGGGAGCTTAATCAGCATGGTGATCTAGCACCGGTACCACCACACCTTTCCCGAAGACCAGTAGCCAGTGGCAGTTACACGGCCGCTAAGCTTTTGCATCAGCAGCTCATTAATAAACGCTTCGCATGAACTATTATTATTGATATTCAAACGTTCAATTACAGTTACGGTTAATCAAAAGTTTCATTTCCGTGGGGAAATAGAATAAACAAACAAATATGCATGAAAAACTGTACGTTGTAAAACTTATGTAACTAAGAGAGAAGATACAAAAGTTGTAGAAAATGTTTTTTTTTATTAAGCAAAATTTTTTTTAAGAACTAATGAACAACACCCTCCCTCCAAACCCCCACCCCCCGCACCAACCCATCCTTCTCTCAAAATCCCCAAAACGTTAGAAGAAGAAGAAATTGAACATTTAAGTTTTAAAGAACAAGTGGTCATTTAAGTAATGATAACAAGTGACCATTTCAGTAATGATAACAATTGACCATTTCAGAAAGAATTGAAAGTGAACAGTTAAGTAATGATAACAAGTGAACATTTAAGTATTGAATACAAGTGCCCAATTTAGTAACAATAATAAGAGAATAATAAAGTGATAATAACAAAAGAACATTTTAGAAACAAGTGAACTATTGAGAAGCACTCCCCCCTCCCTACCTGCGGCCACATTTCCCTCCAGATCCTGTCCCACCCCGTGTTCACACCCCACCCGCCTGTTTTGGTTTACGCAGACCGACACCAAGACGTCGTGCAGAGTGGGACGGTCAGACTTCCTGTCGTGGTGGAGGTAACGGAGCGGAAGCAGAAGCCTCAGGCTCTACTTCCGAGTCAGGAGGAACTATGTCCTCCGTACTCACTTGTCTGCTTGGGGTCTCGCTGCGAGCGGACACGACACCTTGGGGTGCAGCGCCGTGTCCAGCCAGCAACACGTGCCGTAGGGCATTTGTTGTGGCTGTCTGCTCCCTGATCGCCTCCAACGTCTCCCGAGCAGTCTGTGACAGCTCAGAAGACCAGCTGGAGAAGCGTGAGCAGAACTCGCTCCAGGTTATGGAGAACTGGCTCCAATTGTTTGAGAAACCCGCGAACCCCTGGATAAGTCACGACCGATCGCGACCGTCTCCCTGCACAGGGAAAGTAAGCTCTCCGTCTGGTCCTCCGTGGCAGGCGAGTGCATTTCATGTTGACCGGACCGCCGTGGGGTCGGCGTCTGCAATGTCACGTGCCTTGGCGTCACCACCTGCACACCGCTTGGTCCCGGTGCCTCATCTGTCTCAAAAGAGGTGGCCGCAGGTTGTTCCCCCCCCCAAACCCACAAAAAAAATCTCCTGTTCTTCCTCCTCCTTCTCCTCCTCCTCCTGCTCTCGCACAGCCGCAGCAGGAGTCTGCAATGGCTCCTCCTCTGGCTCATCCTCCTGGGAGTTTCCTGATTGGTCAGTGGACGTGTCCGTTGACTCCATCAATACTTGTTGACCTTTGAAAGACAAATGCAAGTTATAAACAACGTTTAACAATTCATCTCAATTTTTCAAGAACTCAAAACATTATATTAGCCCATATGCACAAGCGGTCACCAGGCCTAACATGACCTCATTTGAAGATCAATAGTACATCTCAATAATATAACTCAATTATATATCAAATTAAAGTATCATTGAATAGAATTACCCGATATGTCCCGCATCGCTGGAACAAGGCCCATTTTTTTCGGCCTTAGCCACCAAGTGGAAAGTTAAGCCCAATGTTTCTATGTTTCTATGTAATAACTCAATAGACTGAATACTGTAAATTCCGAATTGGTACAAACCTGGCTCTACTTTATTACGGCCCAAAGTGATCACATTACAAGATGGCTGGCCTTTTATACCTGGGCCGCGCACACGTGCGCACAGCCCAATGACCTCCGACAGTGGTGCCACCTGGTGGCTAGTAAATCCAAGCATACATACATGACAGCAAGAGCCTTGCGTCAGCAGCTAATCCATGAACGCTTAGCTGCATGAAGGCTGAGCAGCACGTTTGACCATTCAACATGTTGATTGACTGTTGTGTTAATTTAAAGAATAATGTTCATGATTCTGATTTAATTGAAATAAGAATTATGTTGATTAAACATTTGTACACTTGAACTTAACTTAACTTCAATAAAAATATTTTTATTACAAACTTTAAACTTTTCCATTAAGATCATAAAAAATTTGTTTTTCAAGTTACATGATTTAAAAACTTTAAACTTTTAAATTAAGATCAGTTAAATAACAATAACATAACAACAGCAACAGCAACAACAACAACAACAACAGCAGCAAACAAAATTTAGCTGCAACCATCTCTCCTCCCCCTTATTCTAAGACCACCGGCCACGCTTGCCCTTGTTGCCTCTACCCTTGGCCGGTGGTGCAGGCCTTCTCCCGCTGGAACCAAGCTGCTTTTTTCAAGCATCTCGTGTTCTTGTTGGCGGATGTGGGCCCTAACAGACGGCATTGTGGAAGGCCCGGCTCGGGCCTCCTCAGCCTTTCCCTCAGCCTGTGGATGCACCGGCACACCACCTGAGGTTGGTCTGGGGATTGGAGTGCGAGTGTTACCAGTTGAATCCTTCATTCGCCGCTGGCCAATGAGAGCCTGAGCCTGTTCCCTTATTGCAGCAGCTAACTCCGACATTTCCTCCCTAATCTGCCCAGACAGTGTATCAGCTACCTCCGACAGACCCTCTCTAATCTGCCCCAACAGTGTATTAGATACCTCTGACATTCCCTCTCTAATCTGCCCCGACAGTGTATCAGCTAACTCCGACATTCCCTCCCTAATCTGCCCAGACAGTGTATCAGCTACTTCCAACATTCCCTCCCTAATGTGTTGTGACAGTGTTCCCATTTCTCCCGAGAGTGTCGTTACTTCTGACGACAATCCCGCTATCTCATGACCCACCCCACTCATGGTGTCCAGGAGTGATTGGGCAAGCTCAATGCTCTCCCCACTCATTGCCATGAACTGAATGACATCTGTTGGATCCTGCATTTCAGGAGAGCGCTCTCGAGTTCTCCTTTCCCTCCTCACTCTGGGTGTGGCTCGCTGTAACCCACTGGGACCTGCAACCTCGGACTGTGGGACAGCATGAAATGTCCGCTCACTCATAACAGTCCAGAAAGGGCTTGGCACATCCACGTGAGGCACCAACTCCTCCAGATATAGTGTCACAGTCTCAACATTGGGGCTTTCCCAATCCCCCCTGATCCTCCTGCTCATCCTCGTCCTGATCTTCCTGTGGAAGTTCTGCATTAAAGACTTCATCCTGGTCAAGCTCCTCCACGAATGATTGTTCTTCTGTGGCAGGGGGCTGTGATTCCTCAGGGATGAGCGTAACTTCTGCAAAATATAACAGGGCAGACGATCAGTTAGCAGCAGGGGAGGGGGCAGAGTGGCATGAGTAGGCTCACACAGCGTAGGCTCATTTGAAGGACCACGATGAATGAGGACTTACCCTCTCTCTGTAAGCTGGGCCCAGCTTGTGCACCAGTTGTTGACCTTCTAAGCCAGCACCAATCATACCAGCGATCCTCACTTCCAGGGATGTCAGTCGCTTCACATTTGTCGAACCTCCTCGAGTTCCTGTTCGCTCTCTGTTGTGCCCCACTTTCCTCTGCAAAGATGAAAATAGAACTTTTTAAGAGAAAGGGTCTGCTGTGGTGGCACACGCAGATGGTCACATTTACAACTGGAGTTCCAGTGCATAAATAAAAATATTACTTACACAAACTACTTGGCCAAGGTCCTGCGTTTTTGACCTTCCTGCCGGTCCTCGGGGTGGTCACCACTTCAGAGAAATCATCTCCAACTTTGTCCCAATGTTTGTTCATTTCTTTTGTCTTTACTTTAACTGGACCTTTGTTCTGAAGCTCGTGCCATCTGCTCTCAATGAAAGAAACCAGGGCCTCAGTTTGAAAATTCCTGGTCTTTGCCCCATGATCCATATTGCAGCAGCTCCAATTTTTATACTCACAAGCAGCTCTGAAAGTGCACAGCACAACATACCCATCACATGCAAAACGGGAATGTTTTTTTGGTGGGTGCCTTTTGGCCTGGGATAGTAGCAGCATCATTTTCCATTTCCAGCCCAGCCTCAGCCCTTCGTCAGTTTCCGTTCCCAGCCTCAGCTCTTCAGAGCATCCCTCATTATTCTAGCAACATCAGTTTTTGATGCAGGCCTTAAGCTCCACCCACAGAGCTTAAGGCCAATGTGCGACGCGCCAAATTCAAAGTTAATTCCGGCGAAACTCGGAAAAAAAATTTCTGGCACAGTCAGGCCACAAAAATAAAATCGGACATACATCTTCAACTGCACCAAAAACCACACATGTGGAAAATTGAACCCTTAAATCCAGAATCCTAATAGCTTGCTTCATGCTGCATCATGTATGTTACTATGCAGAAAGGATGACTACTTCCAGAAGCTGAAGAGCCCTACTTCCCACATCCTGAGGGGAGGAGGAGCAAGAGATCCATCACCACACAGCGAGGAAAAAGGCAGCAACTTGTTGCCAATTGCTTTCAGCAACAACAAATTGTACAGAGAAATAAAAATCCTTTCCTGTCGGCTGGTTCCCTCCATGCCTCCAACTGTCTCATTAAGACCTGCAGTCCCAAAGTCATCTGTACCATACCTCGTTAATAGGTGTTTGGGAGTATGTAAAGATGCCATAATGGAGTTGGTGAGGATGGTGCAGGAGTTGTGAAGCTCGGAAGTGCCCTGCTGCTCCTCTGATCAGTTCTCCTCTTCTTCCAAACCATCTCCGAGGATATTATAATCTTTAAAACATTCCTAGCTGTGTGAACAATCACAGGGCACCTTGAAGAAATAGTGGCATGTATCAATGCCCATTAATATACTTTGATATTCCACATAACACTAAACCTAACTGTGCTCTCCCTTGCCCAGCCTTCACCAACCTGCTCTTGGCAATTTACCTCCTACTTCCCTATCTCCCACAGCCTTTCCCCTGTGTGCCTTAACTGCAAAACTTCCTCCTCGTGTGCAATCAAACTTTGGAATGTGAGGGGTACTCCTCTAGTTGTGTTTCTTTGTTGCTGGTTATGAATAACTTTTTTTTTTACAAGGATAGAACACAGTGATAAAGGAATCAAAGTGGGAATTACATTTTTCTTTATCCATGTGTCTGCAGCTAACCCATGATTAATGTTTAAAGATGCTGGTTCTCGGTCAGCACCTCTCCTTTAAGACTAGCACACGCCTCTTATGGCAAGCAGTGTGAGTATACGCAGTGGTATGGAGTTAACAAGATGCATTATTGGTTTGAGAAGTTGCTTGTGAATTGGGCAGGTTTTCTTTTACCCAGTAAATGACACGGAGCTAGCAAATGAAGGGAGCAATGCCTCTATTATTCTTATAGTATTAGCATATTGCCTTCACTTACATTATACCTCTTCTTGTGTGGTAGTGCGTGGAATCATGGAGGTTGCTCTGACTGCCTCTCCCACCTCTCTCCATCATGTTTTTGTCACCATTTCATGGAGTTTCCTGTTCTGAGTTCCCAGGATTAAATCGTTTCTAGTCCACACTTCAGTGAGATGAATATCCACGGGTGCATCAGTAAACCCGAGGGCCATTCTCCACCCCCCGCCCCAACCTGCACCCCCCTCCAATGCTGTTCTTCCTTCTGTTATTCTTCCACTTGTGGCTCCTCCTTTCAGAAAAAGACATGTGTTCTTTTAATCAACTGCAGCATTTTAAGCCCTGCAGTGCAACTTGGCTTCCTTTCTTCCCAGCGGTAAGCCAATGACCAGCAGTTTCCACATTCTAAGCTATAATTACGGCCACACCAAGGAAAGGTTGTGAGTAAACAGACGGGTCACTTGGGCAGGAAGAAGTCCCACGCCCAAAGCTAAACCACCAATTGGAGGAAAATCCAGTCCAAGATGTCTACCAAATAATAATCAACAGTAGATAACTGGAAAACAATGTTATCCGTGTACATGATAAGTGAATGCAACATCAAATATTATAATATGGCAAGTCATCAATCACAAACACAAAGTCAAAAAATTAACCAACTTTGCAACAGCCCCAGAGATCTTTATTCAAAAAGAACCCAGCCAGAAATATCTATAATGAAAAATCTCACATATATATTTATAACAGCTATAGTCATTGTATTATTTGTGCAGGATCATTATCCCTCTGCCTGTCTGCTGTTAGAATTAACTGACCTGATCCACTTGCCACTGCAGCTCACTCCCACACTGTAAAATACTTACCTGTCAAAAAAATTATATCTACTGCTGTAAGGAAAGTAACTTGCTATTGAAAAATTAAAATAATCTAATGTAATCATCAGTAAGGATTGTGGGCTAGACTTCCCACATTGAAAAATAGCGCCGTTTTTTGGCACGATTTGCGAATAACGGCCGACTTTTTTATGCCAAAATAGTGCCAAAAAATAAGGCCTAAGTTTCGCCAAATGTTTTTTTAATTTTGGCATAGCCTTAAAATACCACGTTTTTGAGGATGGAGCTAAATTTTTTCGCCTTAAAAATAACGCCCGTTCTGCACATGCCCAACACAGCATATACTTGAGGCTCTAAAGTTAAAATACAGGCGGGGAGATTACTCTGACTGAAATATTCCTTATTATCTGCTTTGATGCTGGTGAATGGATATTGAGGCATCTTTTAGTGAAACTTGTTCTGTAAAATAAACATGGCCTGACTACATATAGTTTTGAGTTCAATCTCTCTCTGTCTCGTTTCTCTCTCTCTCTCTCTCTTGTAACCATGGCCCCTAAACCCCTTTAACAAGTTTGCCTCGGTTGGAAATGAGACTGAAATGTCCCTGTCATTTCATGTCCTTGGTCTGCTGCTCTTTATTTCCCCGCTGCCAGTGGTAATGTTGTCTCCCAGGTCGGGTCGGGACTGCGCACTGACTCCTTGGTCTGTTGCTCTTTACTTCCCCGTTGCCGGTGGTGATGTTGACTTCCAGATCGGGTACTGAGGCCAGTTACAGCCAGTGTGCTTGCTTTGAGGAGGAGGGCAGGGAAATTGCTGCAGTGCAGTGTGGCTGACAGTACAGGCTGAAGAATAAAACAAAATTACCGAAAATTTACATTTTTAAAATTGCTGCTTTGTAGTCAAAGTAGTCCTTTAACTTTTAAAACCTTAAACGTTCAGCTCATTTTTAAGTAGTTTTTTAAATATAAATTACATGTTTTGTTCCCTCCCAAAGCTTTAAATTTTAGCTCCGTTTCCCGAGATGGTCCCGTTAACGCCGATTTCGATGGTATTCGACTAGGTAAGGCAAGCTTTTTAAAAGTGACATTTAGCACCGTCCTTAAAAATATCCCTATTGGGGAAACTTGCAAAAACGGCATTATCGTTGGGTTTGCCCCCAAGTGACGTTACAAAAACGGTTCTCAAAAAAATCGGCCCTTATTTTTTAAGGAAGGCGTTACACCACTGGCGAAACCAGCAAAATTGTCTTAAATTTATTTAGCTCCAAAAAAAATCTTATAGCTCCAAAAAATGGAACTTAATCGATCCTAACGGTAGTGAATTTCACATGTGAGTTTAACGGGTTGAAATTCGGTGCCGTCGTGGTGACACCACCTGGTCTGTGATTTTACCACCAGGCGGTAATTACCGCCACCAACCGCGAAATTCAGTTTTTCCGCCTGAAGAGGGGATTGCAGCGATAAATCAGCAGTTACACGCTACTCTGAAGGCAGTAAATGGCGGTAAG
This sequence comes from Pristiophorus japonicus, assembly GCF_044704955.1. Classification (NCBI taxonomy): domain Eukaryota; kingdom Metazoa; phylum Chordata; class Chondrichthyes; family Pristiophoridae; genus Pristiophorus; species Pristiophorus japonicus. The sequence goes on along the minus strand of NC_091986.1, from coordinate 164,978,705 downwards.
TGGGGCGGTAACATACAGGCGGTAATCAGCATTTGTAACTGCGCCACAGACATACTGGCACCATCTGTATTCACTTCAGGCATGCTTATATTCGCTTCCTACGCGCTCTTACTCAGAGGGGGAAGATGGCAGATGTGGCAGCTCGTCAGCACACTCAACGGTTCTCTGACACCGCCATGGGAGATGCACTCCTTGATACACCGGAGAGGCGACATGAGTTGCTGCAGACTGAGACTGGCAGGAAACCACAGCCACAGACTGGTGCACTCATAATAAAGGATGAAACTTAGTATTGTGTACAATGAGCAAGTGTGATCTTAGCTCCTTTAATAAGACTCTAGAGTGCAGATACCTCGTGGGTGGCCTGCTAATATACCATGCTCCCAAGGGATGCTGGGATCCCTTGGGACTCCAACAGGTAGGCCCTCTGGTGGTAGTGTAATACAGGTTGCAAGCGGTTAAATACATAACATCACTCCCCCGTGAAGTCAATAGTACACTTATTTACAAGGTGAGATGGTCTGGGGCTTTTCGCTCCCTTGTCGATCATCTTGGTACAAATGCAGGTATGGGTGAGTTGGTTAGTTTTTCACTGGGCTGCTGGGCAGCCGGTCTTGCCGGGCTGCTGGGGATGGTGAGTTCGGCTTCGTGGTCAACCATGATGTCAGTTGCCACTTGTTGGAGGGTCAAAGTTGATGGTGTCTTCTTCGGGTTGTTTGTAGCTGTTGGTGAACCGCAATTTGATTTGGTCCAAATGTTTTCTGTATGTTAGTCCATTGGCCAATTTGACCTGAAACACCGTACTCCCCTCTGTGGCTGTGACCGTGCCAGTGAGCCATTTGGGACCATGTCCATAATTGAGCACAAACACAGGATCATTGATCTCAATATCGCATGACAAATTTGCGCGGTCATGGTGCACACTTTGTTGATGCCGCTTGCCCTCCACGTGATCATGGAGATCAGGGTGGACAAGATAGAGCCTTGTTTTTAGCACCCTTTTCATGAGCAGCTTGGCTGGGGGAACCCTGGTGAGTGAGTGGGATCTGGTGTGGTAGCTGAGCAGCACTCGGGACAGCTGGGTCTGCAGGGAGACTTCCGACACAAGTTTTAAGCTTTGCTTGATGGTATAAACTGCCCGTTCTGCCTGGCCGTTGGATGCGAGCTTGAACGGGGCAGATGTGACGTGTTTAATCCCATTGCGGGTCATGAATTCCTTGAATTCAGCACTGGTGAAGCACGGCCCATTGTCGCTGACTGGGACATCAGGCAAGCTGTGCATGGCAAACATGGCTCATAGGCTTTCAATAGTGGATGTGGACGTGCTTACAGACATTATTGCACATTCAATCCATTTTGAGTAAGCGTGAACGACAACCAAAAACATTTTGCCTAGAAATGGGCCCTCTGATTGTCCATGTGGATCCTTGACCACGGTTTGGAGGGCCACGACCACAAACTTAGCGGTGCCTCTCTGTGTGCATTGCTCAACTGAGAGCAAGTGTTGCACTGGCGCACGCATGACTCCAAATCTGAGTCGATGCCAGGCCACCACACATGAGATCTGGCTATGGCTTTCATCATTACAATGCCTGGATGGATGCTGTGCAGTTCACATATAAACATATTGTAAAGTCCTTACTCTACAGTATGAAACCACACGAGGCACATTCTGGAGACAAGGTCACTCTGTGACCTTAACTCTTTATTCACAGGACTCCAAAGACGATGACCCTGCATGGGACCTCCCTTTTTATACCTGTGTAATCAGGTAAGGAGTGTCTCCCACAAGTTCACCCCTTGTGGTCAAGGTGTGCATCTAGGTTGAGTGTATACAGTAATACAGTGGTGTTACATTGTGGTTACATACATGACATCACCTAACCGCCCCCCCCACCAAAATCTTATTGGGATCATAGATTTAGTCTTTCAGGTGGTCTACGCTCCCTCGTGGAGTGCCGCAGTTGGGGCTCTGGTTGTTGGACATTGACGTGACTGTCTGTCACCTGTGGTGATTCCGGTCTGTCCGGGCTGACCGCAGAGACTGTGCATTCTTCTGATTGCTCTTGTTGCTCGTTCACTGGCGGTGTTGTGAGCTCCATCTCATGATCTTCTTCAGGTTCCTCCGTGTCGATGCTGAACCTTTTTTTTACTTGGTCCAGATGTTTACGGTATATCTGACCTTTGTTGAGTTTTACCACGATGACTCTATTCCCCTCTTTGTCAATTACAGTGGCCTCAAGCCATTTGGGCCCTATGGCGTGATTGAGGATGAATACAGGATCATTTATTTCAATACATCTCACCCTCGAATTATGGTCATGGTACTCGTTTTGTGACTTGCGCTTGCCCTCAACTATGTTGGTCAGGACTGGGTGAATGAGGGACAACCGAGTTTTGAGTGTCCGTTTGATTAGTAGCTCTGCGGGCGGGACCCCCGTGGGCGAGTGCGGTCGGGATCTATAGGCCAGCAGGAGGCGGGATAGGCGGCATTGTAGGGAGGGTCCTTGAATCCTGAGCATACCCTGCTTAATGATTTGGACCGCACGTTCCGCCTGGCCATTGGAGGCCGGCTTGAATGGCGCAGTCCTGACGTGGTTGATGCCATTGCCCGACATAAACTCTCGGAATTCGTAGCTTGTGAAACATGGGCCATTATCACTAACCAAGATGTCCGGCAAACCATGGGTTGCAAAGATCGCACGTAGGCTTTCCACGGTAGTGGATGATGTGCATGAATTCAGAATTATGCACTCGATCCATTTCGAGTACGCATCTACCACAATAAGGAACATCTTTACCATGAATGGGCCCGCATAGTCAACATGAATGCGTGACCTGGTGGGTCAGGGCCACGGGCTGAGCGGGGCCTCCCTGGGGGCATTACCCAGCTGGGCACACGTCGTGCACTTGCGAACACAGTGTTCCAGGTCTGAATCAATTTCAGGCCACCAAACATGTGACCGGGCAATGGCCTTCATCAGCACAATGCCTGGGTGCTCGCTGTGGAGTTCCCTGATGAATGCCTCCCTGCCCTTCTGGGGCATAACTACCCGGCTGCCCCATAGTAGGCAATTGGCTTGGATGGAGAGCTCATCCATCTGTCTGTGGAACGGTCTGACCTCCTCAGGGCATGCTCCGTGAGCAGGCGCCGAATTCCCAGTCAGGACACATTTCTTAATCAGAGATAGGAGGGGATCTCTGTTTGTCCAGATTTTGATTGGCAGGCTGTGATGGGGGAGCCTGCGCTGTCAAAGGCATCGACAGCCATGACCATCTCAACACTTTGCTCTGCTGCCCCCTCAGTGGTGGCCAGTGGAAGCCTGCTGAGCGCATCAGTGCAATTTTCAGTGCCGGGCCGGTGCCGGATGGAGTAGTCATAAGCAGCCAGCGTGAGAGCCCATTGCTGTATGCGAGCTAATGCGTTGGCATTGATAGCCTTGCTGTCTGACTACAGGGATGTTAATGGCTTGTGGTCCATCTCTAATTCAAACTTCCTACCAAAGAGGTACTGATGCATTTTTTTTACACCATAGACACATGCAATCGCTTCCTTCTCGACCATCCCATATCCCCATTCTGCTTGAGAGAGCGACCTGGAGGCATAAGCCACAGGTAGTAGTTGACCCTCAGCATTGCCCTGCTGCAACATGCACCCAACCCCAGAGGACGGTGCATCACATGTCAGAACCAATTTCTTACGGGGGTCGTACAGGGTCAACAACTTGTTTGAACAAAGTAGGTTTCGCGCCCGAGCAAAAGCCCGTTCCTGCCAGTCCCCCCCAAAACCATTCGCAACCCTTATGCAGGAGCCCGTGTAGCGGCTCCAACAACATGCTCAAGTTCGGCGGAAAGTTCCTGAAATAGTTCAACAGTCCCAGGAATGAACACAACTCCGAGGTGTTGCAGGACCTGGGTGCTCGTCGAATTGCCTCTGTTTTGGATTCGGTGGGCCGAATCCCATCTGCAGCAACCCTCCTGCTCAGAAACTCAACCTCAGGAGCTAAGAACACACATTTAGACTTCTTGAGTCGCAGGCCTACCCAGTCCAGTTGGCGTAGCACCTCCTCCAGGTTGTGGAGGTGTTCCTCGGTGTCTCGACCCGTGATAAGGATGTCGTCCTGAAATACGATCGTTCCAGGAATGGATTTAAGCAGGCTTTCCATGTTTCATTGAAAAATCGCGGCCACTGATTGAATGCCAAATGGGCAACTGTTATAAACGAACAGTCCCTTGTGCGTGGTGATGGTGGCCAGTAGTTTAGATTCGGCGCCCAGTTCCTGTGTCATATAGGCTGAAGTGAGATTCAACTTGGTGAACAACTTGCCGCCTGCCAGCGTGGCGAAGAGGTCCTCCGCTTTCGGGAGTGGGTATTGATCTTGTAGGGACACCCAATTGATGGTGGTCTTGTAGTCGCCACAGATCCTGACAGAGCCATCCGCTTTTAGGACGGGAACGATGGGGCTCGCTCAGTCGCTGAATTCAACAGGCGAGATGCTGCCCTCTCAACAGCCGGTCCAATTCGCTCTCGATCTTTTCCCGCATCACATATTGCACCACTCTGGCTTTGTGGTGCACTGGCCTGGCGTCCGGGGTGATGTGTATCACTACTCTAGTGCCTTTGAAAGTCCTGACACCAGGTTGGAATAGTGAATCGAATTGTTGTAGGACTTGTGAGCACGAACTTCGCTCCACAGATGACATTACGTGAACAACCCCCCCCATTTCCAGTTCATCTTTGCTAACCAGCTCCTCCCCAACAGTGCGGGACCATTGCCCGGGACAATCCAGAGCGGCAGCCGATTCACTAACCCATTGTGTGTAACAGCCAACATTGCACTGCCTAGCACTGGAATGATTTCTTTAGTGTAAGTCCGTATTTGTGTCTCAATACGTGCTAATTTGGGTCTACTGGCTTGAAGTGGCCATAGCTTCTCAAATTGCTGAACGCCCATGAGTGACTGGCTGGCCCTAGTGTCCAGCTCCATGCATACTGGGATACTGTTTAATAAAACCCTCATCATCATTGGTGGCGTTTTGGTGTATGAACTGTGAATATTCGCCACATGGACCCGCTGAACCTCGGCGTCCATCAATTTGCCCCAAAAGTCATCCTGCCTCACAGAACCCTCTTCTGGTCCATCTGCCTCATATATTAGTCTGGTAGCAGACTTCCTGCACATTCGAGCTAAGTGGCCAATGAGATTGCAGTACCTGCAGACAAACTGTTGAAATCTGCACGATCTAGCTGAGTGTTTTCCCTCACACCTCCAGCATGAGTTAAAGTTTCCATTGTTGGGAACAAAGGGACTATGGCCAGGCATTCCGTGCTGACTATCCCTTTGATTGGTCTTAAGTACCCTATTAGTGGGTGTCAATGGCCCCATCTCGGGCCGCATTGTCCACTGTGATGGCGTGAATGTCCGTTCAGCTTGCCATTGTCTCTGTTGAAGTCCTACTCTGGGGTCTATTGCTGCCTGGGGAATGTCGGACTGCCCCTGCCTGCCTGTGGGGCTTTGAGTCGCATTGATGATGTTGACTCCCTGATCCATTGCCGCGTTAGAGGCAGAATTGCGCGCGTATATTATTTTCGTCTCTTCCTCCCCCGCCATGAAACTTTGAACTATCAACGCCGCCACTTCCAAGGTCAAATCCTTGGTCTCAATTAATTTGCGGAAAATTCCCGCATGATCGATGCCCTCGATAAAGAAGTCCCTTAGCATCTCCCCCCTGCAGGCGTCTGTGAACTTACAGAGGCTGGAAAAACGCCAGAGATCCGCTACGAAGTCTGGTATGCTCTGTCCTTCATGACATTGGTGGGTGTAGAATCTGTGTCGGGCCATATGTATGCTACTCGCCAGTTTGAGGTGCTCCCCGATCAATTTGCTAAGTTCTTCAAAGGTTTTGTCCGCCGGCTTTTCGGGTGATAGTAAGTCCTTCATGAGCGCATAAGTCTTTGGTCCGCAGCTGGTCAAAAGATGAGCCCTTCGCTTGTCGGCCGCTGCATCCCCCAGCCATTCTTTCGTAATGAAGCTTTGCTGAAGCCTCTCGACTCAATCGTCCCAGTCTTCCCCAGCACAGTACTGTTCCTCTGTGCTACCGGTGGCCATTCTCATGGGTCGTGAATTCCCGTTTCTCGTTGGCAATGTAAAGTCATTACTCTACAGCATGCAACCACATGAGGCACATTCTGGGGACAATGTCACTCTGTGACCTTAACTCTTTATTCACAGGACTCCAAAGACGACGACCCTGCGTGGGACCTCCCTTTTTATACCTGTGTAATCAGGTAAGGAGTGTCTCCCACAAGTGCACCCCTTGTGGTCAAGGTGTGCATCTAGGTTGAGTGTATACAGTAATACAGTGGTGTTACATTGTGGTTACATACATGGCACGTATCTCTGCCTTTCTTGGGCAAGACTGCGCGATTATCTCACAACAGACATTTCGTCTGCAGGGACATTTCGTATTTGCACCTGTGGAACGGCTTAATCACCTCCTGCATCTCAGCTGGGACACTGGACCAGCTCCCATGGAGGACACTGCTTTTTTACCAAGGACAGTAAAGTATCTTGGCTGGTCCAGGTCCTGATCTGGCAGGCCGTAACGGGGGACTTTTCATTCTTGAATGCCTCCATGACCTTGAGCAAGTCCGCTGGCTGTGCCATTTCCACCCCGGTGGTGGGCAATGGCAGCCGACTGAGAGCATCTGCGCATTTCTCTGTGCCCGGTCTGTGGCGGATTACATAGTTGTATGCCGACAGCATGAGCGCCCATCTTTGGATGTGGGCAGAGGCATTGGTGTTAATTCCTTTGCTCTCAGAGAACAGCGATATGAACAGCCTATGGTCAGTTTCAAGCTCAAACTTGAGGCTAAACAAGTACTGGTGCATTTTTTTTACCCCGTAAACACATGCCAGAGCCTCTTTTTCAATCATGCTGTAGGCCCTTTCGGCTTTGGGCAAACACCTGGACGCATAAGCGACCGGTTGCAAGATCCCCGATTCGTTAGCCTGTTGTAACACACACGCAACCCCGTATGACGATATATCGCAAGCTAGCATTAATCTTTTACAAGGGTTATACAGGGCAAGCAGTTTGTTTGAACACAACAGATTTCTGGCTTTCTTAAAGGCAGCCGCTTGTGAATTCCCCCATACCCAATCATCTCCCTTGCGCAGTAGCTCATGTAGGGGTTCTAGCAGGGTGCTTAACCCAGGTAGGAAATCACCGAAATAGTTAAGGAGTCTCAGGAACGTTCTTGATGGCCTCCGTCTTGGTGTCGGTGGGTCTGATGCCTGTCTGATTCTTCTTCCCAAGAACTCGATCTCCTGCGCCAGGAAAACACACGTTGAGCATTTCAATCTGAGCTCCACGTGATCCAACCGACTAAGAACCTCTTCCAGATTCTTCAAGTGCTCAATGGTATCCCGACCTGTAACCAGTATGTCGTCCTGGAAAACCACGGTGCAAGGAACCGACTTTAGCAGGCTCTCCATGTTCCGTTGGAAGATTGCCGCGGCCGACCGAATCCCGAACGGGTACCGGTTATAGATGAACAGACCTTTGTGCGTGTTGATGCAGGTGAGGCCTTTTGAAGAATTCTCCAGCTCCTGCATCATGTAGGCCGAGGTCAGGTCCAGCTTGGTGAACGTCTTCCCTCCAGCCAGGGTCGCGAATAGATCGTCTGCCTTGGGTAGCAGGTACTGGTCCTGTCGCGACAAATGGTTAATCGTTACTTTATAGTCCCCACAAATTCTAACCGTGCCGTCCTCTTTAAGTACCGGGACAATCGGACTAGCCCACTCGTTGCATTCCACCGGCAAGATGATGCCTTCTCGCTACAGCCTGTCCAGCTCAGTTTCCATTTTCTCACGCATCATGTACGGTACTGCCTGTGCCTTGTGGTGGATGGGTCGCGTACCGGGAACTAAATGGATCTGCACTTTCGCACCTGAGAAGCTTCCAATGCCTGGCTCGAACAACGATGGGAACTTGCTCAGAACCTGGGCACATGAGGCGTCATCGACAGACGAAAACTCTTGGATGTCATTCCAGTTCCAATGGAATTTTCCCAGCCAGCTTCTGCCAAACAACGTGGGGCCATCTTCAGCACAATCCACAGCATGAGTTCATGTACTGCTCCGTCATAGGAGACTTTGACTTCTGCACTGCCAATTACAGGGATTAGTTCCTTGGTGTAAGTCCTTAGTTTGGTGTGAATGGGGCTGAGCTTGGGCCCCACAGCTTGTCGAAGGCCTTTTTACTCATTATGGACTGACTTACAACCGTGTCCAGTTCCATAGATACTGGAATACCGTTCAGTTCAACTTTCAACATTATTGGTGGACATTTCGTAGTGAATGTGTGTATCCCATACACTTGTGCCTCCTCGGTATGAATCTCCAATTCAGCCTGATCCACAGTGGATCGATCTTCCTCTGCAACGTGGTGGTTTGCAGGGTTTGCAGCTCGTCTGCTCATTCGCTGGAGCTGTCCCATTGTTCTGCAATCGTTGCACGCATAGTGCTTGAAGCAGCATTGATGGGGCCAATGATCACCTCCGCAACACCAACAAGGTGTTAACTGCCTCGCATTAATGATTGATGGTGGACTCTGGGTCATCTAAGGTCTGCCTCCGGTGTCCCTGACGACTATGTGTGCGGGAAGTGTGTCCGCCTCCAGCTCCTGATGGACCGCGTTGCAGAATTGGAGCTGAAGGTGGATTCACTCTGGAGCATCCACGATGCAGAGAATGACATGAATAGCACGTTTAGTGAGTTGGTCTTACCGCAGGTAAAGGGTCCACAGCCAGATAGGGAATGGAAGACCAACAAGAAGAGCAGTGCAAGGAAGGTAGTGCAGGGGTCCCCTGCGGTCATCCCCCTGCAAAACAGATACACTGCTTTGAGTACTGTTGAGGGGGATGACTCATCAGGGGGGAGCAGCAGCAGCCAAGTTCATGGCACCGTGGCTGGCTCTGCTGCACAGGAGGGCAGGATAAAGAGTGGGAGAGCGATATTGATAGGGGATTCAATTGTAAGGAGAATAGATAGACGTTTCTGCGGCCGTAACCGAGACTCCAGGATGGTATGTTGCCTCCCTGGTGCAAGGGTCAAGGATGTCTCGGAGCGAGTGCAGGACATTCTGAAAAGGGAGGGTGAACAGCCAGTTGGCGTGGTGCACATTGGTACCAACGATATAGGTAAAAAATGGGATGAGGTCCTACGAGACGAATTTAAGGAGCTAGGAGCTAAATTAAAAAGTAGGACCTCAAAAGTAGTAATCTTGGGATTGCTACCAGTGCCACGTGCTAGTCAGAGTAGGAATCGCAGGATAGCTCAGATGAATACGTGGCTTGTGGAGTGGTGCAGCAAGGAGGGATTCAAATTCCTGGGCATTAGAACCGGTTCTGGGGGAGGTGGGACCAGTGCAAACCGGACGGTCTGCACCTATGCAGGACCGGAACCAATGTCTAGGAGGAGTGTTTGCTTGTGCTGTTGGGGAGGAGTTAAACTAATATGGCAGGGGAATGAGAACCAATGCAGGGAGACAGAGGGAAACAAAATGGAGACAGAAGCAAAAGACAGAAAGGAGATGAGTAAAAGTGGAGGGCAGAGAAACCCAAGGCAAAAAGCAAAAAGGGCCACTTTGCAGCAAAATTCTAAAGGGTCAAAGTGTGTTAAAAAGGCAAGCCTGAAGGCTCTGTGTCTCAATGCAAGGAGTATTCAGAATAAGGTGGACAAATTAACTGTGCAGCTAGCAGTCAACAGAAACGATGTGGTTGGCATCACGGAGACATGGCTCCAGGGTGACCAAGGCTGGGAACTCAACATCCAAGGGTATTCAACATTTAGGAAGGATAGACAGAAAGGAAAAGGAGGCGGGGTGGCGTTGCTGGTTAAAGAGGAAATTAATGCAATTGTAAGGAAAGACATGAGCTTGGATGATGTGGAATCGGTATCGGTGGAGCTACGGAATACCAAAGGGCAGGAAACACTAGTGGGAGTTGTGTACAGACCTGCAAACAGTAGTAGTGAGGTTGGGGACAGCATCAAACAAGAAATTAGGGGTGCATGCAATAAAGGTGCAGTAGTTATAATGGGTGACTTTAATATGCATATAGATTGGGCTAACCAAACTGGAAACAATACGGCGGAGGAGGATTTCCTGGAGTGCATAAGGGATGGTTTTCTAGACCAACATGTCGAGGAACCAACTAGGGGGGAAGCCATCTTCGACTGGGTGTTGTGTAATGAGAGAGGATTAATTAGCAATCTCATTGTGGAGGCCCCTTGGGGAAGAGTGACCATAATATGGTAGAATTCTTTATTAAGATGGAGAATGAAACAGTTCATTCCGAGACCATGGTCCAGAACTTAAAAAAGGTTAACTTTGAAGGTATGAGGCGTGAATTGGCTAGGATAGATTGGCGAATGATACTTAAGGGGTTGACAGTGGATGGGCAATGGCAGACATTTAGAGACCGCATGGATGAACTACAACAATTGTACATCCCTGTCTGGCGTAAAAATAAAAAAGGGAAGGTGGCTCAACCGTGGCTATCAAGGGAAATCAGGGATAGTATTAAAGCCAAGGAAGTGGCATACAAATTGGCCAGAAATAGCAGCAAACCCGGGGACTGGGAGAAATTTGGAACTCAGCAGAGGACAAAGGGTTTGATTAGGGCAGGGAAAATAGAGTACAAGAGGAAGCTTGCAGGGAACATAAAATGGACTGCAAAAGCTTCTATAGATATGTAAAGACAAACGTAGGTCCCCTGCAGTCAGAATCAGAGGAAGTCATAACTGGGAACAAAGAAATGGCAGACCAATTGAACAAGTACTTTGGTTTGGCATTCACTAAGGAGGACACAAACAACCTTCCTGATAGAAAAGGAGTCAGAGGGTCTAATAAGAAGAAGGAACTGAGGGAAATCCTTATTAGTCGGGAAATTGTGTTGGGGAAATTGATGGGATTGAAAGCTGATAAATCCCTAGGGCCTGATGGTCTGCATCCCAGAGTACTTAAGGAGGTGGCCTTGGAAATAGTGGATGCATTGACAGTCATTTTCCAACATTCCATAGACTCTGGATCAGTTCTTATGGAGTGGAGGGTAGCCAATGTAACCCCACTTTTTAAAAAAGGAGGGAGAGAGAAAACAGGGAATTATAGACCGGTCAGCCTGACATCGGTAGTGGGTAAAATGATGGAATCAATTATTAAGGATGTCATCGCAGCGCATTTGGAAAGAGGTGACATGATAGGTCCAAGTCAACATGGATTTGTGAAAGGGAAATCATGCTTGACAAATCTTCTGGAATTTTTTGAGGATGTTTCCAGTAGAGTGGACAATGGAGAACCAGTTGATGTGGTGTATTTGGACTTTCAGAAGGCTTTTGACAAGGTCCCACACAAGAGATTAATGTGCAAAGTTAAAGCACATGGGATTGGGGGTAGTGTGCTGATGTGGATTGAGAACTGGTTGGTAGACAGGAAGCAAAGAGTAGGAATAAATGGGTACTTTTCAGAATGGCAGCAGTGACTAGTGGGGTACCGCAAGGTTCTGTGCTGGGGCCCCAGCTGTTTACATTGTACATTAATGATTTAGACGAGGGGATTAAATGCAGTATCTCCAAATTTGCGGATGACACTAAGTTGGGTGGCAGTGTGAGCTGCGAGGAGGATGCTATGAAGCTGCAGAGTGACTTGGATAGGTTAGGTGAGTGGGCAAATGCATGGCAGATGAAGTATAATGTGGATAAATGTGAAGTTATCCACTTTGGTGGTAAAAACAGAGAGACAGACTATCTGAATGGTGACAGATTAGGAAAAGGGGAGGTGCAACAATACCTGGGTGTCATGGTACATCAGTCATTGAAGGTTGGCATGCAGGTACAGCAGGCGGTTAAGAAAGCAAATGGCATGTTGGCCTTCATAGCGAGGGGATTTGAGTACAGGGGCAGGGAGGTGTTACTATAGTTGTACAGGGCCTTGGTGAGGCCACACCTGGAGTATTGTGTACAGTTTTGGTCTCCTAACTTGAGGAAGGACATTCTTGCTATTGAGGGAGTGCAGCGAAGGTTCACCAGACTGATTCCCGGGATGGTGGGACTGACATATCAAGAAAGACTGGATCAACTGGGCTTGTATTCACTGGAGTTCGGAAGAATGAGAGGGGATCTCATAGAAACGTTTAAAATTCTGATGGGTTTAGACAGGTTAGATGCAGGAAGAATGTCACAGTCTAAGGATAAGGGGTAAGCCATTTAGGACCGAGATGAGGAGAAACTTCTTCACCCAGAGAGTGGTGAACCTGTGGAATTCTCTACCACAGAAAGTTGTGGTGGCCAATTCACTAAATATATTCAAAAAGGAGTTAGATGTCATCCTTACTACTAGGGGGATCAAGAGGTATGGCGGGAAATCAGTAATGGGGTACTGAAGTTGCATGTTCAGCCATGAACTCAGTGAATGGCGGTGCGGGCTCGAAGGGCCGAATGGCCTACTCCTGCACCTATTTTCTATGTTTCTATGGGCAGCAGCAACTGGCGTGTACGTTCTGCCATGTTTATTTCTGCTCGAAACCGATATTATTTTATGCACAGTACTGGCCGAAACTTCTTTACTCTGCGAAATCTGTTTGGTGTTGTCGCTGGTGGACATAAATGCCTGGGCTATCATTATGGCTTTACTTAGATTCGGAGTTTCTACAGTCAACAGTTTGCAAAGGATTGTTTCATGGCCAATGCCCAGTACAAAAAAGTCTCTGAGCATTTGTTCCAGGAATCCCTCAAACTCACAATGTCCTTCGAGGCACCTTAGTTCGGCGACATAGCTCGCTATTTCCTGGCCCTCCGATCGTTGACACGTGTAGAACCGATATCTCGCCATCAAAACACTTTCCCTAGGATTTAGGTGCTCCTGGACCAGCGTACACAATTTTCATAGGATTTCTCTGTTGGTTTTGCAGGAGCCAGGAGGTTCTTCATGAGGCCATAGGTTGTTGCGCCATAGACAGTTGGGAGGATTGCCCTTCGTTTGGTAGCGTTCTCGTCCCCTTCCAGCTCGTTGGCCACGAAGTATTGATCGAGTCTCTCCACGAAGGCCTCCCAATCGTCCCCTTCTGAGAACTTCTCTAGGATACCAACTGTTCTTTGCATTTTCGCACGGTTGTTCGTTACCTCGTTGCCAATTGTTACACTCATAATAAAGGATGAAACTGAGTACTGTGAACAATGAGCAAATGTGACCTTAGCTCCTTTAATAAGACTCCAGAGTGTAGGTACGTTGTGGGTGGCCTGCTTATATACTGTGCTCCCAAGGGATGCTGGGATCCCTTGGGACTCCGACAGGTAGGCCCTCTGGTGGTAGTGTGATACAGGTTGCAAAGGGTTAAATACATAACACAGACCTTTCGGAGATTATGAGGGAAAGTCGTGCAAAGCTTTTCTGTTACAAACACGGTGCCCAGGACAACCACCCAATGTAGGAAGAAGTGGAACGACATAATGCGGGTGGTGAGGGTGAATATATTTTACATTCCCCTGAGCATGCTATGCTCTGAGCTCAATGTGCAGTCTCTGCTCAATCAGAATGTGTCTGACCCCATGCTCTATGTGGCTGAGGCCAGATGCAAGGTTCGCGTTTGTAGCCTCACACACTCCAAGGATCTGCATGCACTGTTAACCTTCCTACTCTGTTGTTGAGATCCACCCATCATCTTGTTACATCCTCAGTCTTCATATGCGTGTGGAAGACGATAGCCTCACAGTAACTGCTAGATGCTGGCCCCCTAATTCCAGCATTTCCACAGCAAGTGCACGCAGCTATTCAAAATTACATCGACCTGTGAAGACTCTCATACAGTAACATGTACTCAACTATGTGAGGCACTTCGGACAGATGGATAGCAGGGCACTAACTCTGACGTTCTGTTTAATCTTGCAGGCCAAGCTAGTGAATAACTGAAGGGAACAAATGCGGACCGGAGGAAGGAACCCTAACCTGCAACCCCTCAGTGCGGTGGAGGAACGCATCTCGGCCCTGATGGGCAAACAAGTGGGCGCGGTGGCGTTTGATGAGGCTGAGCCCCCTTAGGACAGTGATGGTATGTTGAGGACCTTTGCATCCTCTAGCAGGCCACTTATCCCTAACACCACAATCCTTCACCACTTTCCATGAGACTGGCGTTTCATACCTTTCCCAGTCCTGCACCACTCCCCTGCAGGTAACCACTCTTCTCTGGCTTTGTGCTTTCAGATGATGAACCAGACACCTAGCAGTCTGTACATCAGCCGTTCAGTGCCAGCGATGGAGGAGGAGGCAGAGGACACGTCTCTGGCAGTTAGTGAGGAGGCAGCGGCCTCAGAGAGTGGGGCCAGCACCTCAGTGGAGGAAGGACTGTTTGGGGAGTTAGAGGTGAGTGATGCTCTGGGACCCAGTGGCCTGCAGCAACGCTATGGGGGAGGGAAAACCCAGGGGACAGCTCCCCGGAGGGTGAGTGCTCACCTGAGTGATGCTCAGCAGCACTCTGATGAGGAGGCTGAGTTGCAGATTGTCACAAGACAATCATTGAGGATGCACAGCAATCTGTTGGGTACATTGGCAAGGGTGTCCGAGAGTCTCGATGCATTTGGTGCGAGGATGGAGGAGTCCGCCTCAATTTTGGCATTTGCCTCTCAGCAGCCCATCGAGCCCCTCCTTGGTAGATACCAACGGATGTTAGAAGCCACAAGTGACCATGGGGTCCCAGACATGATGGCATGGGCTATGGATGACGTGGCAGAAGCCACAAAAGGCTTGCATTCTGTCATGTCATCAGTGTGTGGTGACATCAATCAACTCTGTTGCATTCTGTCCTAATGTAGAGTCAACTTGATGCCTCACAAGCACTGACCGCTACCATCGTGTCTGGGGCCCCATCAGTCCAAGGGTGTCAAAGCAGGGCAGCAATCTGTGCTCACCCAGATTGCTTCATAAGCTCAGGCTCTGCCCTAGGAGAGTAGCAACATGTCAGGCCTGATGGAATGTGATGCCCTCTCTCAGGATGACATCATTCCGCCTTTGCATATATCGCTCTCTGCAACCCATCCAGCCCAGAGTGCTGCTGCCCATGCTGACTGAGGTGGTGCAGTTCGCAGTTGGGCTTTCCAGGGCCCGAGCTGGTCAGGGACGTGCTGCTAGGCCGTCAGTTGTGTCCGTTAACGCCAACAGAGCAACTTTCAAGCAGCCTTGCTGCAGGCACTGAGACTCCATTGAGGAGGAGCAATAGGTGTGGGAGGGGTGGGAAATTAGTGCCACCCACTAAACAATTATGCGATAGTGGCCAGAGATGCCGACCTTGTTGCAATTTGAAGGCATGTAAAAAATTGCACTTGGATGTGGGTGATGATGTTTAAAAGGGTCTTGTTTTATTAACACTTGCTGTTTATGATGGCTTTCTGTTGTGCTTCTTTACATCACACTGTTTTTTGTAGTTAATAAACATTATTTGGAATCATCACATTCTTGTGTTGCGATTTATATACATGGAGGCTCGGAGGGTGGTGCGCGATGTCTTCTACAGATCGCCAGGTAAATAGGCTGGCCATTCGGCACCTCTTGAGTCATTCACTAGAATCGATGCGCGATGAGTCTCTGACGAGCAGCCCTTGCAGCCACAACAGTGTCAGGCTGCCTCCTCCATGGCTGAGGCTCCTCGTCTTCCACCTCATTGTCATCGTCCTCCCGAGGTGGAGTTGCCATTCCTGGTGGTAATGGCTCGCCCCTCATGATGGCCAGGTTGTGCAGCATGCAGCACACAATGGTGAAGATGGACAGTCTATTAGATGAGTATTGAAATGCCCCTCCAGAGCGGTCAAGGCAGTGGAAACGCTGCTTCAGAACCCCTATAGTTTGCTCTATAATGCTCCTGGCTGAGGTATGGCTGTGGTTAAACCGCTGCTCGGCAGGGGTGTTGGGATTGCAGAGATGAATCATCAGCCAGGTGGCGAGACCATATCCTTTATCACCGATGAGCAAGCCACGCCCTTCAAGCGGTGGCTGGAACAGTCGCAAACTGCTCTCCCGCAGAATGAAGGCATTGTGGCAGCTGACAGTAAGGATCATCTGCCTGTTGTCGCACACCAGCTGAACGTTGAGGAAATAGTAGCCCTTGCGATTATGAAACACCTCTCCATTGTAGGGCAGGGCTCACAATGCCACATGCGTACAATCAATGGCCCCCGGAACCATGGGGAAGCTCGTTATCCAGACGAAGCCACTGGAGCATTCATCCTAGTTCTCTCTGGACATGCTGAACTTTATGTAGTCAATTCGTTGGTTGTAGGGAGCGTTGGTCACCTAACAAATGCAACAATGTGCTGCAAACTGCGAGATGTTGCATATACTACCTACAAGAACCTGGAAGGACCCGGTAGCATTGAACTTGAGGGCTACTGTCACTTTCACTGCCACTGACAGCTTTGAAGTATGTCTGCATGAAATGGCAGAGTTCGGTGACCACCTCCTTACGGAACCGCAGTCTCCTCAGACATATCAAGGTACGAGTAATGCGCACGGTAAACCCTGCATGTGTAAGGCCTCCTGCCCCAGCGTTTGCGCCTCTCCTCTAGCATCTTTGAAGTCTTCGCTGCAGGACGGCGTGGTGTGCCATCACTGCCCCCATTAAGTTGCAGAAGGTAACAGCAAAATGCTACTCGACCTGGAACCCAGCAATGTTGCCGAAATGATAGTAGTCAGGTTGAGTAGTCACCAGCCACAGCACGCCAACACCTACACATTCCGCGAGGAGAAAACGCAGCACTCACTGCGACCTCTGTGCACCGGCTGCAATTCCCGTTAAATACCGCCCCGGCATCGTAACATCGACTTGTTGCGCCTACTTTTTGTGGTGTGTACCCCACCAGCCGGTAAGTGAGGCGCAAAAACGGAATTTTGCATGATCGGCGCCAGCGAGGCATTGCACGCGTACTGACGTCACAATTTCCATGGCGGTAGTAGGCGAGGTGCTAATCTTTTGCGCCGCTGAAAAAACTCAATCGAATTTCCCAACAGGTGGCAACATCGCCTAACGCTGGCACTTAGTCATTTGCGCCCAGTTACCGCCTCTCCTTGGCGGTATCGGCTGGCGTTAGCAACCGAATTCCGGCCCCTAATTATTTTCTAAAATAATTCAACTCAGATTTAAATTTATGATGTTATTTATGTTTTGATGAAGGGTTATATCTGCGATGTTATCCCAACTTTCTGTCAGATGCTGATCAACCTGCTTTATATTTTTATAATTTTCATTATAGTTTTCCAATATTTATTATCTTTCATTTTATTTATTTATGTAATTGTTGCTTTCCAAAAAGAAACATGAAGAAAAGTTAAACTACACACAAAATAACTGAAAATATTTCCCACCCTCTATACTGTCTCCTAACACAAAAGCCACCAGCAGTCCTCATTGTAACACCTCGAGCAGTACTCCCACTACATGTTCACTATGTACAGAATGTTAATAGCTAGCAGTGGATGAATAGGCTTTGTGGTGCACTTGAAACATATAAAAATGGCCCAAGCATTAAAAAAGATAAAAGGGAAAAGGGCAGTAATGAATTTTGCGGAAAATGAACATTAATGGTACTAGCATTACTCATGTTCCACATAACAAATTATTGGAAATTTGACAAGCACACCAAATTATCTACTCATCTACTGCTGTAAGCCCTTTGGAGCCATCCAAAGCCAGCCGAAGCAAGACAATTTAAGCTAATTTTACTATTTATAACAATAGAGTAGACCATTAAGACAAATTAATGTCATTATCAAGTTTCTATGAAAATGACAAATACCACCATTTCAAGCAGCTTTAGAGGCTGTTGACTATAATGAAATTGCCTGTACAGGTACTGAAAAGAAACACTCCAAGTAATTATTTTCTAGTAGCTTGTTTGTCTCCTGTCCATTCATTTGCCTACACTACAATTAGTTCTACACACAATATGTGGACACTAACAGTCAACATTATGCAGCATTAGTCCTAATTGGGCAATTACAGTGCAGTTTTCCTCCTTTATAGCCACTGAAGAGAGATCCATGTACACATTCTGAAGGGCATGTATGGGGCTAGCTGCTGTAACTTGAAAATGAGCAATTTCTGTTCTGCTATTTTATCTGTGTGCTTCCCATCCATGTAACAAGGCTCTTATCATGACAGTCTATATGTACCGATTTATTCATGATTATTAATATTTAGTCTTAGCTTTTCTTCTAATTACTATAATATTCAAGGTATAGTAATTATGCAAATATTCAACTAATAATCAGCAATGGGACAGGTTGTGAAACTTTGAACATTTAATAGGCTAGAACAATGAGATGTTGCATTTGAAATAACTGATATTAAAACCTAGCATCAAAAATCTAGGATTTTTTAAAGACCACTTGGATCCACATTTCAATGATTTAACTGGAATACTGAATACATCAGATGGCTTACAACATGTGACAAAACATATCTATAATGTATTTGAACTTTAGTAACAGTTTTTATCCCTTCTAGGTTTCATTTTGATTCAGATTTGGACTGTTTGCTTTCTAATTACTTCAAAACATCCAACACTTATCCAACGGCAGATTTGTAGCAGTTTCAACTTATCGTGTCCATCAATAGAAGTTTAGTTTAAACTAAGCAAAAACAAGAACCAGGCTTAGGTATCATTATACGGAGGACTAATATACACACGATTTCTCACCAAATTGACAAGATTTACATGAGTCTGGTCTGGAGAAGGAATGCATAAAATTGAACAGGTTGCAATTTAACAACTGACTTTGCCCACTCTGAACATTTAACTTGAACACAGCACCCTCATCAAAGATAGTAATATAGACGCTGCAGCACAAAGGATGGAGGGAATGGTGAAAAATAATTGAAAATGTTTTGTTACTTGACTGCAACTAAAGATTACTAACTAAATTCATTTAGTTTGATACCATTGGGTATAGCCATTATATCATTAGAAACTAGCCAGTATGGCTTATCGGATATTTTTTTTATAGAGAACTAAATCTTACTGGGTATACTTGTCAGCTGTCACCTAAAGGACTCGGAAAATAGTATTACTACAATTACTGCCATTCCATCCATTCTGTTGGCGATGACAGGCTCAAAAGCTTCAATAGAGCTGCCACCAATTTCTTTTATTTAATTAATTGACAGGCAACACATTGTTAACATTGGTATGTGCCCCATGTTCAAAATGCTGAAAGAAGTAGGTATCTGTTCTTGTCTTTACAACTATTTAGCGATACTTTTTTAAAAAAAAGCACAGTGACAGTATTACATAAAGGAGTGATTGAAATTCAGAGCGGAATCCAGAAAGCTTGGGATGTAGTGTTTGCAGTGCATCACTGACAGCTTCATTTATTTGCAAGTAAACACCAGCATTAACTAATCTCTCACAATCAGCATCATTGTATATTGACTAATTAAACTCTCTTTCACAGCATTTACTCTATCAAGTGCCTCTGAGTGTATCACGCATTAGGGTAAGCCATGGTATCTGCATTTAAGATAATGGATATATTTTTATTAAAGTGAAATTTGGCCCATTAATCACTGCTGTCAATATTCTAGCTGAACAGCCTTATTAGCTCACAGAACAGTCTATAGATAGCACTCGGTGTCACTATTCTCCATGTTTTAGTTAATGGAAGCTTTATTATTTCATTGGTGTTTTTGCACACTATAATAATTACTTCATGGTGCAAAATTATATTCAAAATGACATTTTAAAAATTATTATAAATTTTGTAGAAGGAAATGTACACTTTCCTTAATGAAATCATTATGTATCATTACAGCAAAAACAAGACAAAGGCAGAACAATCTAACGCTACCGATATTACAAATGCAAAACAGTGTTATATTCATGAAACAATAAACATGTTTGTTACTACACTGAGCATAGACAATTAACAAAATAGTACAAGAAAATATTTAGGCAAAAACAAAGGAAAATTTTGAAAAAAAACTGGTAAATTTGAAAAATTAAAACTACATTTCCTGCCAAATTAGCATTCAGAGTTTACTTCAAAAATAATTTCAAATTTGAAAGGAATTAAGTTGAAACTAGCATTCATTTTTATTATTTATTGCTTCCATGTACAGAGATTATTAATTTAGTATTTGCAAGTAGAAAAATAAACAGACTACAGTGTAAAGCTTTTAAAGGTTCTGCATGAACTGTAAATTTCAGGCTAATATTCAATAACTATCATTAACAAGTAACTAAGTATGGATGACTGGTAGCTCATTTTCAGGTAACTGGTGAAATTTCACATGGGTGTGATAATCTAATCACTGCGATATGTAAAATGGAAGATGATGGATTTTTTTTCTGCTTGAAATATTCAGCCATTATTCGTGCATCAGCCATTTAATGCAGGGCTCATGATAGACCCAGTGCATCAACAGCACAATTATAGAACCAACTGGCTAAGCATTAGGAAGCATTCTTTTCTGACATGAATGGGCTTTCTTTCTGTCCCATAGTTGAACTTTTAAAATCCACTGAACCATGCATGTGGCTCCACCTGTTTGAAAGAAACCCACGGTTTTAATGAAAGCTGTCTTTTCTAATTGGTTGTATAAACATTCAGTGTATTAAGAGCGACTTCCATCTTTTGTCAGTCTCCCTCTCTTCCAACCGCAACCCCCCCCCCTCCCCAAGTCCAACCATTCCACAGCTCTTTTGAAGGCACCTGTCTGTCTTTCAGTCACATGAATTGCTTGCTGTGGCTAGCTTTATGGAAGAGCTGCATTGGAACCACAGCTTATTAGTCTCTGATTTACTTACAAGTTTAACATAATCGTAGGATCTTTTAATTAAAATTCACTTCCTAGTTCCACCAATGGCTCAGCAAGACTACCCAGTGAGTAGCTGAACCATACAGATAAGCCCCAGGTTTGATCCCTGATCTGTGGTGAGTTGGCTGGTCCCAGCGGTGTAGAGGTGTTACAATTAGCCAAAGCATCCTTGGATTATGGAAAAAAAAATCAGCAAGGATTCCTGTCCCAGATTGCTATTGAGCGACCCCTTCTGGAAATCTGCCTATCAGGATTTTGGTTAAGGACACAATCAGGTTTGGCTATGGTGGCCTCTCCCACAGTGAAATAGTCTGCCGACATTTACTCCTAAGGCTCAGAAATAAATGATGGTCAGTTGGGTGTTGTACTGGAGGGGAATGGCATCTGTGGAACTGTAAGGAATCAACATCTTTGAGACAGGAAAGGGAGAAAATTGGTGAGAATTTTGTTGTAATGAGTTCTCCCCACATTCAATAATTTGTCACTGCTTGTTTAGTAATTTCCTACATATTAATGGAGGACAAATTGTACAAGGGGTAAGGATATTGAAGAATGCTCTGTGATATCAAAACAGAGTGTAGAGTCAGGTGTTTTTTTTGTTACGTACACAATTGAGAAGATTGAGAAAATGCTGAATTTAAAATTCTCTTTTGGGAAATAATCAGAGCTGGTTAGTGTAACTAATTCAAACATAATGACTGCATTTCATTAATCTTGACAGATATTTGCATTAACAGCTAGAATCACTCCAAAGCTGATTACTAAGCAGTGAAATCATTTAAAAATATTTAGTCTTTTCATGAGCAATAGATGAATGTGTTATTACAGGAGTGGGATATTGTGTAGCATCAGTGATGAAACTGATCTGTGTGAACAATTAAGGAAATCCTGCAGTGGTACCAAAAACATCATTCTGAAAGCCCAGATGGTTATTGTGAAAGGTATTAGTGCACTGTGCCATGACTGGTTCAAATCCATTTCCTACTTGTGTTAGATGTTGTGATTTTTATGCTTCCCACATGTGGCATATGTGCCTCACGCTGAGATATATACGTCTGTGATAACTCTGATTGACATGTGTAAGGACTAAGTGAATAAAATGCCGATCCTAAGGAGAATAGTTATGAATACCACTGTTGATCATGTTCTCAAGCAGTGAGGAAACAATTTCCCTTTAGTCCTTGTTCAATGCTTGAGCTTGCCATTCTGTTACACATTCACCTGGCTTCTTCTAGATAATTAAAAGCCAAGTTTAACTGGTTTCAATCTCTTATAGGGGAAACTAAAAACTAGGGGGCATAGTCTCAGAATAAGAAACCGTCAATTTAAAACTGAGATGAGGAGGACTTTCTTCTCAGAAGTTGTAAATCTGTGGAATTCTCTGCCCCAGAGGGCTGTGGAGGCTGGGTCATTGAATATATTTAAGGCAGAGATAGACAGATTTTTGAGTGGTAAGGGAATAAAGGGTTATGGGGAGCGGGCAGGGAAGTGGAGCTGAGTCCATGATCAGATCAGCCATGGTATTAAATGGCGGAGCAGGCTCGAGGGATCAAATGGCCTAGTCCTGTTCCTATTTCTTATGTTCTTATGTTCAATGAAGTGTTCATCCCTTCCACCATATGTAATGACACACAAATGATCTTCTCTGTGACTGTGACCATGGTGTATTATCCCTCCTTGTCCTTTTCGACCTATCTACAGCCTTCAACACAATTGATCATATTGTCATCCTCAAACGCCTCTCCTCCTTTGTCCAGCTCCGTGGGACTGCCCTCACTTGGTTCTAATTTTACCTATTCAAACATAGCCAGAGGATCTCTTGGAATGGCTTCTCTTCTACCTTGCATCACCACCTCTGGAGTTCCCCAGGGATCTATTCTTGGGCCCCTCTCTTCCTCATCTTCTGTAACTTTACCTGCCTCCATTCCTACCCTAATGTATCTGCTACTGAAACCCTCATTCATATCTTTGTCACCTCTAGACTTGATTACTCCAAATCTCTCCTGGCTGGCCTCCCATCTTCTACCTTCCATAATCTCCAGCTCATCCAAAATTCTGCCTGTATGCTACCTCACGTCAAGTCATGTTTACACATGATCCTTTCTTTGTTACATAGCCTGCCCATCCCTAACCTCCTCCAGCCCAGCCACCAGCGCCCCACCGCACCCCCTGAACTCTCCATTAATCTGACCCTGGTCTTTTGTGCATTCCCCTTTCCCCATCATTTGATGGCTGTGGTTTTACCCATCTAAATCTCACTCTTTTGAACTCCCTCCATAAAGCCCTCTGCTTCTCCATCGTCCTGTCCTCTAAAAGATCCACCTTAAATCTTACAGATTTAAAGGTCATCTATCCTCATTTCCCTTCTTTGCATTGATGACCATCTTGTTTAGGCCAAAATATCTTGGGAGCATTAAAAAAGGTTGATGTGTCTTCACAGGATCTTTTCCACATTTTCAAAAAGCAGCAGAGCAAATTTTCCAAGTTTCAAACAACTTTATTGAATAATAGGTGAAAAAGTGAATGAATAACAGTAATATAATACATATATGACATTCAAAATGGAACTGTTCTGAGCATCAAGTTTCTTCTCACAAACACGGATACTTGTACTGTTAGAGTTGCAATTCAAATTAACCCCAGATACATTTTCTCATGTCCAGGGCAAAAGTTCATTTCCATCGGCAAGCCCTCATTCCCTGCAAATCCAAAGATGACATTATGTGCAAAGTAATCTAGGACTGCATGCCCAAGAGGAACAATTTTATTGCTACTGGATAATTGGAATTCCACTATAACATAATTTCTCAAGACTGATGATGACAGTTACACCAGACACTTTTCATAACATATTAAACTAATTAAACAGGTTTATTCAGGTAGTTACAGAACTGGTATAAAAGCAGGAACATTGGCAGGGCCCAGATACAGCAAAGGAGCGGGAAGGTCGGGGCAGATGAGCGATGAGAGATCATGGCGGAGGTGTGATGAATGATTGAGGCGGAGAAGCTGCGAGAGATTGAGGCAGAAATGTGGTGGATGATCGGGGCGGAGAAGCGGCGAGGGATCGCGGCGGAGGCGCAGCAAATGTTTGGTGTGGAGAAGCGGCGAGAGATCGTGGCGCAAGTGTGGCAAATGGGGTACTGCGATGTGCGCGCGCACTAGCTCCGTGCAGCAGAACAGGTCTCCAGTTGTCCTGGTTAACCCTTGCCACTGGATAAAGGCCTAGCTCTGTCAAGCCCGTGGTGGCTGATGTGCAACAGTCACATGTTAAAAACATCCATGCACAGGCATCTTACACCCCTCGAGTTCAGGACTGGAATATTGGGTCCTTCATTGAAATAGCTGCAAACTCATTCCTTTTAGTGTGGAAGCAAGTCATCCTCATTCGAGGGACCACCTATGATGATGATGACATATATATTTATGGTAGATATATTATGCTATTTCTCTGTAAGGAAGATAATGTTAGTGTAGATATTGCAACGCTGTTATTTTATTATTCTACGGTTATTATTTTCTTCTAATAGTCTTGAGCACAGTAACTAACAGGCCTGACCTCTCAAAATTCTAAACCGATTTGATGATTTGAATAAATCACTCATGAATCGTCCCTCAGCCGTTATGGACTTGAATAACTGTCAGCTAAACTCAAAAATCTCTGTCAATCATATACACGTTGAACAAATCAAACAGTATAGCCTTGAATATAATGGAAGGGAGGGAAAGGTTTGTCGGAGCCTGGTATCGGGTGACGAATCCAGCAAGGCAGTGAATGAGGAGGCTCTGCCGATTTTAAAAACAGGGCCTTATTTACTTAACACTTTGCTGACTCCCGCCCGACACCCAGCTAGATTTACTGCTTGGCCGGTGACCGGGAGTAGAAATCCAGTGGCAGGAGGCCGTAGTTGGGGACCCATGGGGCCGGTCCCCGGCAGTTAGTGGAAAGAGGACTTAGCGGGGTATCAGGGATTCCAGCGAGATCGGAGGGGAGGCCGGGGCTGGGGAGAGCACTCGTGCTCCTCCTGGCCCACAAGGAGTTGTAATAGGAGCAGATCTTACCTATCAGCTTGGCTGCTCCTCTCTTGGATCTGCTATTGGGTAGCCAGCAGTTTGGGACATCCCGTGCCATTGTTAATTGTACAACATGGCGCCAATGAGGTCATCGGGCCAGGATGTTTGAATGTTAACTCGGCCCTCATCTACCTTTTGCGGGAGCCTTGCCGATGGCCTGATTTGGAGCAGTAAAAATTAAAATGACTCGGAAGGCAGCGGGCTGGAGCGGGGAAGGAGGTTGTTCACATTTTTAACCATTCAAATGGTCCATTCCCGCTGGGCTGGTGTGGGCGGGGGCGCAGGCAGTTAAAACTCTTTGACTGTGGCTTGGCTCCTCCTTCCAGCTTCAACAACATCTGAGGTTTGAAAAATGGTTATCAAGTGACATGATTTTAAATGCAACTGGTAGTTAAGCTCCTTTTGCATTGTGACTGAAATAAATGAACCACTAACAAACTGAAAATGAAATAAAAAATACATAAGGGCTAATTTTAACCAACCCTAGCAGGAAACTAATGGGATAGGATCGGCTGTTCTTTTTTACACCCTGCCCGATTTTACTTTCTATTGACGGGTGGATAACGTTAAAACTTTCTTCATTTTTGTTGTACGCTTTTACAGCACTCACAACCCTGACTTTTTCTCTCATTGCTAATATTTTCAAGTCTAACCTGTACTCTCACTGTCGACACACATTCCTGGCCTTTACCTCTCATTCCTAACCTCACTATTGGCCTGCATCTCTCATAGGTTGTACTCTCATTCAAATACCTTTTATTGCTAACACTCTCTGCCTGAATGTCTCGTTGTCAGTTCTGTCACTCCAAGTCTCTACCTTGTTTTGTCAGCACTCCACTCCTGGCCTGTACTTCTCATTTCCAACACTTTCACTTGTGGGCTCTTTCTCTCATTCAGCATGTTTATTTTTGATTTGCACCACTCATTGCCAACATTCCCACTCTGAACAGCACCTCTCATTGGCAGCACTCTTACTCCTTGCTTATCTCTCATTGTCAACACACTCGATGCGAACATTCTCATTCCCTGGTAGTAAAGTATTCAGTGGGGGTGGTATTCAGTTGATTGCAAATCAAAAAAAAGATTCCAAGAAAAACTCCAGCCA
This sequence comes from Pristiophorus japonicus, assembly GCF_044704955.1. NCBI lineage: Eukaryota > Metazoa > Chordata > Chondrichthyes > Pristiophoridae > Pristiophorus > Pristiophorus japonicus. Next base: position 164,952,663 of record NC_091986.1, on the reverse strand, counting down.
GGGAATTTGCACCTGAACTAAGTCCAGATCTTTCAGAAAGATTCAGCTTGTGTAATGTGGGAAAAATGCAAAATAAAATCAGGTTCCCGTGTGTCATATAATAAGCTAAAACAAAGAAAACAAATGGGAAATGGTTTGTAGATTTTAAATATGTGTATAAGAAATATGGATGAAGCCATAACAATGCAAAGTACTGTTTCACTAATGTTGTAATGCAGTCATTGGATACTGTTTGTCATTGTTTATTATTTTAAAACTTTAAATGAGGTTGTTCTGCCTGATGTTTCAATGTGTTGTCACTTAAAACAAATGTTTAACCAGTTTATGAGCATGAGACAAAGGGATATTTTATAACATACTGATAACAAGAGGCAATTTTGCTGAGCAATAATAGATCACTGCAATTTTCTATTTACTATAGTAGATTTTGATATAAAATCCAAGAAAAGTAAACATCCTGAACAGGAGGGACAGGCGACATTCCCTGTTGTTAATATTTTCCTGACATGCAAACTAATTTTACAAATATTTTATGCCCATCAACATTTAGATTTCCTCTCTTCTGTAAATGAGTGTTGAGAATTTAAGCCAAAATGATTATATCATCAGCATGAACATTGATGCACTTACAACCTCATCTAGTGGCCAGATGTTATATCAGAATTGCAGCAGCAATCAAAATCAACCATGGCATTTTGCCAGCAAGGCTATAGCTGTACTATAGTAATAGGAAAATTGCTTGTTCAGAGACACTAGTGTCTATATAATAATTCTCTATCAGCATGAAAACACGACCTAAATGGTCTCTCTCTAGGATTTGAAGGCCAGCATGTCACATCATTTGCAGCTTCTAACAACAGGCAGAATACACTAATTATAAAATGTTTGCCATAGTGCAGTTCCCTTCTGCCAAAGTCTTTTTGATCAAAATGTATGCAACTTCTGTTGATGGGAGAGCAGGGAATGATATCATCTTTATGGCTCTTTGGATGAATGTGCTCAGAAAATTGGATGAACTATTGAAAATAAATGTATACACATTAAAGGCTGTCCTTTAATATGTCGCTAAGTAAGGAAAACAAATACTGTTTTTTGGCCTATTGTACTATTTGAGGCATCATAACTGTCAGATCCTTCAGGAGAAAATGAATCACATTTAAATATCCAGGAAAAGTAACAGTAGATCCTACTTTGGGAGTGGCATAACAGCCAAACAAAGAGGCCTCTCAACCATTAGAATTACTACTTCTGTAAACCATCTTTCAGATTTAATTTCAGTATTTTTATGGTTTTGCATAATATAATTATTCTATTGGAATATTAGAACTGATTTTTATTACTGTAATAACAATATGCATATTATTTATGCATTGTCCTAGCCTTCCAAAAAATGAGCCCCTTTCCATCTCTCGTTTTCCCTCTTTCTCACTATCTCCCTCAATTTAGCTCAATGTTTGCTCTTTAGTTTTGTTGTTAATGTTTCATGAAGACTGTCTTTGTATCTACCATATCATAAAGCATTTATTTCCAACTTCAAGAGCTAGGGGCCAATGTACAAACGAACAGACCCATTGGTTGAAATCCCTGTCATTTTTCTTCAGCTTCCGCTCAACTTTGCTGGATGTTAACTGTAAGTTAAACAGTGACTGGTCATGTCCCCGTGGCTCATAATCAAGTTGAACAACTGTGCAGAATTAGTTCAGAGGCTCAGGTAGGTGGTTTCAGTAGAAAGGTTATAACCCTTTTGGCGATATCCCAAAGTACACACAGCAATTAGAAAACTGAGGCATTATAGTCAGATCAGTGAAACTCCAAACCAATGATTGCTAATGTATGAAGATGTGATTAGTTGAACAAGATCCGTACGGCAAGTAATTTTTCAGCTGAAGTTGTATAATATATTAACTTGCATATCAACAGGGTATGATTGAAAATGAATTTGATCCTGGTGGTTCTTGGGAGAACAAGTGGACCTGGAGAAATTGAACTTGCAACTATGTGCAAATCAAAGGTTTCCCATAGTTTGTTCCACCAAACCTAGCTCAGCAAGTGAAGGCTAACTCTGCTTTTAAAATTCTACTCAGAACAGAGCTTGAGTATCTGGAAAGGAGTCCTATACACAAGAGCAGTGTGCTAGATACTCCAAGGGGATAAGCGAAACACCACTTGAGTCCTGGCATAAACACCAGCAGTTCTTGTGATACTATTCTGAGTGCAGTATCTTAAATGATCAAGAGTCGGGTCCCCAGTGACATCTTTGTTCTCTCTAGAGAAGGTTGACTCTGACAGGTCCACTGGTCTATATATATTTTGGACTGTACTGAACCCAGAAGCAACAAGTAATTTTTCTGTGCACCCTGCCAAACTATGCCAAACATATTAGGGCTAATCTTGGAAGGAACATAGGAACAAGCATAGGCCATTCACCCTCTTGCATCTCTTCCACAAACTGGGTGCACATATTGAGCATACAGGCCTTAGACTTGCTGTTTCTAAGTGTAGCATGTGCTATAATATACCAGACAAGCACTGGGAAACTGATCCAGTTGGTATATTTTTTTAATAAAAATTTCAATCACAAATAGAACTTTTTTTAATTACACTAATAATGTATCTTTTATTTTGAGCTCATAGGAAAGTGATGAACAACACATGCACACAATACAACATAAATCATATTGAAACAAATCATTGAACTGCTTTCATAGCGTCATTCTGACAATAAAGTTTGTGGCTGAAATTGCTCTGTTCTGCGCCTCCCGTTAATGCCTCGGGGGTGGCGCTAATGGAGCACAAAACTGTTTTCGTCCTGGGTTGGGGGGGAGGGGGAGCGCTACCAGCTCCAGCGAAATTGCATGGGAGTTAGCGGAGGCGCGAGCATGGTAGCGCCGCACCCCGTTAGTACCGCCCCAGGCCGCCGCCCCTCCGGGGGTGACATCATCACCATGTGATCCGATCCCTTTCTGCCCCACAGCTGAAATTGCCTAGTGCCCAGTGAGACTACAACAGGCGATGCCCTTGCCAGCCTCACGGGTCACGAACTGGGCCGACCTCTGCTCCTGGGGTGAAAATTAAAGTGGGGGTGCGTTGCGCCACTGTTTTCTTTTCTTTGGACGTCTTACCGGTCGGCCTGTTCTATTTGCCCATCGTGTGGTTCGGGCCGACATCGTGCAGCCCGACACTACATTTGGGTGCTGGGCTGCAGCCACGGCACCTTGCAGCCCTGGTGGCCCAGTGGAAGCCATCAAAGGGCCTGCAGAGTTCGCAGGGTCCTTCCCCATTAATGGAAGGGGAGGGGCATTGAAACACATTAGCGCTATGCGGAGATGCCACGTAGTACTGCCGATCCTACCCGTATAGCGCCCCGACATCGCCCCAACAGGAAGTGAAGTGCACGACATTGCGTTCCGCTTCCTGTGAGGGGCGGTAACCCGAATTTCGCTGCCGGGTGCAGGAAGTCCCATCCCTGACTTGGTTACCGCTGCCTCTTTAAGGATATACCAGCCACATTGCTTTTTCAAACACAGATTATTTAAAGCATTTTTCATATTGGCCAAAACGTCCACAATCACTTCAATTTGGTAAACCTCCCTTGGTGGCATATTAATTCAATTAAAAAATGAAATAATATGGGTCTGTAAAACCAGCTATTTCTTTGTAAAACCAGGTATCTCTGACACCAACAGTATCTGAACCAAACTGACCGTTAACCTCTCTATTATTTTACTTCCTCTGGCTGCAGTCGGCAGAGGGTCATTCTGTAGGCCTCTCTATTTCTCACAATGCTCAAGCAAATCATCTTCAATTAGGCCAGAACTGGAATAAGCTAAAAGGTCAGCGCCTATGGAGGAGCAGCAGGTGAAAATTAACTCTCTGGACCTAATGAGGGCACATCTCCAATAGCCTTTACCCTTCAACTTAAATGCCAAGGATTAAACCATTCAACAAAATGAAGTTCAGGGTTTCTTTGTGAAAGAATGCTTTAGACAAATCAGCTATTGCTGTTCAACTGACTATAAAATCACTGAATTTACTGTTGCAAATAGAGTCTTGAGGCTCACTTCAATGAGCTTTTAGATTTCTATCTGGATGGGCTTGTTAACAAAGTTAGCTTAAAATCTCATAATACATTGTCATTTTTGCAGATGTTTTCTTTTTGACGCCACTCTTTTTAAGACTATATAACCAAGGCATCTAATTTTCAGGTTTTATTATGTCTGAATTCAAAAAACTTGGATAAATTCAGCTGCTTTTTCAAGTCAAAAGAAAAGAGAAATGTTTGTAATCAGAAAACCTCAGGTTTCAACAGGAAAATAAATTTAGAAGGAACACTTACATTACTTTAAATAATAAACATAACTGTCTTCAGAATGTATGATGCTCAAAGGAGCTGACATGCAAGATTTCCTTCCACATGGAATTTCATTCAGCAGTCTGCATGTGACACAAGCAACTGATGGTGAATTTTAAATCAGTGCTGTCGGACAGCACCATAGGATGAAGCACTCCATACACCAACTGAGAAAGTGGATGTGTGTTATACACCAGAATTGCAGTGTACAAATGATTATATTTCCATATTTAATAGGGTTTAACCTTCATTTTGGAATTCATCTTTGAGGAGGGCAGATTTAATTGGAGTATTAAACCATAACTTACTACTTTTAAAGTTGCATCATTTAAAAATGAAATTAATCATCTACTTTTCATTCCTATACATGTAATTGTTAGGCTGCTTTATTTTAGTAAAGATGAAATTGATTTGTATAGCAGTAAATGCAGTCGTATAGATCATAGATTTAAATTAAAATGTGTGAGTAACATATTTCATCTGTTACAAAAACATTGCATTCAAATATTAGAATGCAAACAGGATAGTCACCATTCCTGTTATGGATTTAGACTGACAAAATAGTTCAGTTACCTCCTCAAAGAATTCCAGTCAATTAATATGATTTCTAAATACAGGGTAACTACTTCTTATAGCCTCGAATAAGCATTGATGGCAGCTCATTTAATGCTTTTAGAATAATTTTGAGTTTTTTTTACATGAAGGATATTAAATTAACTGGGCTTCAATTCCCATGTTTACAACTCGCGTATGGTGATCAGGATATAGAGCGAGAAATTGCATAGTGTTCCACCTTTTGAAGGTTTGCAAAAGATTCGCCAAGCAAAAATGATTTCCTGCTCCCAGGAACTTCAAGAGGGAAGTTGAGCGCTAAATCAAGCACTACCACTTCCCTTAGAGCGCTAAAGTGTGTGAGAGGGGTGGTATTGGCAGAGCGCTCAGCAATGTTCAGTGCAGCGCTGCCGTCTTTGGAGGTTCCTTCACTTGCTTAAAGGGAAGAGCCAACGATTGGTTAAATATATCTTCATTATGTCTGTCTTGAGCCACGGCACCTGTGCTACGTGCATAACAGCCCCAAACATTCTAAGAGAGTGGAAGGCTGAGGAATCGCGGAGTCAAAATCAATCAGAAGGCACCAGACTGGGGAGAGTAATAAAGTTTGCCCTACTTGACCACCATTGCCTTTAAGTATCGCTCTCCAAGTGGCCAGCCAAGGTGACACGCCTTTTGCAGCTGCTGTTGTTGACACCCGGCAATGCTGCCGGGGGCCGGAGTGAATATTGCATTCGGGGCGGTAACACGCTGGATGACATCACGATCTACGGGCGCAAGAGAGCGAGGTAGTCAGTATTCGTGCCAGCGCGAAACCACCAGGGAAGTTTGCGGACACCATGAATTCGGCGCGCCTGGTCGGTAATTCCTTAGCACCCCGTTCCTGCCCCTGCAGGCACGAATGAGAGACGCAAACCAGGCCAATTTATCCCTCATAATGCAGTATTCTCCACTTCTCCTGTTTAACTACAGCTTCATTTATTTCCTCTCATTTCCCTGAGGATTCTGAACTGTATCCCATTTAGCTCAGTTGCCATGGATATTTTATTTGAGTTTCTTCATAATGCATGTTTTACTGACGTCTGCCTGTGTTATAGATTCTTAATTCAGAATAATTGGAATTAGATTTTACCCATAGTCTTCACTTGAAAAAATGAATGAAAAAGATTGTGAAAGATCATGAAGCACACCCCATCCAGACATGGTCAAACCGTGTACACCATTAACATAATCTCAACCATGCAAAATCCTGGGAAAAGTCAAGCTCAGTCCGCTACCATGAACTCTGGAAAATTCCTTGCTAACTTGCTAAGTAATCAAATTAATTTCCCGAATACCACAATTTCTATAACTGCTCATAATCCCCCTAACTGGCAGCTTACCCTTTATAACTGGAAATATCTTCTTACTTAGAAACTTCATAAGTTCCTTTCTAAAGCACTGTAGATAGAATCCATAGTTTGTTCCAGAGGGTGATGACCAATGTTCCCTCCAACTTTTATTTTCGGCGCGCGCTCCCTTTAAATGACTCAAACGCATGGAAATACTGCAATAAATACAGAATACCCACAGCTGTATTCTTAACTGCTACTTGGAAAGGATTTGTTTGCAGTACTTTTGCTGCGAGGTTTGCATCAGGCTGGGGGCACCTTGGCTGCCTCAGATTGGACCTCAGATGAGGACCAATATGACCAACACCAGCAGCAGCAGCCTGCTCTTGAGAGATCTGTAGCTGGGCAGCAGGGAGGGCAGCAGCAGCAGAGGGGTGCATGCAGCTCGCTGGAGGCACTACCCACGACATGGGGTGTACAACAACAACAACTTGTATTTATATAACGCCTTTAACGTAGTGAAATGTCCCAAGGCACTTCACAGGAGTATTATGAGCTAAACATTTGACACTGAGCCTCTTAAGTAGAAATTAGCGCAGGTGACCAAAGACTTGGTCAAAGAGGTATGTTTTAAGGAGTGTCTTGAAGGCAGAAAGAGAGGTGGAGAGGTTTAGGCAAGGAGTTCCAGAGCTTGGGGCCGAGGCAACAGAAGGCACGGTCACCAATGGTTGAGCGATTATAATTAGGGATGCACAAGGGGTCAGAGTTAGAGGAGTGCAGACATCTGGGGGGGGTTATGGGGTTGGAGGAGATTACAGAGATAGGGAGGGACGAGGCCATGGAGGGATTTGAAAATAAGGATGAGAATTTTGAAATCGTGATGTTGCCAATGTAGGTCAGCGAGCACAGGAATGATGGATGAGCGGGACTTGCTGCAAGTTAGGACACAGGCAGCCGAGTTTTGGATCCCATCTAGTTTCCGTAGGGTAGAATGTGGGAGACCAGCCAAGAGTGCATTGGAATAGTCGTCGAGGCATGGATGAGGGCTTCAGCAGTGGATGAGCTGAGGCAAGGGTGGAGACCGGCGATGTTACGGAGGTGGAAATAGGCGGTCTTAATTATACTGTGGATATGTGGTTGAAAGCTGATTTCAGGGTCAAATATGACACCAAGGTTGTGAACAGTCTGGTTCAGCCTCAGGCAGAAGTTGGGGAGAAGGATGGAGTCAGTGGCTAGGGAACGGAGTTTATGACGGGACCGAAAACAATGGCTTTGGTCTTCCCAACATTCAATTGGAGAAAATTTCTGCTCATCCAGAACTGGATGTCGAACAATTTAGAGACCATGGAGGGGTCGAGAGAAGTGGTAGAAACATAGAAACATAGAAAATAGGTGCAGGAGCAGGCCATTCAGCCCTTCTAGCCTGCACCGCCATTCAATGAGTTCATGGCTGAACATGAATCTTCAGTACCCACTTCCTGCTTTCTCGCCATACCCCTTGATCCCCCGAGTAGTAAGGACTTCATCTAACTCCCTTTTGAATATATTTAGTGAATTGGCCTCAACTACTTTCTGTGGTAGAGAATTCCACAGGTTCATCACTCTCTGGGTGAAGAAGTTTCTCCTTATCTCGGTCCGAAATGGCTTACCCCTTATCCTCAGACTGTGACCCCTGGTTCTGGACTTCCCCAACATTGGGAACATTCTTCCTGCATCTAACCTGTCTAAACCCGTCAGAATTTTAAACGTTTCTATGAGGTCCCCTCTCATTCTTCTGAACTCCAGTGAATACAAGCCCAGTTGATCCAGTCTTTCTTGATAGGTCAATCCCGCCATCCCGGGAATCAGTCTGGTGAATCTTCGCTGCACTCCCTCAATAGCAAGAATGTCCTTCCTCAAGTTAGGGGACCAAAACTGTACACAATACTCCAGGTGTGGCCTCACCAAGGCCCTGTACAACTGTAGCAACACCTCCCTGCCCCTGTATTCAAATCCCCTCGCTATGAAGGCCAACATGCCATTTGCTTTCTTAACCGCCTGCTGTACCTGCATGCTAACCTTCAATGACTGATGTACCATGACACCCAGGTCTCGTTGCACCTTCCCTTTTCCTAATCTGTCACCATTCAGATAATAGTCTGTCTCTCTGTTTTTACCACCAAAGTGGATAACCTCACATTTATCCACATTATACTTCATCTGCCATGCATTTGCCCACTCACCTAACCTATCCAAGTCGCTCTGCAGCCTCACAGCATCCTCCTCGCAGCTCACACTGCCACCCAACTTAGTGTCATCCGCAAATTTGGAGATACTGCATTTAATCCCCTTGTCTAAATCATTAATGTACAATGTAAACAGCTGGGGCCCCAACACAGAACCTTGCGGCACCCCACTAGTCACTGCCTGCCATTCTGAAAAGTACCCGTTTACTCCTACTCTTTGCTTCCTGTCTGACAACCAGTTCTCAATCCACGTCAGCACACTACCCCCAATCCCATGTGCTTTAACTTTGCACATTAATCTCTTGTGTGGGACCTTGTCGAAAGCCTTCTGAAAGTCCAAATATACCACATCAACTGGTTCTCCTTTGTCCACTTTACTGGAAACATCCTCAAAAAATTCCAGAAGATTTGTCAAGCATGATTTCCCTTTCACAAATCCATGCTGACTTGGACCTATCATGTCACCATTTTCCAGATGCACTGCTATGACATCCTTAATAATTGATTCCATCATTTTACCCACTACTGAGGTCAGACTGACCGGTCTGTAATTCCCTGTTTTCTCTCTCCCTCCTTTTTTAAAAAGTGGGGTTACATTGGCTACCCTCCACTCCATAGGAACTGATCCAGAGTCAATGGAATGTTGGAAAATGACTGTCAATGCATCCGCTATTTCCAAGGCCACCTCCTTAAGTACTCTGGGATGCAGTCCATCAGGCCCTGGGGATTTATCGGCCTTCAATCCCATCAATTTCCCCAACACAATTTCCCGACTAATAAAGATTTCCCTCAGTTCCCCCTCTTTACTAGACCCTCTGACCCCTTTTATATCCGGAAGGTTGTTTGTATCATCCTTAGTGAATACCGAACCAAAGTACTTGTTCAATTGGTCTGCCATTTCTTTGTTCCCCGTTATGACTTCCCCTGATTCTGACTGCAGGGGACCTACGTTTGTCTTTACTAACCTTTTTCTCTTTACATATCTATAGAAACTTTTGCAATCCGTCTTAATGTTCCCTGCAAGCTTCTTCTCATACTCCATTTTCCCTGCCCTAATCAAACCCTTTGTCCTCCTCTGCTGAGTTCTAAATTTCTCCCAGTCCCCAGGTTCGCTGCTATTTCTGGCCAATTTGTATGCCACTTCCTTGGCTTTAATACTATCCCTGATTTCCCTTGATAGCCACGGTTGAGCCACCTTCTCTTTTTTATTTTTACGCCAGACAGGAATGTACAATTGTTGTAATTCATCCATGCGGTCTCTAAATGTCTGCCATTGCCCATCCACAGTCAACCCCCTAAGTATCATTCGCCAATCTATCCTAGCCAATTCACGCCTCATACCTTCAAAGTTACCCTTCTTTAAGTTCTGGACCATGGTCTCTGAATTTACTGTTTCATTCTCCATCCTAATGCAGAAATCCACCATATTATGGTCACTCTTCCCCAGTGAGGTAGAGCTGGGTGTCATCAGCATACATGATGCTGTGTTTCCAGATGACGTCGCCAAGGAGCAACATGTAGATGAGAAATAGGAGGGTGCCAAGGATAGATCCTTGGGGGACACCAGAGGGGAAAGGAAGAGAAGCCGTTGCAGGTGATTCTCTGGCTACGATTAGATAGATAAGAATGGAACCAGGCAAGTGCAGTCCCGCCCAGCTGGATGACGGTGGAGGGGCGTTGGAGAAGGATAGAGTGGTCAACCATGTCAAAGGCTGCAGACAAGTCAAGAAGGACGAGGAGGAATAGTTTGCTTTTGTCACAGTCACAACGGATGTCATTTGTGACTTTGATGAGAGCCGGTTCGGTACTGTGGCAGACGCAGAAACCGGATTAGAGTGATTCAAACATGGAATTGCGGGAAAGATGGACATGGATTTGGGAGGCGACAACACGTTCAAGGACTTTGGAGAGGAAAGAGAGGTTGGCGATGAGGCGGTAGTTTGCAAATACAGGGCTAGCGGGTTGTTTTTTTGAGGAGAGTGGTGATGACAGGCAGAGGATAAACTTGCTCGACATGTCTGAACAGCAGTGTCTCGGGAGGCTCAGGATGTCACGTCAGGTGGTGGTAGACAGCTGCAGGATTCTAGAAGAAAATCTGCCTGCTGGTCCTGGCGGCCACGCGTTACCAGTGGTTGACAAAGTCACTATCGCCCTCAACCTTTTTGTCTCTGGATCGTTCCAGGGCTCTGTCGGAGATGTATCCAGGATCTCCCAGTCAACCACACACAAATGCATAAGCCAGGTAACTGTTGGGTTGTTTGCCAGGGCCGGCAATTACATGAACTTCGCATGCTTGAAAATTTGAATGGGCCGCACACCCAGTTAAAAGGACTGCGCTGAAGAACAAATTAGAGGGAACATTGGTTATAGGGCTGGAGGAGGTTATAGAGATAGGGAGGAGCGAGTCCTAGAGGGATTTGAAAACAAGGATGAGAATTAAAATTGAGGCATTGATTCACCGGAAGCCAATGTAGGCCAGCGAGCACAGGGTTGATGAGTGAATGGAACTTGGTGTGAGTTAGGACACAGGCAGCAAAGTTTTGGATGACCTCATGTTTACGGAGGATGGAAGGTGGGAAGCCGGCCAGGAGAGTGTTGACATACTCAAATCTAGCAGTAACAAAAGCATGGATGAGCATTTCAGCACCAGGTGAGTGGAGGCAGGGGCAGAGTTGGGCGATGTTCTACAGGTGAAAGTAGGCGGTCTTAGTGATGGCACGGTATGTGGTCGGGAGCTCATCTTGGGGTCAAATACGGCACTAAGGTTGCCAACATTTTGGTTTGGCCTCAGACAGTTGCCAGGGAGAGGAATGGAGTCAGTGGCTAGAGAACAGAATTTGTGCTGGGGACCAAAGACAATGGCTTCAGTTTTCCCAATATTTAGCTGGACGAAATTTCTGCTCATCCAGTATTGGATGTCGGACAAGCAGTCAAACAATTTAGAGAGAAGTGGTGGTGAGTACTTTTCACAATAATTTTGCTGAGCATTTTCTTTCTACACTTTTGAGGTTTTCTGAATCACATCAGGATGGGTAGCGCCCTGGTTGCCTTAGATTGGAGTTTCAAAATTCAGAATGTTCCAGAATCCGGACACCGAGCTGATCTGTTACGGGGTCGTCCGGAAACCTCGGCCCTCTGGCCACGGCCCGACCTCTGCCCTGGCCCTCGGCCGCCCAACCTCAGCCCGGCCCTCGGCCGCCCGACTTCACCTCCTCCCCTCTTACCTCGGCCGCCTGACCTCTCCTACCCTGTCCGACAACCCCGCCGACACCCCCTCCCCTACCTACCTCGGCCCAGACAAAGGCATTCCGAAATCCGGAAGTATCCGGAACGGCCTCGGTCCCAAGGTTTCCGGATTTCGGACGTCTCACTTGTAGTATCAAATTTAGCTTTATGGTTATAATCGCTTTCTTTTTTTTAACCTAGACATAAAAAACAATCTAAAAGCGGTGTATAATTTCTGCAGAGTATAATGCAGTTTACAAGCGGAGTTTTGTAGGTTTCTCTCTTCTCAAACTTAACATAAAAACTTCCTTTTTAGACACTATTCTCTTCATCAAACTGGAACTGACCTTGCCTTATTTGGTCGTCTCCGGTCAATGCACTGTCCTGCAGCCGATTCTTACACACACAAGTTTACATTTCTCGTACATCAACATCCTTTTGCAATATACATCAAATCCTTTGCGTAGGTTGCAATGCCCTTGTTGAACATTCTATTTACAGGAATTCCAAGTTTCGCCCCAAGGTCTTGAACCTGACCACTTGTTGCTAAGTAAAATCTGTATTTCTTTTTTAAATGATGCCAATCACCTTTTTTTGCCCTATGTTAAATGAGCTAAACATAAACACTTTTTAGAAGCCGAATTTGACGAGTTCCATGTACCAGCAGTAAGGTAGAGCTGGGTGTTGTCAGCATACATCAGAATATATTTAAGGCAGAGATAGATAGATTTTTGAGCGATAAGGGAATAAAGGGTTATGGGGAGCAGGCAGGGAAGCGGAGCTGAGTCCATGAACAGATCAGCCATGATCTTATTAATTGGCAGAGCAGGCTCGAGGGGCCAAATGGCCTACTCCTGCTCCTATTTCTTATGTTCTTATACATGTGGAAATTAACACTTTGTTTTTCAATGATGTCGCCGAGGGGCAGCATGCAGACAGAATTAGGAGGGGCACAAAGAAGATCCTTAGGGGGCAACAGAGGTAATGATGTGGGACTCGGAAGTGAAGTCATTGCAGGTGATTCTTTGGCTATGACTGGATAAGTAAGAATAAAACCAGGCGAGTGCAGTTCCACCCAGCTGGACGATGGTAGAGGGGCGATGGAGGACGACGGTGTGGTCAACCATGTCAAAGGCTGCAGTTTACCACTATCACAGTCATATAGGATGTAATTTGTGTTCCATCAATATGCAGCTGATATTTATGCAGGTATGCACAAGATTCCTGGGGAGCTGCCATGATGTATTTGTCCTACAGAAGTAAAAGCTCTTTGACATCTTTGGGCCTTAAAGCCCACTTAAGGGGTGGCTGATGGAAGACAAGGGATACCCACTTCAAACTTGGCTGATGACACTCATCAGAAATGCAACCAATGAAGCCCAACAGTGCCATCTGACCACCAGATGCATGATCGAACAAAGCCTCAGCATACTGAAGATGCACTTGAGGTCCCTTTGGCAGATCTGGAAGTGCCCTTCAGTAAGCACCAGGCAGGTTGTCCAGAAAGGTCATGGTGTGCTGCATTCTACTTAACATTGCGCAGCAGTGAGGTTTGGACCTGCAGGAAGAACAAGACGCAGAGCACAGATCGTCTTCAGATGATTCCAAGGAAAAGAGGAGAAAGACAAGGAGGAGGAAGGTGATGAGGGCAATGCACCACCAGCTGCTCATATTGCTGACCGGAATGCCCTTATTAATGCAAGTTTCACTTAATTTGCACCATTTCCGATGTCAGAAGCACATGCAATGGCCACTCATCCTACCCTCTTCAATGTCACTGACACAAAGCTGTCCTGCAAACAACCAATCACCCATGCACATGCTCCCATTGGTCCCTGTTGTGAGACACATCAAATACAGAGAACTGCACCACATAACTTCCAAGTAAGAACTGCCTTGCAGAAGGCTTTATTATTATAATATACATCAGTAATCCACCAGGTAGCTCTATAACACTTGTCCCTCCTTATTTAAGATGTTAATCATAACAAATAATCAATATACATGACTTGCATGGTATACACAACTCTTGGTATTTTTTTGGGGAAATGGAACCCATTATATATTTCCAAATTCTACTGTAGAATTCTGTAACACAAACAAAAGATAATCTTATTTTCCATATTTACAGATTAAATTTAACCAATGGTTTTCTGTTTCGAAGAGGATACCTGGTTGCAAGATGACCAGGACTGGGAATTAAATATTCAGGGGTACTTGACAATCCGGCAGGACAGACAGAAAGGAAAAGGAGGTGGGGTAGCTCTATTGATAAAGGATGGAATCCATGCAATAGTAAGAAACGATATTGGCTCAAATGATAAGGGTGTTGAAACAGTTTGGGTGGAGATAAGGAACAATAAGGGGAAAAAGTCACTGGTGGGTGTAGTCTATAGGCCCCCTAACAGTAGCAACTCTGTTGGTCGGAGCATAAACCAGGAAATAGTGGGGGCTTGTAAAAAGGGAACTGCAATAATCATGGGTGATTTTAACCTCCATATTAATTGGACACATCAAATTGGTCAGGGTAGCCTTGAGGAAGAGTTCATAGAGTGCGTCAGGGACCGATCCCTTGAGCAGTATGTAACGGAACCAAACAAGGGGCAGGGTATCTTAGATCTGGTCCTGTGTAATGAGACAGGATTAATAAACAATCTCCTAGTAAAGGATCCCCTCGGAATGAGTGACCATAGCATGATTGAATTTCAAATTCAGAGGGAGGGTGAGAAAGTTGGATCTCTAACCAGCGTACTAAGCTTAAATAAAGGAGACTATGACGGTATGAGGGCAGAGTTGAGTACAGTGGACTGGGAAAATAGATTAAATTGTAGGACGGTTGATGAACAGTGGTGTACATTTAAGGAGATATTTCACAACTCTCAGGAAAAATATATTCCAGTGAGGAGGAAAGGGTGTAAGAGAAAAGATAGCCATCCGTGGCTAACTAAAGAAATAAAGGATGGTATACAATTAAAAACAAGGGCATACAAAGTGGCCAAAATTAGTGGGAGGACAGAAGACTGGGAAGCTTTTAAAAGCCAGCAAAGAACGACTAAGAAAATGAATAAGAAAGAGAAGATAGACTATGAAAGTAAACGAGCGCAAAATATAAAAACAGATAGCAAGAGTTTCTATAGCTGCATAAAAAGGAAAAGAGTGGCTAAAGTAAATGTTGGTCCCTTAGAGGACGAGATCGGGGAATTAGTAATGGGGAACATGGAGATGGCAGAAACTCTGAACAAATGTTTTGTATTAGTCTTTATGGTAGAGCACACTAACAATATTCCAACAGTGGATAGTCTAGGGGCTATGGGGGGGAGGGGGGGGAAGAACTAAACACAATCACAATCACAAAGGAGGTGGTACTCAGTAAGATAATGGGACTAAAGGTGGATAAATTACCTGGACCTGATGGCTTGCATCCTAGGGTCTTAAGAGAAGTAGCGGCAGGGATTGTAGATGCATTGGTTGTAATTTACCAAAATTCCCTGGATTCTGGGGAGGTCCCAGCAGATTGGAAAACTGCAAATGTAACGCCCCTATTTGAAAAACGAGGCAGACAAAAAACAGGAAACTATAGACCAGTTAGCCTAACATCTGTGGTTGGGAAAATGTTGGAGTTCATTATTAAAGAAGCAGTAGCAGGACATTTGGAAAAGCAAAATTTCATCAGGCGGAATCAGCATGGATTTATGAAGGGGACGTCATTGTTTGACAAATTTGCTGGAGTTCTTTGAGGAAGTAACGAACAGGGTGGATAAAGCGGAACCAGTGGATGTGTATTTGGAATTCCAGAAGGCATTTGACAATGCGCCACATAAAAGGTTACTGCACAAGATAAAAGTTCATGGGGTTGGGGATAATATATTAGCATGGATAGAGGATTGGCAAACTAACAGAGAACAGAGAGTCGAGATAAATGGTTCATTCTCTGGTTGGCAACCAGTAACTAGTGGGGTGGTGCAGGGATTAATGCTGGGACCCCAACTATTTACAATCTATATTAACGACTTGGAAGAAGGGATTGAGTGTAACGTACCCAAGTTTGCTGACGATACAAAGATGGGAAGAAAAGCAATGAGTGAGGAGGACACAAAAAATCTGCAAAAGGACATAGACAGGCTAAGTGAGTGGGCAAAAATTTGGCAGATGGAGTATAATGTTGGAAAGTGTGAGGTCATGCACTTTGGCAGAAAAAATCAAAGAGCAAGTTATTATTTAAATGGAGAAAGATTACAAAGTGCCACAGTACAGTGGGACCTGGGGTACTTGTGCATGAAACACAAAAGGATAGTATGCAGGTACAGCAAGTAATCAGGAAGGCCAGTGTTATCTTGGCCTTTATTGCAAAGGGGATGGAGTATAAAAGCAGGGAAGTCTTACTACAGCTATATAAGGTATTGGTGAGGCCACATTTGGAATACTACATGCAGTTTTGGTTTCCATATTTACAAAAGGATATACTTGCTTTGGAGGCAGTTCAGAGAAGGTTCACTAGGTTGATTCCGGGGATGAGGGGGTTGACTTATGAGGAAAGGTTGAGTAGGTTGGGCCTCTACTCATTGGAATTCAGAAGAATGAGAGGCGATCTTATTGAAACGTATAAGATTATGAGGGGGCTTGACAAGGTGGATGCAGAGAGGATGTTTCCACTGATGGGAGAGACTCGAACTAGAGGGGCACGATCTTAGAATAAGGGGCTGCCCATTTAAAACAGAGATGAGGGGAAATTTCTTCTCAGAGGGTTGTGAATCTATGGAATTCACGCCTCAGAGAGCTGTGGAAGCTGGGACATTGAATAAATTTAAGACATAAATAGACGGTTTCTTAATCAATAAGGGGATAAGGGGTTATGGAGTGCGGGCAGGGAAGTGGAGCTGATTCCATGATCAGATCAGCCATGATCTTATTGAATGGCGGAGCAGGCTCGAGGGGCCGTATGGCCTACTCCTGTTCCTATTTCTTATGTTCTTATGTTCTTTCTTGAACAGAATTTTCTAATTTTGTTGTAGTATTTTGACTCATTCTCAGCTGAGCCTGAGGAGAGTTTCTCTCCAAGGGCTGACCTTGATCTACATTTGGACTTGCTGCACTTTCAGATTGTTTGTCTGACTTGGACTCAGACTTAAATTCTGGCTTTCTCTTGGACTTGTTTCTGGTACATCTGCTGTAGAATTTGCAACTGATACTCTACTTGTAACAAGACTATCTGACTTATCAGAAATAATCGAATCATTCCAACTTTCAACTCCTTCCACATCTTTAGGTAAAATATGATCAATGTGAACAAATCTAATTCTTTCATGATCAAACATCTTGACCAAATATGTGTGAGGACCACATATCTTCATTGCTCTTCCTGGTAACCACTTTAACTATTTATGGTGATAATTCTTCATTCTAACCTTCTGATTCAACTTCACCCTCTCTCTCTAACTTTACCTTTATCATGATTCTCTTTCTGCTTTGATTGTATCTCTTCTACTGACTGTGCCAAGTTTGGCTTTAACAACGAGAACTTGGTTCGTGGCTGTTATTAGAGAAACAACTCTGCTAGTTTCCTACCAGTGGTGGTGTGAGGAGTTTTCCGATAGGTATCAGAAAATTTTCCAGTTTGTGGGCCAACAACAACTGCCGTTTCTTTGGATTTGGATCCAACATTTGTATGATGAGGGCACATTTGGCAATGTGTACTGTGTGCTCTGCTGCACCATTTGAAGCAGGGTGGTACGGTAGAACTTTGGTATGTTTCACACCATTTCTGCTCATGAACTTTGTGAATTCTTCAGAACAAAATTGCGTCCTTTTATCAGACACAATTTCTTCTGGTAGGCCGTATGAAGAAAACAATCTTCGCAAATTGTCTAGTGTTTTGCTTGTTATTTTCCGCATCAGAAACACCTCTACCCACTTCGAGTGACTATCACTATGAACAATTGCTGTCTTCTAGCTCAACAAAATCTACATGTAACCTTTGCCACACTCTAGGGGGCCATTTCCATGGCTGTAATAGTACTGATGGTGATTTCTTGCTTACTGATTGACATGTTGTACACTGACTGATGATGCACTCTATGGGCTTGATTTACCTATCATTTCTCAGCGATTTTCTTGGCGGTACAGCTGTTTGTCCACCCGGTGAAAGTTTCTCCTTAAGTTTTTTCATGGTATCGCCCACATCTGAAAATGCCCGCCAGGACCAAACTGCCCACGTGCAGTGCCGAGAACAACCGCCTCAACTGCCGAAGTCCAGATCGCCGAGAGAACTGCCATGTAAAAGCTGCTTAAACAGGGTGGGAGATGAGTACTCTGCAATGAAAGGTAAGTTAAAGGTTCTTTATTTATTTTACTTTAATTTTAAACTGGCGATCAGGTATAAAAGTGTCTTGGGAATGATTTGTATGTTTTTACTTTTTTTTGAAATTTAAAAAAAGTTTTCTCCCTCCCTCTGCAGCCTCAGACTAAATTTTAAATACTTACTGTCCATTCCGGTAACGACTGTTACTAAGTTTCCACGTAACTGCCGAGACAACCGCTGACAATGAGTGTGCAATGCACATTTTCTCACCGGGGGATTAGTTTTAATTACTTTAAACATAAAAATGGAAATTCTTGCCAGCATTACTCACCGAATGTTAGTGGTTCTTCTCAGCAGGCAATCGGGCATTGAGGGGCTCATAGGAAAGTCTAGCTCTATCTCTTCACCTAAACCTGGCCACCATAAGTAACTGCATGCAAAACTCTTGCTCAAGCACATTCCCAGGTGCTAGTCATGAAGATCTCCTAATAATTTGGACCTGAACCTATTTTGGCTTACCACTCTTGGTCCGCACATGATACAGTCTTTATCCACTGACAATTCATTCCTACGAACGAAATATGGATGAATATCTTCCTCTGATACCTGCTTTACCCATCTATTTGCTATGTAATCATACACCTTTAATACAACAGGGTCATGTTTGGTTGCCCTACCAATCTCTTCACCTGTGACTGGCAGCTCATCAATGTAACCACAGTATCTCTGTAAGACATGTCTACCTTAGTATGGATGAATATCTTCCTCTGATACCTGGATACCAAAGCAGGTATCAGAGGAAGATATTCATTCATACTTCGTTCGGCCAACAGTATATAGAGTTTGGACCTGTAGTGGAACAGACAACTTGAGACAAAAGACTTCAGGGTAACTTTTGTTTAAAATCAATCTATGATTACAAATAAATACATATGTACGAACACCAGCGAGTGACCAGTTCAGCAGTGACTAGTAGGCCCTTCTTCCTGTGCGACCAGTCAAGTCGCCCGACTCACTGTAGCAGCCCCAAGCATTTTTACAACTGTCCTTTATACCCAAAACTTGGCAGGCCTCCCAATGCATATGTGTCTCAGACCACATTGGCTATTGTTCAATCATTTTGCAACAGCTTAAAGTGTTGATTTGCAGAACTCTACATATATATTGGGCTAAACAAACTGGTAGCAATACGGTGGAGGAGGATTTCCTGGAGAATGTATAAGGGATGGTTTTCTAGACCAATATGATGAGGAACCAATTAGAGAGCTGGCCATCCTAGACTGGGTAATGTGTAACGAGAAAAGGCCAATTAGAAATCTTGTTGTGCGAGGCCCCTTGGGGAAGAGTGACCATAATATGATAGAATTCTTCATTAAGATGGAGCGTGACACAATTAATTCAGAGACTAGAGTCCTGAACTTAAAGAAAGCTAACTTTGAAGATATGAGACGTGATTTCGCTAGGTAGACTGGCGAATGATAACAGTGGATAGGCAATGGCAGACATTTAAAGATCACAATGATGAACTTCAACAATTGTACATCCCTGTCTGGAGTAAAAATAAAATGGGGAAGGTGGCTCAACCGTGGCTAACAAGGGAAATTAAGGATAGTGTTAAATCCAAGGAAGAGGATATAAGCTGGCCAAAAAAGGCAGCACACCTGAGGACTGGGAGAAATTTAGAATTCAGCAGAGGAGGACAAAAGGTTTTATTAGGAGGGGGAAAATAGAATATGAGAGGAAACTTGCAGGGAACATAAAACTGACTGCAAAAGTTTCTACAGATACGTGAAGAGAAAAAGATTAGTGAAGACATTTGTAGGTCCTTTACAGTCAGAATCGGATGAATTTATAATGGGGAACAAAGAAATGGCAGACCAGTTAAACAACTACTTTGGTTCTGTCTTCACTAAGGGAGAAACAAATAACCTTCCAGAAATACTAGGGGACCGAGAGTCTAGCGAGAAGGAGGAACTAAAGGAAATCCTTATTAGTCAGGAAATTGTGTTCGGGAATTGATGGGATTGAAGGCCAATAAATCCCCAGGGCCTGATAGTCTGCATCCCAGAATACTTAAGGAAGTGGCTCTAGAAACAGTGGATGCATTGGTGGTCATTTTCCAAAATTCTATTGACTTTGGATCTGTTCCTATGGACTGGACGGTAGCTAATGTAACCCCACTTTTTCAAAAAGGAGGGAGAGAGAAAACAGGGAATTATAGACCAGTCAGCCTGACATCGGTGGTGGGAAAATGTTGGAATCAATTATTAAAGCAGCGCATTTGGAAAGCAGTGACAAGATCAGTCCAAGTCAGCATGGATTTATGAAATAGAAATCATGCTTGACAAATCCTCTAGAATCTTTTGAGGATGTAACTAGTAGAGTGAACAAGGGAGAGCCAGTGGATGTGGTGTATTTAGACTTTCAAACGGCTTTTGACAAGGTCCCACACAAGAGATTAGTGTGCAAAATTAAAGCACATGGTATTGAGGGTAATGTATTGATGTGGATAGAGAACTGGTTGGCATTCAGGAAGCAAAGAGTAGGAATAAACGGGTCCTTTTCAGAATGGCAGGCAGTGGCTAGTGGGGTGCCACAAGGTTCAGTGCTGGGACCCCAGCTGTTTACAGTATACATTAATGATTTAGACAAAGGAATTGAATGCAATATCTCCAAGTTTGCAGATGACACTAAGCTGGGTGGCAGTGTGAGCTGTGAGGAGGATGCTAAGAGGCTGCAGGTTGATTTGAACAGGTTAGGTGAGTGAGCAAATACATGGCAGATGTGGTATAATGTAGATAAATGTGAGGTTATCCACTTTGGTGGTAAAAACAGGAAGGCAGATTATTATCTGAATGGTGACAGATTGGTAAAAAGGGAGGTGCAACGAGACCTGGGTGTCATGGTACATCAATCATTGAAAGTTGTCATACACGTACAGCAGGCGGTGAAGAAGGCAAATGGCATGCTGGCCTTCATAGCGAGAGGATTTGATATAGGAGCAGGGAGGTCTTACTACAGTTGTACAGGGCCTTGGTGAAACCACACCTTGAATATTGTGTACAGTTTTGGTCTCCTAATCTGAGGAAGGATATTCTTGCTATTGAGGAAGTGCAGTGAAGGTTCACCAGACTGATGCACGGGATGACAGGACTGATATATGTCGAAAGACTGGATCAACTGGCTCATATTCAATGGAATTTAGAAGAATGAGAGAGAATCTCATAGAAACACATAAAATTCTGATCAGATTGGACAGGATTGGTTAGATGCAGGAAGAATGTTCCTGATGTTCGGGAAGTCAAGAACCAGGGGTTACAGTCTAAGGATAAGGGGTAAGCCATTTAGGACCAAGATAAGGAGAAACTTCTTCACTCAGAGGTTGTGAGCATGTGGAATTCTCTACCACAGATTGTTGTTGATGCCAGTTCATTGGATATATTCAAGAGGGAGTTAGATACTGCCCTTATGGCTAAAGGGATCAAGGGGTATGGAAAGAAAGCAGGAAAGGGGTACTGAGGCGAATGATCAGCCATGATCTTATTGAATGGTGTTGCAGGCTCGAAGGGCTGAATGGCCTACTCCTGCACCTATTTTTTATGTTTCTATGTTAACTCGCGAGGTCGTGAGGATTGTCCCAACCTTTGATTTGTAAACCACAGCAGTTCTATATTTACAGCGTTTGCCCAGCAACATAACTTCTTAGCCTTTCAAAGCATGCTGATACATCAAATTCCGTCAAGTTACAATGAACAGCGCACTTCTTACAGAATCCACCCTCAAGTGGCTGTGTGCCCGACTTGTTGGTTCACAGGCACTTACATTCCCTTGTTGACTCCTTTTCATGTCTTCTGTAGCAACTTGACCAACTTTTGCTGTTTACATTGCCGCTTGATACGGCAAGTTATTACTAGCCGGTATACCACAATCACTAGCTGAACAATGACCAAGACATGGAAGATGATGCTTATCCATGGATGGATCTCAATATTTCTACCAATATCTCACCAGGATGAGTCATTTCTTGGGTATTTCTTTCCGTAATTCATGGTTCCCCTGGGCCAAGATATAATAATGCTTCTGGACTTATTGTCGGCGCCTCATCAATTCTACCAAGTTTCCTTGCAGTGAGTGGTGGGATGTCATAGCCGAACTGGGTCACGTACCGGTGCAATTTTTTTTTTAGCTCATTCTTTACAGTAATATTCACATGCTCATGTGAATAAATGCTTAATAATACCGGCGCCCCAAGCCGAACAGGTCTGACTGGGGTAAAATAAAACATTCCTGCCGTAACAGGACTGAACAGGTCGGCATTGAACTGGTAGTCACGGTGCATAGTGGTGATAAAATATTCACCTTTCCTTCGATATGCTGACCGTACAGGGGAGTGCCATCCTAGAGTAACTTTCATGGTACAATTTCACTCTATCCTATCTCAATTGAACCCACAAGCGACTGCTGAATGTTCTGTCACAACATAAAGGACAGATGAACTTATCTTGTATCTGGGCACATTCGGTGAGATCTGGGGCCACCCATAGGGTTCATCATGTTCGACCAAATGATCACCTCGACGCACCCCTATGTTCTCCATGTGGAATAAGGTGCTTGGGGTCGTTTTCTCAGGCAGGACAGGATAATAAAGCACCATCCGTAATAGGGTGATGTTTCTTTGCTTTTGTAAATTACATTCATGTTTCACTGGGTGTACCTGTACCGACCTTCTGACTTGACACATAAGTTGGTAGGTGGACACTGCTGTTAAATGCCGATCAGTCACCCATGAGGGGAGTTTCACCTCAGGTAGGTTTTCCCAGCTTTGTCCCACCAACCAAGATCCATACATTATACATGCATCATTTTGTGCTGCTTCGCTGGATGCACTCTTATCCTCCTTTAAAAATTCATCTACCCTTTTGACGTGAGATTCCAGATATTTGACCATATCCTGTAGATGTATGGTCATAATCTGGCTCTCCCTTAATTCCCCTTGTTCCTGATCATTAATTTCATACAGAATTTTCCGTAAATGATTTCTGACTGCTTTTATGGATTGATCTAAGCTTGCCATATGAAGGCTAATGGTAAGTGAGGTCCCTGTGATATATTCACAGAGCACAGCACACACACAGCTTCTAACATAGCAGGCAGCTCTGTCGGAAACCTCCGGAACAGCCTGGTCTGTTTAATTATTAACTCTGTAGTTGCAGTACACAATAGGTCCACATCCACAGTGTGGAGCTACAAACATTACAAGCTTATAGACATTACACTTCTCCCTCCTTCATGAAGAAATTATTATAACAACATCATACATAACTTGCATGTTTATATATAACACAGGATATAGACTTATTTTTTCCATATTTACAAATTTAACTTCACCACTTGTTTTCTGTTTCGAAGAGAATAACTTCGCTCTCGAACAGAACCTTCCAAACATGGCGTTGAATTGAAACTCCTTCGAGGCTCATCCTGAGGAACGTTTTCCTCCACGGAATTGCCTTGATTTTCATTTGAACTCACTCTAACTTCAGGCTGTTTGTTTTCCTGACTCGGACTCAGACTTACATTCTGACTTTCTCTTGGATTTGTTTCCAGTACATTAGATGTAGGATTTGCTACTGGTATATCAAAACTATCTGATGAATCAGAAATAATTGAATCATTCCCACCTTCAACTCCTTCCACGTCTGTAGGTAAAATATAGAAAAAAAAACATAGAAAATAGGTGCAGGAGTAGGCCATTCGGCCCTTTGAGCCTGCACCGCCATTCAATGAGTTCATGGCTGATTATGCAACTTCAGTACCCCATTCCTGCTTTCTCGCCATACCCCTTGATCCCCCTAGTAGTAAGGACTACATCTAACTCCTTTTTAAATATATTTAGTGAATTGGCCTCAACAACTTTCTGTGGTAGAGAATTCCACAGGTTCACCACTCTCTGGGTGAAGAAGTTTCTCCTCATCTCGGTCCTAAATGGCTTAGCCTTTATCCTTAGACTGTGACCCCTGGTTCTGGACTTCCCCATCATTACTAGGAACATAAGAACATATGAACATAAGAATTAGGAACAGGAGTAGGCCATCTAGACCCTCGAGCCTGCTCCGCCACCCAACAAGATCACGGCTGATCTGGCCGTGGACTCAGCTCCACTTACCCGCCCGCTCCCCATAACCCTTAATTCCCTTATTGGTTAAAAATCTATCTATCTGTGATTTGAATATATTCAATGAGCTAGCCTCAACTGCTTCCTTGGGCAGAGAATTCCACAGATTCACAACCCTCTGGGAGAAGAAATTCCTTCTCAACTCGGTTTTAAATTGGTTCCCTGAGGCTGTGCCCCCTAGTTCTAGTCTCCCCAACCAGTGGAAACAACCTCTCTGCCTCTATCTTGTCTATCCCTTTCATTATTTTAAATGTTTCTATAAGATCACCCCTCATCCTTCTGAACTCCAACGAGTAAAGAGCTAGTCTACTCAATCTATCATCATAAGGTAACCCCCTCATCTCCGGAATCAGCCTAGTGAATCGTCTCTGTACCCCTTCCAAAGCTAGTATATCCTTCCTTAAGTAAGGTGACCAAAACTGCATGCAGTACTCCAGGTGCGGCCTCACCAATACCCTGTACAGTTGCAGCAGGACCTCCCTGCTTTTGTACTCCATCCCTCTCACAATGAAGGCCTTCCATTCGCCTTCCTGATTACCTGCTGCACCTGCAAACTAACTTTTTGGGATTCATGCACAAGGACCCCCAGGTCCCTCTGCACTGCAGCATGTTGTAATTTCTCCCCATTCAAATAATATTCCCTTTTACTGCTTTTTTTTCCCAAGGTGGATGACCTCACATTTTCTGACATTGTATTCCATCTGCCAAACCTTAGCCCATTTGCTTAACCTATCTAAATCTCTTTGCAGCCTCTCTGTGTCCTCTACACAACCCGCTTTCCCACTAATCTTTGTGTCATCTGCAACTTTTGTTACACTACACTCTGTCCCCTCTTCCAGGTCATCTATGTATATTGTAAACAGTTGTGATCCCAGCACCGATCTCTGTGGCACACCACTAACCACCGATTTCCAACCCGAAAAGGACCCATTTATCCCGACTCTCTGAATTCTGTTAGCCAGCCAATTCTCTATCCATGCTAATACATTTCCTCTGACTCCGCGTACCTTTATCTTCTGCAGTAAACTTTTGTGTAGCATCTTATCGAATGCCTTTTGGAAATCTAAATACACCACATCCATCGGTACACCTCTATCCATCATGCTCGTTATATATTCCAGTAAATTAGTTACACATGATTTCCCCTTCATGAATCCATGTTGCGTCTGCTTGATTGCACTATTCCTATCTAGATATTCCGCTATTTCTTCTTTAATGATAGCTTCAAGCATTTTCCCCACTACAGATGTTAAACTAACTGGCCTATAGTTACCTGCCTTTTGTCTGCCCCCTTTTTTAAACAGAGGCATTAAATTCACTGCTTTCCAATCCGATGGCACCTCCCCAGAGTCCAGAAAATTTTGGTAGATTATAACGAATGTATCTGCTATAACTTCCGCCATCTCTTTTAATACCCTGGGATGCATTTCATCAGGACCAGGGGACTTGTCTACCTTGAGTCCTATTAGCCTGTCCAGCACTACCCCCCTAGTGATAGTGATTGTCTCAAGGTCCTCCCTTCCCACATTCCCGTGACCAGCAATTTTTGGCATGATTTTTGTGTCTTCCACTGTGAAGATCGAAGCAAAATAATTGTTTAAGGTCTCAGCCATTTCCACATTTCCCATTATTAAATTCCCTTTCTAATCTTCTAAGGGACCAACATTTACTTTAGTCACTCTTTTCTGTTTTATATATCGGTAAAAGCTTTTACTATCTGTTTTTATGTTTTGCGCAAGTTTACTTTCGTAATCTATCTTTCCTTTCTTTATTGCTTTCTTAGTCATTCTTTGCTGTCGTTTAAAATTTTCCCAATCTTCTAATTTCCCACTAACCTTGGCCACCTTATACGCATTGGTTTTTAATTTGATACTCTCCGTTATTTCCTTGGTTATCCACAGCTGGTTATCCCTTCTCTTACCGCCCTTCTTTTTCACTGGAATATATTTTTGTTGAGCACTATGAAAGAGCTCCTTAAAAGTCCTCCACTGTTCCTCAATTGTGCCACCGTTTAGTCTGTGTTCCCAGTCTACGTTAGCCAACTCTGCCCTCATCCCACTGTAGTCCCCTTTGTTTAAGCATAGTACGCTAGTTTGAGACACTACATCCTCACCCTCAATCTGTATTACAAGTTCAACCATACTGTGATCACTCATTCCGAGAGGATCTTTTACGAGGAGATCGTTTATTATTCCTGACTCATTACACAGGATCAGATCTAAGATAGCTTGCTCATTTGTAGGTTCTGTAACATACTGTTCTAAGAAACAATCCTGTATGCATTCTATGAATTCCTCCTCAAGTCTACCCCGTGCGATTTGATTTGACCAATCGATATGATCAATATGAACAAACCTAACCTGTCCATTATTAAACATCTTTACTAAATATGTGCGAGGACCACATATTTTCACTATTCTTCCAAGTAACCACTTTACCCATTTATGATGATGGTACTTCACTCTCACCTTCTGGTTTAATTTCATACTTCTCTCTTTTACTCCATCTCTATCATGATTCTCTTTCTGTCTTAATTGTGTCGCTTCTGTGGATTGTGCCAAATTTGGTTTTAGCAATGAGAATCTGGTTCCTGGCTGTCGTTTGAGAAACAACTCTGCTGGTGTTCTACCAGTAGTTGTATGAGGAGTATTACGGTATGTAATCAAAGAATTAGCCAAGTTGTGATCCAATGACAACTTTCGTTTCTTTGGATTTGGATCTAACATTTGTTTTATGAGGGCACGTTTTACAATTTGTATAGTGCCTTCTGCTGCACCATTCAAGGCAGGGTGGTATGTTTCACACCATTTTTGCTCGTGAATTGTGCAAACTTCTGAATGAAATTGTGGTCCATTATCCAAAACAATTTCTTCTGGGAGGCCAAATGAAGAAAATAATCTTTGCAAAATGTCTAATGTTTTACTTGTTATTTTTCACATTGGGAACACCTCAACCCACTTCGAATGGCTATCAATCACAATGAACAATTGTTGTCCTTCTAACTCAGAAAAATCAATATGTAGCCTTTGCCACACCCTGGGAGGCCATTTTCATGGCTGTGATGGTACTGATGGTGGTTGCTTGCCTACCGATTGACATGTCGTACACTGACTCACGATGTACTCTATATCTTTATCAAGACCTAGCCACCATAAATAACTGTGTGCAAAACTCTTGGTCAAGCACATTCCCAGGTGCTGGTCATGGAGGTCTCCTAATAGGAACATAGAAACATAGAAAATAGGTGCAGGAGTAGGCCATTCGGCCCTTCGAGCCTGCACCACCATTCAATAAGATCATGGCTGATCATTCCATCAGTACCCCTTTCCAGCTTTCTCTCCATATCCCTTGATCCCTTTAGCCGTAAGGACCATATCTAACTCCCTCTTGAATGTATCCAATGAACTGGCATCAACAACTAGGGAATTCCACAGGTTAACAACTCTCTGAGTGAGGAAGTTTCTCCTCATCTTAGTCCTAAATGGCGTACCCCTTATCCTAAGACTATGTGCCCTGGTTCTGGACTTCCCCAACATCTGGAACATTCTTCCCGCATCTAACTTGTCCCGTCCCGTCAGAATCTTATATGTTTCTATGAGATCCCCTCTCATCCTTCTAAACTCCAGTGAATAAAGGCCCAGTTGATCCAGTCTCTCCTCATATGTCAGTCCCGCCATCCCGGGAATCAGTCTGGTGAACCTTCGCTGCACTCCCTCAATAGCAAGAATGTCCTTCCTCAGATTAGGAGACCAAAACTGAACACAATATTCCAGGTGAGGCCTCACCAAGGCCCTGTACAACTGCAGTAAGACCTCCCTGCTCCTATACTCAAATTCCCTAGCTATGAAAGCCAACATACCATTTGCCTTCTTCACCGTCTGCTGTATCTGCATGCCAACTTTCAACGACTGATGAACCATGACACCCAGGTCTTGTTGCACCTCCCCATTTCCTAATCTGCCGCCATTCAGATAATATTCTGCCTTTGTGTTTTTGCCCCCAAAGTGGATAATCTCTCATTTATCCACATTACACTGCATCTGCCATGCATTTGCCCACTCACCTAACCTGTCCAAGTCACCCTGCAGCCTCTTCGCGTCCTCCTCACAGCTCACACCGCCACCCAGTTTAGTGTCATCTGCAAACTTGGAGATATTACACTCAATTCCTTCATCTAAATCATTAATGTATATTGTAAAGAGCTGGGGTCCCAGCACTGAGCTCTACGGCACTTCACTAGTCACTGCCTGCCATTCTGAAAAGGACCTGTTTATCCTGACTCTCTGCTTCCTGTCTGCCAACCAGTTCTCTATCCACGTCAGTACATTACCCCCAATACCATATGCTTTGATTTTGCACACCAATCTCTTGTGTGGGACCATGTCAAAAGCCTTTTGAAAGTTCAAATACACCACATCCACTGGTTCTCCCTTATCTACTCTACTAGTTACATCCTCAAAAAATTCCAGAAGATTTGTCAAGCATGATTTCCTTTTCATAAATCCATGCTGACTTGGACCGATCTTGTCACTGCTTTCCAAATGCGCTGCTATTTCATCTTTAATAATTGATTCCAACATTTTCCCCACTACTGATGTCAGGCTAACAGGTCTATAATTACCCATTTCCCTCTCCCTCCTTTTTTAAACATTGGTGTTACATTAGCTACCGCCCAGTCCATAAGAACTGATCCAGATTCGATAGACTGTTGGAAAATGATCACCAATGCATCCACTATTTCTATGGCCACTTCCTTAAGTACTCTGGGACCACTTCCTTAAGTACTCTGGGATGCAGACTATCAGGCCCCGGGGATTTATCGGCCCTCAATCCCATCAATTTCCCTAACACAATTTCCCGCTGTATAAGGATATCCTTCAGTTCCTCCTTCTCACTAGACCCTCGATCCCCTATTATTTCTGGAGGGTTATTTGTGTCTTCTTTCGTGAAAACAGAACCAAAGTATTTGTTTAACTCATCTGCCATTTCTTTGTTCCCCATTATAAATTCACCTGAATCTGATTGCAAGGGATCTACGTTTGTTTTCACTAATCTTTTTCTCTTCACATATCTATAGAAGCTTTTGCAGTCAGTTTTTAGTTTCCCAGCAAGCTTCCCCTCATACTCTATTTTCCCCCTCCTAATTAAACCCTTTGTCCTCCTCTGCTGTATTACAAAATTCTCCCAGTCCTTCCTTACAATTGCATTAATTTCCTCTTTAACCAGCAATGCCACCCTGCTTCCTTTTCCTTTCTGATGCGTCATAGTGAACTAACATGGTGCTCTCTACCAATTTGTTTTACACTCCTTGAATGCTGTATCACATTCTTTTGACCACTTCCAATGGACTTGTTTTTTCAATAGTTTATTCAGTGGATGTAATACTATAGCCAAATTTGGGAGGAACTTCCCATAATAGTTCAAAAGACTCAAAAATGAACAAAGTTCAGTGACATTCCTGGGAGTGGGTGCATTTCTGATTGCATCCAGCTTTCCCATGGTTGAATGTAAACCATCTTTGTCTACTCTGTACCCTAAGTACTCCACTGAGTTTTTAAATAACTCACACTTACGAGCAGACACTCATACTCTGTGCTTCTCTAGCCATTTGAGGACTTAATTCAATATGTTATTATGCATTTGCCTATTTGGTGCTGAAATTAGTATGTCATCCAAATAACATACTACTCCTTCAATACCTTGCAAAATCTGATTCTTCGCCCCTTGGAATATGGCAGGGGCGGAAGACACTCCAAATGGTTGCCTATTAAATTACCCTCTAGAACCTGAAGTGGTGTTACTTTAGAACACCACACAATCTTACCTTACCATCGGACTTAGGTACAACAACAATGGGTGTGGCCCAATTACATCAATCTATCTTACAAATAATGATCTCAGGCGCTAGTCTTTTGAGTTCTTGCTCAACTTTCTCCTTGAGTGCATATGGTACAGAACGTGGCTTGTAGTAAACCGATCTCACGTCCTTCTGTGCCCTGACACTCACCTTGAAGCCTTGGATCGGACTGTGCCTTTCAAAGAAGACCTTCGGATACTTTTTGATAACATCATCCGTTGATGCAAATCTTGCTTCCACACGAAAAATCTCATTCCAATCCAGCTTCAGTGATCCCAACCAATTTCTTCCTAGTAAGGCAGGCTTGTCTCCTTTCACTACTATTAGAGGTAAGTTCTGAACTTGAGTCTTGTATTTCACCGGTACAGTGATATGACCTACCACAGGAATTTTCTCTGCCGAATAGCCTTGCAGCTCTATCTTGGATTTCTCGAATGGGAAATCACGCAATTTGTCGCGGTATAGCGACTCCGGTACTACACTCACTGATGCACCCGCGTCGATTTCCATTGGTATCTTGAATCCCGCAACATCTATGTGGATTTTGATACTTTCCGAATCGCTGTCTGTTAACCTCGTGCTCCTGATGACGTGTAACTAACATCTCCTTGTCATGTTGTTCTTCTTCCATGCTATGTAGTCTCTGGGGATTTCGACTCATAGCTTTGAACGCTGGACTCGTGGCTTTGAAAACTGGTTACCCTTCAGTCGGCATGCCTTCGCAAGATGCCCAGTCTTTCTGCAGAAGAAACACTCTGCTTTCACATATGGACAACTTTGAGCAATGTGTTGTCCCAGGCACCTATAGCACGACTTCGACGCTCTGTTAGAATTTCCAGTTTCTGAGACTTTGGATCCCTAGCGAGAGTCTGGTTTTAAGTGTGCTTTTCATGAGTAGCTCAGCCGGGGGCACCCCTGTGAGCGAGTGTGGTCTCGTGCGGTAGCTGAGCAGTATCCGGGACAGGCGGGTTTGGAGTGAGCCTTCCGTGACTCGTTTGAGGCTCTGTTTGATTGTTTGTACTGCCCGCTCTGCCTGCCCACTGGAGGCTGGTTTAAAGGAGGCCGAGGTGACATCTTTGATCCCATTGCGGGTCATGAATTCTTTAAATTTGGCACTGGTGAAACATGGCCCGTTGTCACTGACCAGTATGTCAGGCAGGCCGTGGGTGGCAAACATGGCCCTCAGGCTTTCAATGGTGGCGGTGGCGGTGCTTCCCGACATTATTTCACATTCAATCCATTTTGAAAAAGCATCCGCCACCACCAGGAATATTTTACCGAGAAACGGGCCCGCATAGCCGACATGGATCCTCGACCATGGTCTGGAAGGCCAGGACCACAAACTTCGTGGTGCCTCTCTGGGCGCGTTGCTCAACTGAGCACACACGCTGCATTGCCGTACACAGGACTCTAAGAGTTGATACCGGGCCACCACACGTGGGATCTGGCTATCGCTTTCATCATTACCATACCTGGGTATATGCTGTGGAGATCCGAGATGAACGTCTCCCTGCCCTTTTTTGGTAGCACTACGCAGTTACCCCACAACAGGCAGTCTGCCTGAATGGACAGCTCGTCCTTTCGCCGCTGCAACGGCTTGATTAACTCTTGCATTTCAATGGGGATACTGGCCCAGCTCCCATGCAATACACAGTTTTTTACGAGGGACAGCAGAGGATCTTGGCTGGTCCAAGTCCTAATCTGGTGGGCCATGACAGGTGACTTATCATTTTCAAACGCTTCCATGACCATTAACAAGTCTGCGGGCTGCGCCACCATCAACAAGTTTGCATGCTGCGCCATTTCCACCCCCATGGTGGGCAATGGTAGCCGGCTGAGAGCAGCCGCACAGTTCTCGGTGCCTGGCCTGTGGCGGATGATGTAGTTATACGCTGATAGCGTGAGTGCCCACCTTTGTATGCGGGCTGAGGCATTAGTATTTATCCCCTTGTTTTCAGCGAACAGGAATATGAGGGGCTTGTGATCGGTTTCCAGCTCAAATTTGAGGCCAAACAGGTACTGATGCATTTTCTTTACCTCGAACACACACGCTAATGGCTCTTTCTCAATCATGCTGCAGGCCCTCTCGGCCTTAGACAAGCTCCTGGAGGCATAGGCGCAATGTTAGCTTGTTGTAATACACACCCGACTCCGTACGATGACGCATCACATGCTAGCACAAATCTTTTACACGGGTTATACAATACAAGCAGCTTGTTGGAGCATAAAATGTTTCTGGCTTTCTCAAAAGCAATTACTTGTTTTTTTCCCCATACCCAGTTCTCACCTTTACGCAATAACACATGTAGGGGCTCTAAGAGGGTGCTTTACCCTGGTTGGAAGTTACCAAAATAGTTGAGGAGTCCCAGGAACGACTGCAGCTCCGTGACGTTCTGTAGCCTGGGCGTGTTCCTGATAGCCTCTGTCTTGGCGTCTGTGGGCCGAATGCCGTCTGCCGCGATCTTTCTCCCCAAAAACTCCACTTCTGTTGCCATGAAGATGCATTTCGACCTTTTCAGCCGCAGCCCTACGCAATCCAGTCGCTGGAGGACCTCCTCCAGATTTTGTAGATGCTTGACAGTGTCCCGACCCGTGACCAATATGTCGTCCTGAAAAACCACCGTGCATGGTACCGACTTGAGTAGGCTCTCCATATTTCTCTAGAAGATTGATGCAGCCGACCGAATTCCTAATGGGCATCTGTTGTAGATGAATAGTCCCTTGTGCGTGTTGATGCAGGTAAGGCCCTTCAAAGACTCCTCCAGCTCCTGCGTCATGTAGGCCGAAGTCAGATCGAGCTTGGTGAACGTCTTGCCTCATGGCAGCGTCACAAATAGGTCGTCTACCTTAGGTAGCGGGTATTGGTCCTGTAGCGAGAAACGATTAATAGTTACTTTATAATCACCACAAATCCTGACCGTGCCATCACTTTTGAGTACTGGAACAATCGGCTGGCCCACTCGCTGAATTCCACTGGAAAGATGATGCCCTCGCATTGCAGCCTATTCAGCTCGATTTCCACTCTCTCCCTCATCATGTGAGGTACTGCTCGCGCCTTGTGGTGGATGGGTCGTGCCTCTGGGACCAAGTGGATCCACACCTTTGCCACGGAAAAGTTTCAAATGCCTGGCTCAAAAAGGGAAGAAAATTTGTCAAGAACCTGGTTACATGAGGCCTCATCGACATGTGATAGCACTCGGATGTCATCCCAGTTCCAGCGGATTTTGCCCAGCCAGCTTCTTCCACGCAGTGTGGGGCCATCGCCTGGGACAATCCAGAGTGACAGTTCGTGCACCGTGCCCTCGTAGGTGACACTGACCATGGCGCTGCCCAGGAAAGTGATGAGCTCTTTGGTGTACGTTCTCAATTTCGTGTGGATGGGGCTCAGGGCTGGTCTGAGTGCCTTGTTGCACCACAGTCTCGCAAACATCTTTTTACTCATGATGGATTGGCTCGCGCCAGTGTCCAGTTCCATGGCTATGGGTAAGCCATTCAATTTTACATTTAGTATTATAGGTGGACATTTCGTCGAAAACGTGTGCACCCCATGTACTTCAGCATTTGCCTCCTCTCTCTGAGGCTCGAAATTGCTTTGATCCAACATGGACTGATCTTCCTCTGCCACGTGGTGGTTAGCAGGTTTTGCAGAGCTTGCAGCTTGTCTGCAAGCTTGTTGGAGGTGCCCCATTGTTCCACAGCTTTTGCAAACATACCCTTTGAAGCAGCATGAATGGGCTGAATGGAAGCCACCACAACGCCAACAAGGTGTGAATTGCCTTGCATTCATCCTTTGTTGCGGACTCTGAGCCATCTGGATCACCTGAGGCCTGCTGGCAGTTGCAGACTCATGGTTTCTGCCCTGTACATTTCTGCTCGCAAACACAGTTCCAGTTAATTTATGAACATTGCTAGCACTTGTGTGCTGAGAGATTTGTTTGGTGTTATCACTGGTGGACATAAACGCCTGTGCTATCGCAATGGCCTTGCTGAGGGTCGGTGTCTCTACAGTCAAAAGTTTTCGTAGGATGGTCTCGTGGCCAATGCCCACTACAAAAAAGTATCTGAGCATTTGCTCCAGGTAGCCATCAAACTCACATTGTCCTACAAGTCGCCTCAGCTTGTCGACATAGCTCACCACTTCCTGACCTTCAGATCGCTGGCATGTGTTGAACCGATACCTCGCCATCAGCACGCTCTCCATCGGGTTAAGATGCTCCCGAACCAGTGTACACAGCTCCTCACACGACTTATCTGTGGATTTCACTGGAGCCAGAAGATTCTTCATAAGGCTGTAGGTCGTTGCCCCGCAGACCGTGAGGAGGACCGCTCTCCTTTTTGCAGCGCTTCCTTCTCCGTCCAGCTCGTTGGCTACAAAGTTCTGGTCTAGCCATTCGACATAGGCTTACCAGTCCTCACCCTCCGAAAACTTCTCCAGGATGCCCACAGTTTGCTGCATCTTTGCATTGGATTCGTATACTCGTCGCCAGTTATTGTGTTCCTAACACAGATGAGACGGCACACAGGGAGGTTAAAGTAACAGTGACCTCAGTCTTTATTAATACACTCCAGAGTGAGGAACAGGCCTTAGAGGCCGGCTTATATACAATGCTCCCAAGGGATGCTGGGATCCCTTGGGACTTCAGGCGATGTACTCCCTGGTGGCGGAACATGCGAGTGCATGCTTTACAGATACACAACAGCAGTGAAATACATTCCCAGCCGATCCATATATGTTTTAAAATGTTCCCGGTCGTGTCTATATTAACTCAAATGTCCCATTTCACCTGCGGGGACTGCCATTTTAATTTCTAGCTGTTCACACAGTGTGCTGCATTTTACTTTGGATTGTGTAGCTTTTTCCAAAGACAGAAGCTTCCAAAGTCTCTCTGTCGGCTGGCTGAATCCTTCACCAACAAAATTTCAGCTTTAAATCATCCGAAAAATCCCATCTCGCCGCCAAATGTGATATATTCACAGAGCACAGCACACACACAGCTTCTAACATGGCAGGCTGCTCTGTCGGAAGCCTCCGGAACAGCCTGGTCTGTTTAATGATTAACTCTGTCGTTGCAGTACACAATACACCCACATCCACAGTGTGGAGCTACAAACATTACAAGCTTACAGACATTACAGTCCCGTTGTTAAAAACAGTTGCCGTGTCATTTACCATGCTTCGCCATGTTCTGCTACAACTTCTCAGGGTAGCATTGCCCTCATCATTTCCCCCACTGGGCTCAGTATCATTGCCAATCAACCCATCCACATGACGAAGGGGGTATAATGGTTCGAATTCCAATACGTCTAAAGTTTCACTGGTCTTTTCCCAAAACTCCTCTCACAATTCCTGCATCAATTTTTCATACAACCGTTTTGTCTCGGACTTAGACCAAGTAGGTATTCCGGATTCCGTCAGATTCAATATCACCAGTTCTACCTCATGGTGTATTTCATGATACAATACCATTCAGGTTGGGATTACCACTAGCCCGTTTGTTGGTCTCAGGGTATATTCTGGACAAGTTTGCAGTGTATCCTGTGTGTCACTCTGCGCGGGAGTCTGCGTTTTGTTTGTGGTGGGGGGGGGCTGAGGACGAACTTTCAATTCTACAGCATCAGTGGTTCTATTCACTCACTCCGACACATGGTAAGTGACACAACCTTTTAGGCATGGCCTTCCCTCCTTCTCATCCGGCATCCATTGATCAGGGTGTTAATTCCTCACACCATACATGAATGCGGTGGAAGGACCCGCAAGTTGGCGATTCGGACCTAAAACTGTCCCGATTCTTCATTGGGCCTGGCTGAAGATTCACACATCCGTATATCCCCTCGTGTTCTTGCCACTAACGTGGCCAGCACAACATAGTTTCTTCCTCGCCTCCCGATTCAGTTGGACTTCCTACATTTCCCCGGGGGTCCCCTATCTGGCGGTTACTGGTTTTATCGCCCATTTTCATTTGGATGAACCACACACGTGGTTGGCTGTTGGTCCCATTTCTATACTTTATACATACTCCTCTTCCTTTCCAGACCTCGTGTGTGGTCAACTGCACTGTACCCGAGCAATTCATTTTGCACGTACCTGCGATGGATCGGACTTACTGTGTGGTACCTTGAGGTGCAGTAGCCGGGACAAGGGTGATCTGGCTTGTATATCCTCTGGACCCTCTGCATGTTATCATCACTGCCACCATCCTGACACCGAGTATTACATCACACAACAACTAAAATAGTTTCCCCATTTCCCCTTTGGCATTGGTCAGGCCTGTGGGAGAAGGGAAAAAAACAGAGTGTTACTTCCGGTCATGTACCCACCTTCACCCTACCTATTGGCCTTTCAGACCTATATAGCCTCTATCATTTTGGAGAACGTCGAGAACGCGTCCTCAAATTATACCTGTGGAGGCACCACACCCGGTGCCTCTGATCCATTATTCGGGGGAGGCTACATTGGGCACCTCCTCTGCCTCATCCCATTCAATAGGGTTAGTCCATCTCACTAGGCTCATGATCGTTGCCTGCGCTTTTCTTGACCCGCTGGTGGGCCGAAAAAGTTTAATTTGGTTAAGCTGGAACCATTTGACTTTCTTAGGCAGCTGAACCGCATATACCATGGGGCTGGCTTTGTCGACGATGTTATATGGTCCTTTGTAGAGTGGTTGAAAAACTCCCATCCTCGCATAGTTGCGCACCATCACTTGGCTTCCCATCTCCCACTCCTGGGGTTTGTTTGGAGCCAGGTTTAATCGATTACCCTGATGGGCTCTCCCGATACCATGGGTAGCCCTCAGGTGTATCTCTTTCAAGGTTTCCCACAGATTGCTTAGGAACTTATCCCTGACCACCTCCTTAATCTGTCTGTCCATTAACATGGGAACCAACAGGTGGGTGTGGTTCACATTGGTTTAAAACATAAGAACAGAAGAATTAGGAACAGGAGAAGGCCATCTAGCCCCTCGAACCTGCTCCGCCATTCAATAAGATCATGGCTGATCTGGCCGTGGACTCAGCTCCACTTACCCGCCCTCTCCCCATAACCCTAAATTCCCTTATTGGTTAAAAATCTATCTATCTGTGATTTGAATACATTCAATGAGCCAGCCTCAACTGCTTCCTTGGGCAGAGAATTCCACAGATTCACAACCCTCTGGGAGAAGAAATTTCTTCTCAACTCGGTTTTAAATTGGCTCCCCCGTATTTTGAGGCTGTGCCCCCTAGTTCTCGCCTCCCCTACCAGTGGAAACAATCTCTCTGCCTCTATCTTGTCTATCCCTTTCATGATTTTAAATGTTTCTATAAGATCACCCCTCATCCTTCTGAACTCCAACGAGTAAAGACCCAGTCTACTCAATCTATCATCATAAGGTAACCCCCTCATCTTCGGAATCAGCCTAGTGAATCGTCTCTGTACCCCCTCCAAAGCCAGTATATCCTTCCTTAAGTAAGGTGACCAAAACTGCACACAGTACTCCAGGTGCGGCCTCACCAATACCCTATACAGTTGCAGCAGGACCTCCCTGCTTTTGTACTCCATCCCTCTCGCAATGAAGGCCAACATTCCATTCGCCTTCCTGATTACCTGCTGCACCTGCAAACTAACTTTTTGGGATTCATGCACAAGGACCCCCAGGTCCCTCTGCACCTCAGCATGTTGTAATTTCTTCCCATTCAAATAATATTCCCTTTTACTGTTTTTTTTCCCAAGGTGGATGACCTCACACTTTCCGACATTGTATTCCATCTGCCAAACCTTAGCCTATTCGCTTAACCTATCCAAATCTCTTTGCAGCCTCTCTGTGTCCTCTACACAACCTGCTTTCCCACTAATCTTAGTGTCATTTGCAAATTTTGTTACACTACACTCTGTCCCCTCTTCCAGGTCATCTATGTATATTGTAAACAGTTGTGGTCCCAGCACTGATCCCTGTGGCACACCACTAACCACCGATTTCCAACCCGAAAAGGACCCATTTATCCCGACTCTCTGCTTTCTATTAGCCAGCCAATTCTCTATCCATGCTAATACATTTCCTCTGACTCCGCGTACCTCTATCTTCTGCAGTAACCTTTTGTGTGGCACCTTATCGAATGCCTTTTGGAAATCTAAATACACCACATCCATCGGTACACCTCTATCCACCATGCTCGTTATATCCTCAAAGAATTCCAGTAAATTAGTTAAACATGATTTCCCCTTCATGAATCCATGCTGTGTCTGCTTGATTGCACTATTCCTATCTAGATGTCCCGCTATTTCTTCCTTAATGATAGTTTCAAGCATTTTCCCCACTACAGATGTTAAACTAACCAGCCTATAGTTACCTGCCTTTTGTCTGCCCTCTTTTTTTAAACAGAGGCGTTACATTAGCTGCTTTCCAATCCGCTGGTACCTGCCCAGAGTCCAGAGAATTTTGGTAGATTATAATGAATGCATCTGCTAGAAATTCCGCCATCTCTTTTAATACCCTGGGATGCATTTTATCAGGACCAGGGGACTTGTCTACCTTGAGTCCCATTAGCCTGTCCAGCACTACCCCACTAGTGATAGTGATTGTCTCACGGTCCTCCCTTCCCACATTCCTGTGACCAGCAATTTTTGGCATGGTTTTTGTGTCTTCCACTGTGAAGACCGAAGCAAAATAATTGTTTAAGGTCTCAGCCATCTCCACATTTCCCATTATTAAATCCCCCTTCTCATCTTCTAAGGGACCAACATTTACTTTAGTCACTCTTTTCCGTTTTACATATCTGTAAAAGCTTTTACTTTCTGTTTTTATGTTTTGCGCAAGTTTACCTTCGTAATCTATCTTTCCTTTCTTTATTGCTTTTTTAGTCATTCTTTGCTGTTGTTTAAAATTTTCCCAATCCTCTAGTTTCCCACTAACCTTGGCCACCTTATACGCATTGGTTTTTAATTTGATACTCTCCTTTATTTCCTTGGTTATCCACGGCTGGTTATCCCTTCTCTTACCGCCCTTCTTTTTCACTGGAATATATTTTTGTTGAGCACTATGAAAGAGCTCCTTAAAAGTCCTCCACTGTTCCTCAATTGTGCCACCGTTTAGTCTGTGTTCCCAGTCTAATTTAGCCAACTCTGCCCTCATCCCACTGTAGTCCCCTTTGTTTAAGCATAGTACGCTCGTTTCTGACACAACTTCCTCACCCTCAATCTGTATTACAAATTCAACCATGCTGTGATCACTCATTCCGAGATGATCTTTTACTCGGAGATCGTTTATTTTTCCTGTCTCATTACACAGGACCAGATCTAAGATAGCTTGCTCCCTTGTAGGTTCTGTTACATACTGTTCTAAGAAACAATCCTGTGTGCATTCTATGAATTCCTCCTCCAGGCTACCCCGTGCGATTTGAGTTGACCAATCGATATGTAGGTTAAAATCCCCCATGACTACTGCCGTTCCTTTTTCACATGCCTCCATTATTCCCTTGATTATTGTCCGCCCCACCGTGAAGTTATTATTTGGGGGCCTATAAACTATGCCCACCAGTGACTTTTTCCCCTTACTATCTCTAATCTTCACCCACAGTGATTCAACATTTTGTTCATTAGAGCCAATATCGTCTCTCACAACTGCCCTGATATTATCCTTTATTAACAGAGCTACCCCACCTCCTTTCCCTTCTTGTCTATCTTTCCGAATCGTCTGACACCCCTGTATGTTTAATTCCCAGTCTTGGCCACCCTGCAACCATGTTTCTGTAATGGCCACCAAATCATACCCATTTGTAATGATTTGTGCCGTCAACTCATATACTTTATTTCGAATGCTACGTGCATTTAGGTAGAGTGTTTTAATCCTAGTTTTTAAACCATGATTTTTAGTTTTGACCCCTCCTGCAGCCCCTTTATATTCAGTGGCCCTTTTTGTTTTTTGCCTTGGGTTTCCCTGCCCTCCACTTTTACTCATCTCCTTTCTGTGTTTTGCTTTTGTCTCCTTTTTGTTTCCCTCTGTCTCCCTGCATTGGTTCCCATCCCCCTGCCATATTAGTTTAACTCCTCCCCAACAGCACTAGCAAACACTCCCCCTAGGACATTGGTTCCGGTCCTGCCCAAGTGCAGACCGTCTGGTTTGTACTGGTCCCACCTCCCCCAGAACCTGTTCCAATGCCCCAGGAATTTGAATCCCTCCCTGCTGCACCACTGCTCAAGCTACGTATTCATCTGTGCTATCCTGCGATTCCTACTCTGACTAGCACATGGCACTGGTAGCAATCCCGAGATTACTACTTTTGAGGTCCTACTTTTTAATTTAGCTCCTAGCTCCTTAAATTCGTCTCATAGGACCTCATCCTTTTTTTTAACCTATATCGTTGGTACCAATGTGCACCACGACAACTGGCTGTTCTCCCTCCCTTTTTAGAATGTCCTGCACCCGCTCCGAGACATCCTTGACCCTTGCACCAGGGAGGCAACATACCATCCTGGAGTCTCGGTTGCGGCCACAGAAACGCCTATCTATTCCCTTTACAATTGAATCCCCTATCACTATCGCTCTCCCACTCTTTTTCCTGCCCTCCTGTGCAACAGAGCCAGCCACGGTGCCATGAACTTGGCTGCTGCTGCCCTCCCCTAATGAGTCATCCCCCTCAACAGTACTCAAAGCAGTGTATCTGTTTTGCAGGGGGATGACCGCAGGGGATCCCTGCACTACCTTCCTTGCACTGCTCTTCCTGCTGGTTTTCTATTCCCTAGCTGGCTGTGGACCCTTCACCTGCAGTAAGACCAACTCGCTACACGTGCTACTCATGTCATTCTCAGCATCGTGGATGCTCCAGTTACCAGTTACCAATTCATGTGGGGAGTAACCTGTTCCTTTGGACTCTTTACTGCGTACTCCCATTAGGATTAGGGGAAGTACCTCATCCCACTTGGTAGGGTTATCATTTAATTCTTTGCACAGAGCCAGTTTGAACGTACAGTTCATTGTCTGCACAATTCCCGACGACTGTGGATCGTGAGCCACATGCCATTTCCCCTCAATCCCAAGCAACTTTAGGGTGGCCTGCATCACTTGACCCGTGAAGTGACTTCCCTGATCCGACTGCATCAGCTGAGGAAGTCCCCATCTGGAGAATACCTCCCTAACTGAGGTCTTGGCTGTCCATAATGCTGTGGCCATCTTACATGCGAATGCTTCCACCCATTTAGTAAAGTTGTCCACTAGGACCAGATAATACCTGTTGCCTCTCTTGGTGGTGGGCAGGGGCCCAATAAAATCTATTTGGATACAGTGCATGGTCCCCCGAGTGTGCCCTCAGGAAGTCTTTTCTTGTGCGGGTCAGGATTATTGGCTGTACATATCAGACAACTTTTACAAAAGTCCTCTACTTCCTCCCTCATGTGGGGCCACCATCTCACCTCCTCTACCTGTTTACAGGTCGTCTCCAGCATGGGGTGTCCAGCCCCCGATCCCCTGTGAACTAGCTGCATAAATTCTTCTCGGTATACTTCAGGCACAATCCACCTAACTGCTTTAAACAACATGCCTTCTCTGACTTCCACATCTCTGGCCCCCTAGGGCCCTTCCACAGGCCTGCTTCCTTGTCCTTGAGGACTGCTGTTAATACTACATCCTTCAATTGTATTGTTTTTAAGATCCAAGGGAAGCAGTCATTTCCAGTCGTCAGACAACCGAGGTGAATAAGCTGCAGGCTAAAGGTAAAAGGCAGTTGGACCCCAAGGCTTCAGCAACTGGCCAAGGTAACAGTGCACTAAAGTCGTGCTATCAGTGCCTGGGACAACACATCGCTCAAAACTGTCCATATGTGAAGGCGGAGTGTTTCTACTGCAAGGAATCTGGGCATCTTGCAAAGGCATGCCGACTGTAAGTAAACTGACTGGCATTGCAAGAAATACAAATCACCAGGCAGTACATAGCATTGAAGAGAAGCAGCAGAACGAGGAGGTTCTGGAGATAATAATAATAAATAATAATTTTTATTTATATTGCGCCTTTAACGTAATAAAACATCCCAAGGTGCTTTACAGCAGTGTTACAAGACAAAACAGATAAATATGATACCGAGCCACAAAAGAAGAAATTAAGGCAGATGACCAAAAGCTTATTTAAAGAGGTAGGTTTTAAGGAGCGTCTTAAAGGAGGAAAGAAAGGTAGAGAGGCGGAGAGGTTTAGGGAGGGAGTTCCAGAGCTTAGGGCCCAGGCAGCTGAAGGCATGTCCACCAATGGTTGAGCAGTTATAAAGAGGGATGTTCCAGAGGCCAAAATTTGAGAAGCACAGACATCTTGTGGGGCTGTGAGGCTGAAAAATATTACAGAGATAGGGAGGGGCAAAGCCATGGAGTGATTTGTAAACAAAGATGAGAATTTTGAAATCGAGGCATTGTTTAAATGGGAGCCAATGTAGGTCAGAAAGCATAGGGTGATGGGTGATCTTGACTTGGTGCGAGTTAGTACATGGGCTGCTGAGTTTTGGATGACCTCAAGTTTAAATAGTGTAGAATGTGGGAGGCCAGCCAGGAGTGATTTGGAGTAGTCAAGTCTGTAGGTAACAAAGGCATGAATGAGGGTTTTAGCAGCAGAAGAGCTGAGGCATGGGCGGAAGCGGGCAATGTCACGGAGGTTTTAGTTATGCCGTGGATATGTGGCTGGAAACTCATTTCAGGGTCAAATATGACACCTAGGTTGCAAACAGTCTTGTTCACCCTCAGCTTAATACTAAGGAGAGGGATGGAGTCAATGGTTAGGGAACGCAGTTTGTGGCGGGGACCAAAGATAATGGCTTCGGTCTTCCCAATATTTAATTGGAGAAAATTTCTGCTCATCCAGTACTGGATGTCGGACAAGCAATCTGACAATTTAGATACCAAGCAGGGGTTGAGAAGTGGTGGAGAGGTAGAGCTGGGTGTTGCCAGTGTACATGTGGAAACTGACTCCATGTTTTAAACACATGGGGCTAGACCCTCCAGCGATATTTCCGGCGTGGGCAGTAAAAAGGGTTTTCAGATCGCCGGCTTCTCGCC
Source organism: Pristiophorus japonicus (assembly GCF_044704955.1). NCBI lineage: Eukaryota > Metazoa > Chordata > Chondrichthyes > Pristiophoridae > Pristiophorus > Pristiophorus japonicus. Next base: position 164,909,646 of record NC_091986.1, on the reverse strand, counting down.
CAAAGCACCTAGTCTCCATTTTTGAAAATGAGCGTTACCGTGAGCGATATGAAATGGGCATTAGTGTTAAATTTTTTTGACCTTCTGCCGTAAAGTGTTGCCATCCTTAGCAACGGCATGGCAACGTTTGATTCCTGTGATTCGGGAGGTCAAGGGTCATCATGAATATGTGCAGAAGAGGAGACAGATAGAGAGGGAGCTCAGAGGCACTGAAAGCGTGTGTGGCTGTGGTGTGTGCTTGTCTGGCTGTTGTGGGAGGTACGAGGGAGATTCACCAGCAGCAAAAAGCCTACTAAGCACCAAGAACATAGTTGGCACCGAGGTTTTGTCCAACAAATAATATATAACATGGAAGGGATGGAGGAGGCCTTGGAGCTGATAGCCAGGAACACTGGTGGTAGAGGGCTCCTAGTGTTCCCAGAGCGCAGCACTGCACCCCAATGTGCCGCACTCCCATTGCCAACCACACATGGGAGCCAGCAGCAACATCTTGCTTCTGACTTGGAGCACGTTCCCACCTCAGGAACGTCCTCTCCCGTGTCCGTCCAAGCACCATTTCTGCCGTCACCCACTGGTCACCCCCCCCCCCCCCCGCCGCCACCCCTCCATGAAGCATCGCCTGAGGAGCTCCTTGGCCAGGCGGCTTGGAGACAGGAGGGGAAGGGGAAGGGGTAGAGGTGAGGAGGAGAAGCGGGGGGGGGAGGTGGGGGACGGGGTGAAGGATTGGTTTATACAGAAATACTGATGATTTCAGACTAATGTTTGGTTTAAATGTTCTTTATTAAACAAAACCTTGTAGCGCACTGGCTCAGATAGCTACACCGTTACAGGCTGGTGATTCCTTAACATCAAAGGGTATAATTACACTTAACTTCAATCAACTGAAACTTTAACTGTCAGCAAGGTGATGCTCCCCATTGATGTATGACCTGCACACCCAGCAGTGTGTCAGCCTTGTAAATAACACCAACGTTCTTTCAGGCAAAGCAATCATTGATGAACTTCTGCTGTAAGGCTCTTGCAGCTATCATGCCACCATGGGCCCTTTCATGCGGTCTACAGGGGGGCGGGGGCATGGCTTCAGCATCAGCCTGATTGTCTGGCCTGATGTCAGCGTCCGCATCCTCTTCTGCTCTCTGGTGAGGTGGACTTTCAGACTCATCAGGCAATTCTTGTCCCCTCCTGATACCCAAGTTATGCAGTATGGAGTACACCACCACGAATTGATGTGAAAGCGTAGTCTCCGAAGGCAGGTGGTGTCGGGCAAGTTGAGGTAAGAATGCTTCTCCTTGTACTTGCGGGGGGTGTAACGTTTGGTCCTTCTCATCTGTCTATCACATCTTACATTGAGCACATAATGCAGTGGAGCATACCTTCGGTGATCTCCAGTCTGCTGCATGTAATTGGTCACCAAAAGAGGGTGAGAAAGGACAGGCCCCATTGCAATAACTCTCTGTTTTCTACTGATTGGTCACAAACAAGCAATGTCCCAACAAAGACACCTATTCAATTCCAGTCGGTCACAGCACGGTCAAGATGTTTGTAGAGATGTTCACATCAACTCCAATGACCTGCAGAGTACATCCGAACTCCGCCGAGGTTGAAGCACAGCAGCCTTTTAAAGGACGCGACATGTGATCTGGAACATGGCGTCCATAACACTGCGATTAGTTCCGGTTAGTTCCACTTTTTCTGGGCGTTTTTTTGGGCGAGTGATATTGTGGGCGATATGTGTGCGAGGTGCTGAAATTGACGCTGGGCGATCTCATGGCCGCCAATTTCGGTAAATATGCTCTTTACAACAAAAAAAAGTGAGCTGGTGTATTATTGAATCTCGGCATTAAATCAGTGCGAAAATTAACGCTGGGCGATATTATGGGCGTTGGGTTCGCCCATTCTGACGATTCCGCCAAAAGAAAGTGGGCGGGTGGTAATATTTTTCACAGCGTTAAGCACATGGAGAAAATAACACTCAGCGATAAGTTTCCTAAATATGTCCGTCAGATTCTATTTTGTGCCAAAATGGGCGATATATAGAAACATAGAAACATAGAAAATAGGTGCAGGAGTAGGCCATTCGGCCCTTCGAGGCTGCACCACAATTCAATGAGTTCATGGCTGATCATGCACTTCAGTACCCCATTCCTGCTTTCTTGCCATACCCTTTGATCCCTTTAGCCGTAAGGGCCATATCTAACTCCCTCTTGAATATATCAAACGAACTGGCCTCAACAACTTTCTGTGGTAGAGAATTACAAATGCTCACAACTCTCTGAGTGAAGAAGTTTCTCCTCATCTCAGTCCTAAATGGCTTACCCCTTATCCTTAGACTGTGACCCCCGGTTCTGGACTTCCCCAACATCGGGAACATTCTTTCTGCATCTAATCTGTCCAAGCTCGTCAGAATTTTATATGTCTCTATGAGATCCCCTCTCATTCTTCTAGATTCCAGTGAATATAAGCCTAGTTGAGCCAGTCTTTCTTCATATGTCCATCCTGTCATCCCAGGAATCAGTCTGGTGAATCTTCGCTGCATCCCTCAATAGGAAGAATGTCCTTCCTCAGATTAGGTACACAATATTCAAGGTGTGGCCTCACCAAGGCCCTGCTCCTGTACTCAAATCCTCTCGCTATGAAGGCCAGCATGCCATTTGCCTTCTTCACCGCCTGCTGTACCTGTAGGCCAACTTTCAATGACTGATGTACCATGACATCCAGGTCTCGTTGCACCTCCCCTTTTACTAATCTGTCACCATTCAGATAATAATCTGCCTTCCTGTTTTTACCACCAAAGTGGATAACCTCACATTTATCTACATTATACCAGATCTGCCATGTATTTGCTCACTCACCTAACCTGTCCAAGTCACCCTGCAGCCTCTTAGCATCCTCCTCACAGCTCACACTGCCACCCAGCTTAGTGCCATCTGCAAACTTGGAGATATTACATTCAATTCCTTCATTTAAATCATTAATATATATTGTAAATAGCTGGGGTCCCAGCACTGAATCTTGCAGTATCCCACTAGTCACTGCCTGCCATTCTGAAAAGGACCCGTTTATTCCTATTCTCTGCTTCCTGTCTGTCAACCAGTTCTCTATCCACGTCAGTACATTACCCCCAGTACCTTGTGCTTTAATTTTACACACTAATCTCTTGTGTGGGACCTTGTCAAAAGCCTTTTGAAAGTCTAAATACACCACATCCACTGGCTCCCCCTTGTCCATTCTACTAGTTACATCCTCAAAAAAATTCTAGAAGATTTGTCAAGCATGATTTCCCATATGGAATTTCCCTGTCACTGCTTTCCAAATGCGCTGCTATTACATCTTTAATAATTGATTCCAACATTTTCCCCACCACCGATATCAGGCTGACCGGTCTATAATTCCCTGTTTTCTTGCTCCCTCCTTTTTTAAAAAGTGGGGTTACATTAGCTACCCTCCAATCCATAGGAACTGATCCAGAGTCTATAGAATGTTGGAAAATGACCACGAATGTATCCACTATTTCTAGGGCCACTTCCTTAAGTACTCTGGGATGCAGACTATCAGGCCCTAAGGATTTATTGGCCTTCAATCCTATCAATTTTCCTAACACAATTTGCTGACTAATAAGGATTTCCTTTAATTCCTCCTTCTCGCTAGACCCTCGGTCCCCTGGTATTTCCGGAAGGTTATTTGTGTCTTCCTTAGTGAAGACAGAACCAAAGTATTTGTTCAATTGGTCTGCCATTTCTTTGTTCCCCATTATAAATTCACCTGATTCTGACTGTCGGGGAGCTACATTTGTCTTCACTAATCTTTTTCTCTTCACGTATCTGTAGAACCTTTTGCAGTCAGTTTTTATGTTCCCGGCAAGTTTATTCTCATATTCTATTTTCCCCCTCCTAATTAAACCTTTTTTCCTCCTCTGCTGAATTCTAAATTTCTCCCAGTCCTCGGGTTTGCTGCTTTTTCTGGCCAATTTATATGCCTCTTCCTTGAAATTAACACGATCCCTAATTTCCCTTGTAAGCCACGGTTGAGCCACCTTCCCCATTTTATTTTTCCACCAGACAGGGATGTACAATTGTTGAAGTTCATCCATGTGATCTTTAAATGTCTGCCATTTCCTATCCACTGTCAACCCTTTAAATATCATTCGCCAGTCTATTCTAACCAATTCACGTCTCATACCGTCGAAGTTACCTTTCTTTAAGGTCAGGACTGTAGTCTCTGAATTAACTGGGTCACTCTCCATCTTAATGAAGTATTCTACCACATTATGGTCACTCTTCCCCAATGGGCCTCGCACAACAAGATTTCTAATTAATCCTCTCTCATTACACAACACCCAGCCTAGGATGGCCAGCACTCCAGTCGGTTCCTCGACATATATTGGTCAAGAAAACCATCCCTTATACACTCCAGGAAATCCTCCTCCACCCTATTGCTACTAGTTTGTTTAGCTCAATCTATATATAGATTAAAGTCACCCATGATGACTGCTGTACCTTTATTACACGCATCCCTAATTTCTTGATTGATGCCATCCCCAACTTCACTATGACTGTTTGGTCATCTGTACACAACTCCCACTAGCCCTTTGTTGTTCCGCAGCTCTATCCATTACAGATTCCACCTCATCCACGCTATTGTCCTTCCTTACTATTGCGTTAATTTCCTCTTTAACCAGCAAAGCTACCCCACCTCCTTTTCCTTTCAGTCTATCTTTCCTGAATATTGAATTGCCTTGGATGTTGAGTTCCCAGCCTTGGTCACCCTGGAGCCATGTCTCCGTAATCCCAATTACATCATATCCGTTAACAGCTATCTGCGCAGTTAATTCAACCACCTTATTGTGAATGCTCCTTGTATTGAGACACAGAGCCTTCAGGCTTGTTTTTTTAACACTCTTTGTCCTTTTAGAATTATGTTGTAATGTGGCCCTTTTTGATTTTTGCCTTTGATTTTTCTGTCCTCCACTTTTACTTTTCTCCTTTATACCTTTTGCTTCTGACCCCTTTTTACTTCCCTCTATCTCCCTGCATAGATTCCCATCCGCCTGCCCTATTAGTTTAAATCCTCCCCAACAGCACTAGCAAACACTCCCCGTAGGACATTGGTTCCAATCCTGCCCAGATGCAGACCTTTCAGTTTGTACTGGTCCCACCTCCCCCAGAACCGGTTCCAATGTCCCAGGAACTTGAATCCCTCCCTCTTGCACCATTACTCAAGCCACGTATTCATCTTAACTATCCTGCTATTTCTACTCTGACTAGCACGTGGCACTGATAGCAATCCTGAGATTATTACCTTTGAGGTCCTACTTTTTAATTTAACTCCGAGCTCCCTAAATTCAGCTTGTAGGACCTCATCCTGTTTTTTACCTGTATTGTTGGTACCTATATGCACCACAACAACTGGCTGTTCACTCTCCTCCCCCAGAATGCCCTGCAGCCGCTCCAAGACATCCTTGACCCTTGCACCAGGGAGGCAACATACCATCCTAGAGTCTTGTTTGCAGCCACAGAAACGCCTATCTATTCCCCTTACAATAGAATCCCATACCACTATAGCTCTCCCATTCTTTTTTCTGCCCTCCTGTGCAGCAGCGCCACCCACGGTGCCATGAACTTGGCTGCTGCTGCCTTCCCCTGATTGGCCCAACAGTACCCAAGGTGGTATATCTGTTTTGGAGGGAGATGACCGCAGGGGAGCCCTGCACTACTTTCCTTCCACTGCTCTTTCTGATGGTCACCCATTCTCTATCTGCTTGTGTAACCTATGGGCGTTATACGTCATTTCAGCGGTAAAATGGGCATTAAGTGGACGTTAAGCATGCAAAAACAGTGGAGGTTCTAGCCCATAATTTTTTTAATGAATAATCAGGACTACAGAGGTATCTAACAGCAATTCACAAAGTATTTTCATCCAAGTAGACATCGCAGGAACCAGGATAGCCATGGAAATCGACACTGGTGCATCTGTGTGTATAGTATTGGAATCACTATATTGTGACAAGTTGTGTTATTTTCAACTAGAGAAATCAAAGATAGAGCTGTGAGGTTACTCAGGAGGGTTAATCCCTATAGTAGGAAGTGTTACCATACCAGTGATATACAAGGATCAGTATCAGAGTAGTAGCAGGAGACAAGCCTGCCTTGATATGTAGAAATTGATTGGGATCACTGAAGTTGGATTGGAATGAGATTTTTCGTATGGAAGCGAAATTTGCATCAAAAGATGATGTCATCAAGCAGTATCAAAGGTGTTTTGTGAAACAGGCAAACTGATCCAAGACTTAAGGCCAGTGTCAGACTGCAGAAGGACACAAGACCAGTTTACTGCAAGACACGGGCCGTACCATACACACTCAAGGAGAAAGTTGAGCTAGAACTCAAAAGACTAGAAACTGAGAACATTATCTCTTAGATCTGAGCAATTGGGCTACACCCATTGTGGTTGTATCAAACAGGCAAATCCATAATAAGGGGTTGAATGCAGTGCTCAAACAGCTAGAGAAGCATGGAGTACGAGTGACTGCTCACAAATGTGAGGTGTTTCAAAACTCAATGCAGTACTTGGGGCACAGAGTAGACAAAGATGGTTTATATCCAATGAAGGGAAAGCTGGATACAATCAGAGTTGCACCCACTCCCAAGAATGTCTCTGAACTTTGATCATTTTTGGATCTTTTGAATTATTATGGAAAGTTCCTCCCAAATTTGGCTACAGTGTTACATCCACTGAATGAGCTGTTGAAAAAACAGGTTCCTTGGAAGTGATCAAAAGAATGTGATACAGTATTCAAAGAGTATAAAAGCCAGTTAGTAGAAGGTACCATATTGGTTCTCTATGATTTATCAAAGAGATCAACCTAGCATGTGATGCCTCTCCATACGGAGTTGGGGCAGTGATCTCTCATGTACATGAAAGTGTGGAGGAGAGACCAATTGCTTTTTCTTCATACACTCTCAGTGCCAGTGAGTGTAGTAATGCCCAGACTGAAAATAAAGCGCTGGCATTGAATTTTGGGGTCAAGAAGTTTCACAAATACTTGTTTGGTTGCAAGTTTACCATAGTTACTGACCATAAGCCCCTCTCAACAATCCTCCATCCAAAGTCTCCTGTTCCAACCTTAGCTTCAGCCCGAATGCAGAGATGGGCTTTGATTTTGTCAGCATATACATTTGACATTGAGTATTGACGATCAGCTGATCACAGTAATGCTGATGCTATGTTCCGGTTGCCATCCCCAACACAAGTTACACCCAATCGGGGAGAAGTATTCTATTTTTCATACATTGATGAGCAGCTAGTCATAGCTGAAGAGATTAGTTGAGCAACCAAATGTGATCCAGTTATGTCAAAGAGGTTTGATCATGGAAAGGTTGGTTTGTTCACATTGATCATATCTTACCTACAGATGTGGAAGGAGTTGGAAGTTGGGATGATTCAATTTATTCTGATGAGTCGGATAGTATTGCTACAAGTAGAGTACCAGTAGCAAATCCTACATCAGATGTACTAGAAACAAGTCCAAGAGAAAGTCAGAATTTAAGTCTGAGTCAGGCAGACAAACAGTCTGAAAGTGTAATGAGTCCAAATGTAGATCATGGTCAGCCCTTGGAGAAAAACTCAACTCAGGCTCAGCTTAGAATGAGTCAAAATCCTGCAACAAGATCGGAAAGTTCTGTTCAAGAAAGAAGGCATCCTCTTCGAAACCGAAAACCAGTGGTTAAGTTTAATCTGTAAATATGGGAAATAAGTTATAATCTTTTGTTTGTGTTACAGAATTCCATAGTAGATTTTGGAAACATAAAATGGGTTCCATTTGAAAAATATATACCAAGAGTTGTGTATACCATGTACAATGATTATTTGCTATGATTTGCTATGATTAACTTCTTCAATAAGGAGGGAGAACTATTGTAGACTCCACCGACTAATGATGTAATAACAATAAAGTAATGTGCTTGCACCGTTCTTAATCAGCAGCCATATTAGTGCAAGTGTGTGTGTTAGCTGTGTCCCAAGATATCACAGGTAGAATAGACTTTTTCTACCTCGGATAATACCTTGGAGGCTTAAGCTACCGTTCTCAAATGCCCATTAGTTTCCTGCATAAGGACAGTGCTCAAACTGGCATCTGTCGCTGCCATTTCTAGACAGAAGCCCTTCTTAGGGTCCAAAGCTTCTAGGGCCGGGGCTGCTTGTAAGTCCCTATTCAGCTGCACAAATGCTTTGTCGCAGTTCTTGCTCCACTCCCATTTTACTCCTTTCCTTAATAACCTTAATAAAGGAACTACTGTGGTAGCATAATTCTTGATAAACTCTGCAGTAACCTGTCAGACCCAGGAATGACCTCAGAGCAGTTACCAAATCCGGATGGTGTAATTCCTGGATCGCTTTGCGATTTGCCTCGTCTACCGCACGCTCTCCCGGTCGAAGAGTCAGTCCGAGGAACTGGACCTCTTCCTGCCCTATCTGAGCCTTCTTGCGGTTTACTTTAAAACCCGCTGCTTTGACCAAACCTAACAACTCCTCCAGTAATTCCTCATATTCCCCTTCACTATCTGAGAACAGCAACAAGTCGTCCACGTATTGAACAAGCTGGCCTGGCTGACTGAACTCTGACAGGCACGTAGCCATGCACTGGTGAAAAATAGATGGGCTATAAAAACATAGAAATATAGAAAATAGGTGCAGGAGTAGGCCATTCGGCCCTTCTAGCCTGCACCGCCATTCAATGAGTTCATGGCTGAACATGCAACTTCAGTACCCCATTCCTGCTTTCTCGCCATACCCCTTGATCCCCCTAGTAGTAAGGACTACATCTAACTCCTGTGGCAGGCAAGTCCATGCATATTGAAGTAAAGGCAAACTTGTACTGATCCTCTGGATGTAAGAGGATCGATCAGAATCCGTTGGATATGTCTAATACCATGAACACAGTGGCGGAGCTGGGAATATTGCCGATTAGTTCAACCACGGCAGCTACTGGGGAGCGCAGCCAGGGATGTTTTTATTCAAGACTCTATAATTCATGGTCATTCGCCAAGAGTTATCTGGCTTCTTTACTGGCCAACTAGGAGAGTTAATATGCATCGCGAGGGGTCTCAGTACCCCTTGTTCCAGCAAGGACATAACGGTCTTTTCCAAATTTCTCTCTGCTTCCTCAGGGAATGTATACAGTTTTTGCAGCCTGGGCTTTGCTTCTCCCCCCATGCTCACTTCTACTCCTGCCACCCTACCACAGTTGTGTTTGTGGGCAGCAAAAGCTTCCTTTGCTTCCCGCTATGGCTTGGTACCTTTCAGGCACCTTGGCCGCCAATGTTTCCAACTCGTAGGGTCCCACAAGTGCTACAACCCAGGCTTCCCCATGCCATGGGGGTATTATTGTCCACCCCACCCCAAAGACAGTGGTTATCCATATCCACTAGAACAACGAGGGCCAGCATCTAGTCTGAACCTAACACTCCCAGCCCTGGCTGATCCCATTTCTTTAATATACATGTCCACTTTGTTTGGAGGGGCCCTACCTTAAAACTCAAAGGTTTTGATACCGCCACAGCTGCAGAATCGCTCGTGAAACCTCCTAGAACATAGGGGGTTCCACTTGACCAGGGAGACCTCATGGGGAGAGAGAGTGGACTTCCATACTCGACGCTCCAGAGTCTACTAAGTAGTCCTCTCTCTCTCCCTCTACAATGATATCTATACATGGTCGTCCCCAATCATCGTACCTGAGTGGTCACAGGTACTCAGGCTGGGCAAGGCCCCTCCATGTTTGGGGTTCCGCGCTACCTTCCCCCTGTGTCGCGTGGATTTTCCCCTGGGATGTCTTGAGTTCTTTCACATACTTGATAAATAATTTGAACATATCTTCTTGAGTAGGGGCGCTTGGCTGCAGTCCCGCCGATTTAGAAGCCTCCGACTTCCCTTTCTTTGGGAGTCGGCAACTGCGCGCAAAAAGTCCTATACCTCCACAATTATAGCACTCTCACCCCTGGGTTCCCCCTTTCATTGCCACGTCCTCTTGTTGCCACCTACAGGGTGATCCAGCATTGGGTCCCTTACCCTTAATTTCACAGACCTTTCCCTTTCAAATCCCTCCATGGTCTCGTCCCTCCCTATCTCTGTAATCTCCTCCAGCCCCACAACCCCCGAGATGTCTGTGCTCCTCTAATTCTGCCCTCCTGAGCATCCCTGATTATAATCACTCAACCATTGGTAGCCATGCCTTCTGTTGCCTTGGCCCCAAGCTCTGGAACTCCCTGCCTAAACCTTTCCGTCTCTCTACCTCTCTCTCCTCCTTCAGACGCTCCTTAAAACATACCTCTTTGACCAAGCTTTTTGTCATCTGCACTAAATTCTACTTATACGGCTCAATGTCAAAGTTGTTATCTCATAATACTCCTGTGAAGCTCCTTGGGACATTTCACTACGTTAAAGGCGCTATAGAAATACAAGTTGTTGTTGTTGTTTGATTTATTTATCACCCCTGTGTGCTTTTTATTCACCTGCCATGCTCCGAAGCGCACAGTCATTTTCCGCAATACTCTGGCCTCGGTATTGGTATTATCCTCTGGGTCAACATTCGCCACGGCTTGAAAATAGGGCAGACTGTGGGAGATCAGGATGTGCAACCAGTGATTATGCGGCTGGTGTCCAGTCCTCCTTTATCTATCAGTCCTCCCATGGTCGCATTATAAATTGGCCATAATCTATCAGTTCAACACTGTTCAGTAATCACAAAGAAAAATGGTACTACCAGACTCTCATTCTGGAATCATGCTGCCGGTATATCTCCTTGCTCTGCTCCACTTGCATTTGTCTTTTCACAAAAGGAAATTCCACCAAAAATTTCTTCATGAAAAAACTTCCATCATTGTCGCCATTTTGTAATGTATTTGCTTCATGGGTTCTTTGCTTAAGAATTCATAGCAAAACATTGCTATTAAAAACTAATTGGTTTATTAGCAAAGGTTTAACAATCACACTACACATTACCAGTTCATCCATCAGGCTCACAACCGCATGCCTCATCGTGGATCCCCTGAACCCAACTGGCTGGGGTTTTATTGAGTCCTGTGAACATCACGTGACTGGCTAAGCCACTCACAACTCAACACCTCTACAACTATTTTGGCAGAACGTTAATTCAAGTGCCCCCTTTTGTAAGGGCACAAAAACCCCACAAATTAACAAAATTAACTAATAAACATTAAAGGGAACCTTGACAAATCAAATTAAATTAAAATTTTGTTCCCTGTTGAAATGATGAACTCCAGTCCCTCCAGTGCCCAACTCACGCAGAAGGCCATGAGCGTACCGGTAGATAACCTGTGCTCCATCTCCAGGGACGCCCTGGTGCCAATGTAACCGGAAGAGAGGCAGGCAGTCAGGCTGAATGACCCCCTCGACCACCTGCCGCCTAGACCTGTTAATGGCCACCTTGGCCAGGCCCAGGAGCAATCCTATGAGGAGGCCTTCCGACCTGCCTGCTCCCCTCCGCACTGGGTACCCAAAGATCAGGAAAGTGGGACTGAAGTGCAGCCAGAAATCGAGGAGCAGCCCTTCAAATAATGGGATTGGGGCTGCAACCTCACACATTGCACTTAATCGTGGAACACGGACTCCTCCAGACCGCAGAAATTGCAGGCGGCCTGGGAGTTGGTGAACCGACTTAAAAAGTTATTGCATGGGACTGCTCCTGGCAACACCCTCCAGACCAAGTCCCCAATAAATAAAGGGAGGACTCCCACATAGAGAGCCCTCCATTGGGGACCCCCGCATCCTCCGGATGGCAAGCTCTACAAATCTGTGAGCATACTCAGAGGTGCATACATTACACGTGTGTTCCAAAACAATATCTTTCAGCAACTTCCAGGGGCTCAGGACTGTAGTTCTAACTTGGTTAGAATCTCCTTCAGTGGCATTCCCTTTGAATTGGTGGGAACAAGTAAATTTTTCAGGGTTCATACACCCTGCTTCAGTCAAAAAAATAGCCCATTTCATTTCTAAAATCATCCAGTTACAGTTTACATCATCAGGGACTTTGACAATACTATTCGTGGTGAAAAACATTTTTAACCTATCCACATTTGCTCGGAAAGTCTCTCTGTCATGATGGAACTCACCCAAGTGCTCAACTATTCCCATAAGCGCGGCCATCTGGACTCTGGCAACGTCGACAGTTCAGCCACGTGTGCTCAAAATTTACCTCGGATTTTTACATTTTTCTAAAAAACGGAGAACATTTAACAGTCCCTCTGTCAGTTGGCAGGATTATCCTCTAATAAAAATGTCAACTAGGGAATCTGAAATCGCATCCTCATTGCCAATTCTGTGGTATCTTGAGACACAGGAAATATAGAGAACTGCACAACATGGCTTCCGGATAAGAATTGCCTTGCACATGGCTTTAATATTATATACATCTATAGTCCACCAAGTGCCTCTATGATACCTGTAAATTAATGTCTTCCCATTCATCATCGAGCAAGCTAAAAGGCAACTTGCCACCCAGCAACCAAGAATGAGCAAGACGGGAAAGTGGTAAAAAAGAATAAAATGTATGTGCTTTAACTGAACAGAAACTTTACAACATTACATTTTCTCATACACCTGTGTGCATACCCTTGTGCTACTACAAAGCTTTGCTCTTCCTCCCGCTCCAATGTGGTGCCACTCCTGTGGCTTCAGCAGAGGTGGAGGAAGGCTATTCAGATCCCTGCTCTGGCTAATGAGATGCTCTTGGGCGATGACCTCTGGATTTTGGAGCTCATGATTCATTGATCTCCAGCACCTCCTCGTCTGCATTTGTGAGCTGGGTGGCCCACCTCTGGTTCTGTCCCTCTTCCTTGTGTTCTGTGCTCGCTTCTCTTACAATGAGGGAAAGAACAGACCTATAAGTGATTGTAATGGCATGTGTTCATCCGATGGATTTGGTGAGGATGACAATGAGAGGGAAGTATGAAATTACATAAGGAAGAGGGTGAGTGGGAGTGGTGGATGGATAGATGCGAATTTGAGGAAGTGCATAGAAGAGAAGGATGGGTGTTAGTGCAAGGCAAGTGGGTGTGAGGAGTGATGCGATGGAGTAGCCTTGACAAGGCAGAGGGGAAAGAGTGAAGCGCACAGAAGGATGTAGGTGAATGTGCAACTGTACTCACCTTTCCTGATCTAGTTAAGTCATTAAAGCACTTCCTGCACTGAATCCATTAGCATGGCACTTTGCTGCTACTGCTGAAATCCTTGGCCATCTCCAGCCATGCCTTCTTGGTGTCAAGTTTTTTCCTTTTATTGCTGGGGAAGAGTAACTATCTCTGGCTCCTTACTGACCTCAGCACCACATCACTCGAGATATCATTGAACCACGGCACCTTTGCCCATCTGTGATCCATTGTCGTACTTTGTCTTCTCTTGTTTCCAACTTCAAATTCCATCTTTGGATTGACCCTTTAAATACTGGAGTTGAGATCACGTCTTGCAGCTCCTCATCATGCCTGCTGCCGCACACTGGATGGCAAACCCGGATGTAAAATGTTAATCAACTGGCTGCGTTAAATAGCAACTGACAGACCCACTGAACTGTCTTCTGGGTTTCCCGTGCGATATTGGAACCCACACGTCTTCGAATTAATATCAGGACCTTAGAATCTTGCAACAGAGAAGCAGCTCACTCGGCCCATTGTGCTAAGGCCAGTCTCCTATTCTGTTGCCCTTTCTCCATACCATTTTGAATTTAAAAGCTATTATGGATTCTGCTTTTGCCACCGTTTTGTGGTCTCTCTCAGTGATTCTCAGTATCTGGCATCTCTCCCTCTCTCCCTCAGTGATTTTCAACCTCTCTCAGTCTTTCAGTGAGTAACTGATTTTCAGCAACGCAATATCTCAGTGATTCTTATGCCAAGAAATTGGCCTCGTTAGCGCCTCCCGCTATCGCCTTCGAGGGGCATTAATGAGGTGCTAACCGGGTTGTGACCGGGCACGGCGATAACATCAATGCCCGCCATATTCGGCAGGAGTTTTGCGGCGACGGCGATACAGCATTGCGCCCCAATCTCCTTCACCCGGAGATTGTGACATTATCGCCTGCACATCGCCCCGGTAGCCCCAGACCCAAACTTGCATTCAGCCCCCTGCAGCATCGTTGGGCAAAAACACCGACAGCTGCAGGAGGTGTCCATTGGGAGGCTAGGCGTTTCGGGGGCAATACTTAAAGGCGAGTTGGCCGAGGTAAGTAAAAGAAAAATGTACCTTCTGTCTTGCAGGTTTTTTCGCAGGTTCCTGTTGAGCCACGTAGCGCTGTCGCGTAGGAGGAGCTCTTCCCTGAATTAAAGAGAAGGGCCCAAGCTGCATGCTCTGCATCAAGGAAAGGGTCCTACCTGGATCACCGGGGAGCGGGGGTGCTGCGCGATCAGCCTGGCACTCAAGCAGAGTGCCGGACTGACCGATTACAGTGCGGACCCTGTGTTCAAAGCAACAACGGGGTGCACAACAAAACCGGCCATTTTTTGGTCAAACTGCAGCCCACCTCCCCTTTAAATTGTGCCCCGCTAGCGTAAAGCTGCTCAGTATGTGTCCCTGTCACTGTCATCGTCCGGCACAGCTTCAGAGGACGATACCCAATTTAGGGTCGGAGTGCTAATGGAGCGCTGCTCACAATGATGTCAGCATCGCCGGTGCAGCAGAGCGGGGAGCTACGTGTTACCACTGCCACTAAATTCCCGCCGGGTTTAACGGGAATCGTCAGCAGCACGCGCCCAGTCGCAAAGTCAGGGGCACTAACAAGAGGTGCAAATGACCTGAATTTCTCCCCCTCAGTCTCTCTCATGGTGATTCTCAGTTTCTCAGCGATTCCCTTTCTCGCAGTGATTCCCAATCCCTCACTTTCAGTGCTTCCCAATCATTCTCTCTTTCGGTGATTCCCAGTCTCCCAGTGATTCGCAATGTCTTTCAGAGATTCCGAGTCTCTGGGTGATGCCCAGTCTCTTGGTGATTCCCAGTCTCTCTCTCTCTCTCTCCTGCTGATTCCCGTCCCCACAGATTCCCAGTCTCTCTCATTGATTCCCAGTCTCTCTCTCAGTGATTCCCAGTCTCTCTCTCTCTCTCTCTGATTCCCAGTCTCTCTCTCTCTCTCTCTCTCTCAGTGATTCCCAATCTCTCTCTCTCTCAGTGATTCCCAGTCTCTCTATTGATTCCCAGTCTCTCTCTCTCAGTGATTCCCAGTCTCTCTCTCAGTGATTCCAAGTCTCTCTCTCTCAGTGATTCCCACTCTCTCTCTCTCTCAGAGATTCCCAGTCTCTCTCTCTCAGTGATTCCCAGTCTCTCTCTCAGTGATTCCCAGTCTCTCTCTCTCTCAGAGATTCCCAGTCTCTCTCTCTCAGTGATTCCCAGTCTCTCTCTCATTGATTCCCAGTCTCTCTCTCTCAGTGATTCCCACTCTCTCTCACTCTCTCATTGATTCCCAGTCTCTCTCTCAGTAATTCCCAGTCTCTCTCTCAGTGATTCCCACTCTCTCTCTCTCTCTCTCATTGATTCCCAGTCTCTCTCTCAGTGCTTCCCAGTCTCTCTCTCAGTGATTCCCATTCTCTCTCTCTCTCTCTCATTGATTCCCAGTCTCTCTCTCAGTGATTCCCAGTCTCTCTCTCAGTGATTCCCAGTCTCTTTCTCTCAGTGATTCCCACTCTCTCTCTCTCATTGATTCCTAGTCTCTCGCTCAGTGATTCTCAGTCTCTCTCTCAGTGATTCCAAGGGAAAGAAATTCAGTAGCGCCCCGTTTGGGACGTTAACTTTTTAAAATTTGAAAATTTAGCGCCAGGCACAAAGGAATCTTAACTTCTTCTAAATTGGGCTTTAGTGCCCCAGGAAGTAAGGGGGTGGTAAATCAAGTGCTAATGGCCTCAGTGGGGCACTGCAAGTTCACTAACACCAGAGCGTTACTGATTTTCAGATGACTCGCATTCAGCAATCAACATTCAATCCTTCACACTGGCTCATTCCAGCTCCTAAAGGGGTGGTTATATCAAGCTGCACCTGCTCATTTTCACCAGTGTTGCATCTGAAGGAGACCTGAGAGGTACTGCAACAACTTTTTGATAAGGCTGCTGCTAATCCAGCTGTAAGGGAGAGAGCACCTCGTTTTAATGACATAGCATTGGAGGCATTGGTGGGGGCAGTCAAATGAAGGAGGGAAACAATCTTCCCAGCAACTGGAAAGAAGCCATTGCCCCAAGTCTTCAGGGCCACGTGGAGGGAAGTGGCAGAGGAATTGTCGGCCAGGTCTGGAGTTCAATAAACCCACAGTGCCGGAAGAACGTCAACAACCTCAGTCACCCAAGTACAAGGTGAGTACCTGCTTCCACACCTCCTACATACCAACCTCTGAACCTCTGTCTGTGCACACTGTGCAAACCACTGCTCCCCAACCACTCACCCTCCAAACATTGGCAACTACTCAAACTCACATCCTCATCTCATGCCCTGCCTACATTTACAGCTAATCAATGACAGCAGGCATGTTTCCCAGACACATAGCTGGATTCTTACTCACACAAATTCCTTTCTTTTGCAGGCCAAAATGGCACACAATAGGAGGGAGCAGCAGAGGACAGGCAGGGATGAACCTCAGCTCCAGCAGCTGTCCGACCTGGAGGAGCGAGAGCTACGACTCATTGGGCAGCAGGCAGTAGGTGCTGTGGCCGGCGAAGACGTCGTCCCCATTGGGGGGCAATAATGGTATCTTCATCCATTTTCCTTTTCTCATCCCACCTCCCCCTCACACCAGAAGGCTTTATCACTTTCCAGCTTTTGATATTATCTGCCTTCCTTGCTCCATTCCTGCCCCCTGCCCTCACCTTAATGCAAGTCTTGTGCCATTTATGCTTTCAGATAATCAGCAAGCAGATGTCCAGCCTGTACCTGAACATCCCCCCCACCCCCCCATGATAGTGACAAGGGAGGAGGAGGAGGAACCAAGCACTCCATCTCTCACCTGTAGGGACCAGCTCAGTGACTGGCACTATGCGAACATTAGAAGGTAGCTTAGTAGAGGGTGGGTTATGCACGAGGGTCTAGCAGGCTGCAGCAAGGCCAAAGGGAAAGGCTGGCTCAGACGCCAACTCCCTGGAGGGCGAGTTCTGCTGCACAGGACTTAAATGAGGATCTCGATGGGGAGGCATTCACAAGAAGGGTGATGGCCATGCACTTTGAGATGGCAAGGACACCCAAGAGCCTTTTGGCAATGGTAAGGAGTGTGGAGGAGTCCACCTCCAACATTGCACACAGCTCTGCGCACACCATGGAGCCCATCATTTCCAGTCTGAAGACAATGGTGGACTCCTAGAGAGACCATGGGGACCCAGACCTCATGACATGTACCACGGGCAATGTGGCAGTTTCCATTGCAGCACAGGCAACGTCTTAATGCTGTAATGCAGACAATGGTTGGTGGCATCGAGACTCAGACTGCTCTCATGCAGTCTCAGCTGGATGCCACGCGAGTTCTGACGGCTGCCATTGTCACTGGGTCCACCACAGTCCACCAGAAATTTGACTGTGTTGCAGCAGCCCACCAATCTGTGCTCCAGCAGATAGGTGGAAATGCTGAGGTGCTGCCCCGGGGGAATGGCAGTGGGTCGGTGGAGAAGGAACCTGCTGTCCTCTCTCAGAATGGCAGCATTCCTGAGCCCACCACTGCCACTCCGCCATTGCACTTGTCACTGCCTGTCATCCGGCCAGCCCAGACTGCCACTGTCCAGCCTGAGCTCATGCAGCTACAGCCAGGCCTTCCAGGCCCAAAGCTGCTCGAGGGCGTCCTTCAAGGCCATCTGTAGTCTTTGGCCCTGACATTCAATAGCCTTCCACAAGCCGTGCTACAGCCACAGGGGAAGGAGCTTTAGATTAGGTAAAGCCAGTGTTAAGAAGGGATATAAGGTATTGTACTAGGGTGATTCATAAATTTAATTGCTGTTTCTAATTGTGCTGAATGTTATGAGATAAATTTTAATTGGAATGTGCTTTCTCTCATTACAGTTTGGGGCTGTGGTATGGAAGGGGAAAATGAAGTGCTGATGGGGCCTTGTAGGGAAACCAGGAAGTGGGCTAGAATTAATTGGAACTGAAGTTTGATGAGGTGGTTGCAGACCATCCTTGCAGAATGCCGATTGAGTAGCTGCCGCCTCCATCACTGCTGTTGCTGCTCCTGCTCCTCCTCATCCTCCTCGTCCTCCTCATCCTCCTCCTGCACCTTCCCCTTCTCCTCCTCCTGAAGTGGTGGAGCTATGCCTGGTGGCAATGGCTGCGCCCGCATGATGGCCAAGTTGTGCAGTATGCAGCAAACGATGATGAAAAGGGACAACCGCACAGCCGAGTACTGGAGGACTTCTGCCAAACGATCAAGGCAGTGGAACTATTGCTTGAGCACTTTGATGGTCTGCTCAATGATGTTCCTGGTGGCAGCATGGCTCTCATTATATAAGTACTGGGCAGGAGTGTTGGGGTTGCGGAGGGGAGTCATGAGTTAGGTGGAGAGCAGATAGCCCTTGTCTCCGAGCAGCTAGCCACGAGCTTGACATGGTGGCTGGATGATAGCTGGCAACCGGTCTGACACAGGATGAAGGCATCGTGGCTGCTGCCAGGATAGTGGGCATTGATGGTGAGGAATCAGCATGTGTGGTCGCACACCGACTGCACATTAAGTGAGTGGTAGCATTTGCGGTTACAGAATACCTCAGGATTGTTGTGCAGTGCCAGAAAAGTGACATGGGTGCAGACAATGGTGCCCTGCACCATGGGGAAGCCCGATATCCTGGCAAAGCCAAATGCAAGCTCATGCTGTTTCTCTCTGGTCATGGGGAAGGCAATGTAGTCTCTTTTCCTTCTGTACAGACCATCTGTGACTTCACGGATGCAGCAATGGACGACAAACTGGGAGGTGTTGGAGGTATCGCCAGTTGCAACTGGAAGAATCTGCTGGCATAGAAATTGAGCGCAATGGTGACCTCGACTGTAAAGTCCTGTCCCCTCAGTACAGATTCACACGAGGCATGTCTTGAAGTCAAGGTCACTCTGGACCTGCACCTTTATTTCACAGCTCTGGAATGCCGCACTTGCCTGAGACCTGTCCTTATATACCTGTCTCTTGCAAGTACACCCCTGGTGGAAAGGTATGCTGGTGGTTACAGGTCATATCTTATTACAGTCATGTATAGCATGTTAGGATACAGTGATATATAATAATGTAAGATACATGACATCACCCTCCCCCAAGGTCTTATTGTCTTTATAGGTTCAGTCTCTCAGGTGGTCTACGCTCTCGCATGGAGCGTCTGAGTTGTGGTTCAGTTGTTTGCCTTGGTGTCTGTTTTTCTTTGGGTGTGGTTGCTGGTATCTCGCTTGGGCTGTCTGTTTCGATTGGTGTGATTGTTGTTGACTCACCTGGGCTGTCTGTTGGGATTGCCCTTTCCTCAGATTGTTCCCTCTGTCTGTCCACCAGGTGTGGTGCGAGTTCCACATTGTAGTCTGCCTCTGGTTCCGCAGTGTTGTTGGTAAATCTGCTTTTGACTTGGTCTACATGCCTCCGGCAGGTTTTGCCATTGTCCATTTGGACAACCAGTAGTCTGTTTCCTTCCTTGCCCGTTACTGTTCCTGCAAGCGATTTGGGACCCCTGCCATAGTTTAGTACAAACACTTTGTCCCCTATCTCATTCGATTTCCCCCTCGAATTTCTGTCATGGTACTCAGTCAGCTTACGGCGCTTTGCCTCAACGATTTCGTGCATGTCTGGGAGGATTAATGAGAGCCTTGTTTTTAAAGTTCTTTTCTTCAACAGTTGCGCGGGGGGGATCCTAGTCAGTGAGTGCGGACGAGATCTGTATGCCAGCAGCAGTCGCGACAGGCGACCCTGCAGCGTGGGACCTTGGATTTTAAGCATGCCTTGTTTAATGATTTGCACTGCTCTCTCCACCTGGCCATTGGAGGCCGGCTTGAACGGTGCTGTCTTGACGTGATTGATGCCGTGGTCAATTATAAAGTCTTGGAATTCTGCGCTGGTGAAGCACGGACCATTGTCACTGACCAATATGTCAGGGATTCCGTGCGTTGCAAACATGGTTGTGAGGCTCTCCACAGTGGTGGAGGTTGTGCTCGAGTTTAAAATGGTGCATTTGATCCACTTTGAAAATGCATCTACAACTACGAGGAATATTTTGCCCATGAATGGGCCCACATAGTCTACGTGCACCCGCGACCACGGTTTGGTAGGCCAGGGCCAGGGGCTCAGTGGAGCCTCCCTGGGGGCATTGCTGAGTTGGGCACAATTGGTGCACCTTCGGACGCAGAGCTCCAAGTCCGCATCAATACCAGGCCACCAGACGTGGGATCTGGCTATGGCCTTCATGAGAACGATCCCCGGGTGCTCGCAGTGGAGCTCCCGGACAAATGCCTCTCTGCCTCACAGAGGCATGACTACTCGACTACCCCACATCAGGCAGTCTGCTTGTAGTGATAGCTCATGCATGCACCTGTGAAAGGGTTTTAATTCCTCGGGGCAGTCATCGCGAGCCTCTGCCCAGTCACCGGTTAGGACACATCTTTTTACTAAGGATAACGTGGGGTCGCTGGCCATCCAGGCTCTGATTTGGCGAGCCGTCATGGGCGAACCTGTGGACTTAAAGGCATTGATTGCCATGACTATCTCACAGTCCTGTTCGTCAGACCCATCCGTGGTCGCCAGGGGTAGCCTGCTGAGCACGTCGGCACAGTTGTCTGTGCCTGGTCTGTGCCTTATGGTATAGTCGTAGGATGCCAGCATGAGTGCCCACCGTTGAATTCGCGCCGAGGCGTTAGCGTTTATTGCCTTGCTCTCAGATAGGAAGGACGTGAGGGGCTTGTGGTCGGTTTCTAACGCGAACTTGGCCCCGAAAAGGTATTGGTGCATCTTTTTGACACCGTACAAGAACGCGAGCGCCTCCTTCTCTACCATTCCGTACCCGCGCTCCGCCCGCGAAAGTGACCTGGAGGCATAAGCTATGGGTTGTAATTTTCCCGCACTATTGACATGTTGCAAAACGCACCCGACCCCGTAAGCTGACGCATCGCATGTGAGAACTAGCTTTTTACCTGGGTCAAAGAAAGTCAAAACACTGTTGGAACACAGAAGGTTGCGTGCCTTATTGAAGGCGCGTTCCTGGGCGTCCCCCCAAAACCAATCGCACCCCTTCCTGAGTAGCACGTGGAGAGGCTCCAGCAGCGTGCTTAAGTTCTGCATAAAGTTCCCAAAGTAATTGAGTAGCCCGAGAAAGGCGCACAGTTCTGAGACATTCCGGGGCTTGGGTGCCAGGCGAATTGCTTCTGTTTTGGACTCTTTTGGGCGGATTCCATCAGTGGCAATCCTTCTGCCCAAAAATTCAACCTCGGGTGCGAGAAACAGGCACTTGGATTTCTTGACTCGTAGGCCTACCCGATCCAACCACTTTAGTACTTCCTCCAAATTACGGAGATGGGAGTCGGTGTCCCTGTCCGTGATAAGTATGTCGTCTTGAAATACAACCGTCCCCGGGATGGACGTGAGCAGACTCTCCATGTTGCGGTGGAATATGGCAGCTGCTGACCTGATGCCGAATGGGCATGGATTGTACATGAAAAGGCCTCGATGTGTGTTGATGGTGGTGAGTAGCTTCGATTCCTCGGTCAATTCTTGCGTCATATACGCAGATGTGAGGTCGAATTTTGAGAAAAGTTTACCTCCAGCCAATGTGGCAAATAAGTCCTCCGCTCTGGGCAGCGGGTACTGGTCCTGTAGGGAGACTCTGTTTATGGTAGATTTGTAGTCCCCACAGATTCATACGGATCCATCAGGCTTCATAACTGGGACGATGGGACTTGCCCAGTCGCTAAATTCCACAGGTGATATAATGCCTTCCCGCAGAAGCCTGTCTAGTTCGTGTTCAATCTTTTCCCTCATCACATAGGGTACAGCTCTGGCCTTGTGATGGACCGGTCTAGCATCCTGTGTGATGTAGATTTTGACTTTGGCCCCTTTGATAGTGCCCACACCTGGCTGAAAGAGATGTTCAAATCACTTTATAACTGTTGAGCAGGAGGTCCGTTCCTCTAATGACATGGCATGGATATCATCCCATTTCCAGTTTAGTTTTGCCAGCCAGCTTCTCCCCAGCAGTGCTGGGGGGGTCTCCGGGGACAATCCACAGGGGAAGTCCCTTTGTGTGTGACAGAGAGCATGGTGCTGCCGAGGACTGGTACGATTTCTTTGGTATCGGTCCTTAGTGTGGTGTCGACCCTTGTGAGTTTTGGTCTGTCTCTTTTATGCGGCCACAGTTGTTCAAATTGTTGAGCGCCCATGAGAGATTGACTCGCTCCCGTATCCAGCTCCATGTTGACAGATATCCCGTTGAGTAGGGCCCTCATCATTATTGAAGGCGTCCTGTTGTAGGAGCAGCGGCCATTGATCGTATTGATCCACTGTACATCGGTGTCCCGGGTACTGTCCCCACCATCTTCTGGTCTGCTTTCCGACCCATCCAATTCGTATACCAGCCGAGCTGCCGTTTTTTTGCACATGCGGGCCAAATGCCCTGTATATTCACAATTTCTGCAAACAGCCTGCTGAAATCGACAGCCCCTTGCCGAGTGCCCACCCCCACACCTCCAGTATAGACCTGTTCTATTGTTTAAAGTGTTCCCAAAGAATGAGCTGCGTCTGGCTGATCTCTCTTGAGCTTCTCTCAGTTTGTAGTTGATTGCTCGCATTGTGGGTTGATGAGGTGTGAACGGCCGTTCCTGTGGCCCTTGATGGCTTCTGCCTCCTGTCGAGAGCCTGTTCTCCCGGTTTTGTCTGTGTGTGGGGGTAGCAGCTTGTTTAGTGCTCTGAAATTCTTGTTCCGATATTTCGTTAGTTGTCGCACCTGCATTGTAAATCAACCTCGTTTCTTCTTCCCCTTCCAAGAATGTCTGTGCAACCAGTGCTGCTGCCTCTAAGGTCAGGTTCTTGGTCTCTATGAGCTTTCGGAATATGCCTGCGTGGCCTATTCCTTCAATGAAAAAGTCTCTCAGCATTTCTCTCCTCAGTTCATCGGAGAACTCAGATAAACTAGCCAACCTCCGAAGTTCCGCCACCAAGTCGGGTCTGCTCTGGCCCACACAGCGTCTGTAGTTGTAGAACCTGTGTCTGGCCATGTGTAGGCTGCTCGCTGGCTTCAGGTGGTCTCTTACCAGTGTGCTCAATTCTTCAAACGACTTGCTTGCTGGTTTCTTGGGTGCCAACAGATCCTTCATTAAAGCGTATGCTTTCGAGGCACAGCTGGTCAAGAGATGGGCTCTTCTCTTGTCTGCCTTATCGTCGCCTAACCAGTCTTTGGTTACAAAGCTTTGCTGGAGCCTTTCTATAAAGTCCCCCCAATTGTCTCCCGCATTGTACTTTTCATCTGATCCGTTGTTCGCCATTCTGTGGATTCTGTAATCCCGTAACTCGTCGCCACTGTAAAGTCCTGTCCCCTCAGTACAGATTCACACGAGGCATGTAGTGAAGTCAAGGTCACTCTGGACCTGCACCTTTATTTCACAGCTCTGGAATGCTGCACTTGCCTGAGACCTGTCCTTATATACCTGTCTCTTGCAAGTGCACCCCTGGTGGTAAGGTATGCTGGTGGTTACAGGTCATATCTTATTACAGTCATGTATAGCATGTTAGGATACAGTTATATATAATAATGTAAGATACATGGACGACAGATTTCAAAACTGTTGACAAAACGCATAGAAAGACTTGGTATGATCTACATAAAATGCCAAAAATTTATGATCATCAACCCAGTCCTGATCTCGGTGACTCCCAGTCTGTCTCTTATTGATTCCCAATTGTTTTTTCAGTGATTCCAAAACTCTCTCTATAATTCCTAGTCTTTCCCACTCTGTGATTCCCAGTCTTTGTCTCAGTGAGTCCCAGTCACTCTCTCAGTGATTCCCAGTCTCTCTCTCAGTGATTCCCAGTCTCTCTCTCAGTGATTCCCAATCTCTCTCTCTCTCTCAGTGATTCCCACTCTCTCTCACTCAGTGATTCCCAATCTTTCTCTCTCTCAGTGATTCCCAGTCTCTATCACTCTCTCTCTCTGTGATTCCCACTCTCTCTCTCTCTCTCTCTCTCTCTCTCTCAGTGATTCCCAGTCTCTCTCACTCAGTGATTCCCAATCTCTCTCTCTCTCAGTGATTCCCAATCTCTCTCTCTCTCAGTGATTCCAAATCACTCTTTAAGTGATTCCCAGTCCATCTCAGTGATTCCCAGTCTCTCCCTCAGTGATTCCCAGTCTCTCTCTCTCAGTGATTCCCAATCTCTCTCTCTCTCTCTCTCTCAGTGATTCCCACTCTCTCTCACTCAGTGATTCCCAATCTTTCTCTCTCTCAGTGATTCCAAATCTCTCTCTCTCTCAGTGATTCCCAATCTCTCTCTCTCTCTCTCTCTCTCTCTCAGTGATTCCCAGTCTCTCTCTCTCTCTCTTTCTCTCTCACTGATTCCCAAAGAGAAAGGTATACTGGGAAAAGCAGAGAGAGAAATTGAGAATCACAGAGAGAGAGACTGGTGACAGAGAGAGAGACTGAGTATCACTCAGAAAGATTGGGAATCAATAAAAGAGAGTGTTTGGGAATCAGAGATATTCCCATTCTCTCTCTCTCTCAGTGATTTCCAGTCTGTCTCTGTGAACCCCAGTTTCTCTCAGTGATTCCCAATCTCTCCCTCTCTCGCCTAGTCCTGATCTCGGTGACTCCCAGACTGTCTCTTATTGATTCCCAATTGTTTTTTCAGTCATTCCAAAACTCTCTCTATAATTCCTAGTCTTTCCCACTCTGTGATTCCGAGTCTTTGTCTCAGTGAGTCCCAGCCTCTCTCTCGCAGTGATTCCCAGTCCCTCTCTCCCAGTAATTCCCAGTCTCTCTCTCTCAGTGATTCCCAGTCTTTTTCTCTCTCTCAGTGACAACCAGTCTCTCCCTCTCAGTGATTCCCAGTCTCTCTCTCTCTCTCTCAGTGATTCCCAGTCTCTCTCTCTCTCTCTCAGTGATTCCCAGTCTCTCTCTCTCTCTCTCAGTGATTCCCAGTCTCTCTCTCAGTGATTGCCAGACCCTCCCTCAGTGATTCCCAGTCTCTCTCTCTCTCTCTCAGTGATATCAAGTCTCTCTCTCAGTGATTCCCAGTCTCTCTCTCAGTGATTCCCAGTCTCTTTCTCTCTCTCCATGATTCCCAGTCTCTCTCTCAGTGATTCCCAGTCTCTCTCTCTCTCAGTGATTCCCATTCTCTCTCTCTCAGTGATTCCCAGTCTCTCTCCCAGTGATTCCCAATCTCTCTCTCAATGATTCCCAGTCTCTCTCTCTTTCTCTCAATGATTCCCAGTCTCTCTCTCTCTCTCAGTGATTCCCAGTCTCTCTCTCTCTCTCTCTCAGTGATTCCCAGTCTCTCTCTCAGTGATTCCCAGACCCTCCCTCAGTGATTCCCAGTCTCTCTCTCTCTCTCAGTGATTCCCAGTCTCTTTCTCTCTCTCAGTGATATCAAGTCTCTCTCTCAGTGATATCAAGTCTCTTTCTGTGATTCCCAGTCTCTCTCTCAGTGATTCCCAGTCTCTTTCTCTCTCTCCGTGATTCCCAGTCTCTCTCTCAGTGATTCCCAGTCTCTCTCTCTCTCAGTTATTCCCATTCTCTCTCTCTCAGTGATTCCCAATCTCTCTCGCTCAGTGATTCCCAATCACTCTCTCTCTCTCTCTCTCAGTGATTCCCAATCTCTCTCTCAATGATTCCCAGTCTCTCTCTCTCTCTCAGTGATTCCCAGTCTCTCTATCAGTTTTTCCCAGTCTTTCTCTTGGTGATTCCCACTCAGTGATTCCCAGTTCCTCTCTCTCTCCCAGTGATTCCCAGCCTCTCTCTCAATGATTCCCAATTTCTCTCTCTGTGATTCCCAGTCTCTCCCTGTGATTCCTACTCTCTCTCACTCAGTGATTCCCAGTCTCTCTATCAGTGATTCCCAGTCTCTCTCTTGGTGATTCCCATTCAGTGATTCCCAGTCCCTCTCTCTCTCTTAGTGATTCCCACTCTCGCTCTCTCTCTCCCTGTGGTTCCCAGTCTATCTCTCAGTGATTCCCAGTCCCTATCTCTCTCTCAGTGATTCCCAGTCTCCGTCTCTCTCAGTGATTCCCAATCTCTCTCTCTCTCTCTCTCTCTCAGTGATTCCCACTCTCTCTCTCAGTGATTCCCAGTCTCTCTCTCTCTCAGTGATTCCCAGTCTCTCTCTCTTTCAGTGTGTCCAAGTCTCTCTCTCTCTCACCGATGCCCAAACATAAAGAGATACTGGGATAAACAGAGAGAGAAGTTGAGAATCATTTAGAGAGCGACTGGTGACAGAGAGAGAGACGGGGTATCACTCAGAAAGATTGGGAATCAATGAAAGAGAGAGATTGGGAATCAGAGATATTGCCAGTCTCTCTCTCTCAGTGATTTCCAGTCTGTGAACCCCAGTTTCTCTCAGTGATTCCCAATCTCTCTCTCTCGCCCAGTCCTGATCTCGGTGACTCCCAGTCTGTCTCTTTTTGATTCCCAATTGCTTTTTCAGTGATTCCAAAACTCTCTCAGTAATTCCTAGTCTTTCCCACTCCGTGATTCCCAGTCTTTGTCTCAGTGAGTCCCAGTCCCTCTCTCTCTCTGATTCACATTCTCTCTCTCTATCAGTGATTTCCAGTCTCTCTCTCGCAGTGATTCCCAGTCTCTCTCTCCCAGTGATTCCCAGTCTCTCTCTCTCAGATTCCCATTTTCTCACTCAGTGATTCCCAGTCTCTCCCAGTGATTCCCAGTATCCCTCTCAGTGATTCCCAGTCTCTCCCAGTGATTCTCAGTCTCTCTCTCGCAGTGATTCCCAGTCTCTCTCTCGCAGTGATTCCCAGTCTCTCTCTCACAGTAATTCCCAGTCTCTCTCTCTCTCAATGATTCCCATTTTCTCTCTCAGTGATTCCCAGTCTCTCCCAGTGATTCCCAGTCTCTTTCTCAGTGATTTCCATTTTCTCTCTCAGTGATTCCCAGTCTCTCCGTGATTCCCAGTCTCTCTCTCTCCGTGATTCCCAGTCTCACACTCTCAGTGATTCCATCTCTCTCTCTCAGTGATTCCCAGTCTCTCCCAGTGATTCCCAGTCTCTCGCCCAGTAATTTCCATTTTCTCTCTCAGTGAATTCCAGTCTCTCCCAGTGATTCCCAGTCTCTTTCTCTCAGTAATTCCCAGCCTCTCTCTCTCAGTGATTCCCAGTCTCTCTCTCTCAGTGATTCCCACTCTCTCTATCTCAATGATTCCCAGTTTCCCAGTGAATCCCAGTATCTCTCAGCAATTCCCAGCCTTTTGTTGATTCCCAGTCCCTCTTTCCCAATGATTCCCAGTCTCTCTCTCTCCCAGTGATTCCCGCTCTCTCTTTCTCTCAGTGATTCCCACTCTCTCTCTCTCAGTGATTCCCAGTCTCTCTCTCAGTGATTACCAGTCTCTCTCTCAGTGATTCCCAATCTCTCTCTCTCTGATTCCCATTCTCTCTCTCTCCCTGTGATTCCCAGTCTATCTCTCTCTCTCAGTGATCCCACTCTCCTTCTCAGTGATTCGCACTCTCAATCTCTCAGTGATTCCACGTCTCTCCCTCTCTCTAAGTGATTCCCACTCTCTCTCAGTGATTCCCAGTCTCTCTCTCAGTGATTCCCAGTCTTTCTCTTTCACAGTGATTCCCATTCTCTCTCTCTCTCAGTGATTCCCAGTCTCTCTCTTTCACAGTGATTCCCATTCTCTCTCTCTCTCAGTGATTCCCAGTCTCTCTCTCAGTGATTCCCAGTCTCTCGCTCTCTCTCAGTGATTCCCACTCTCCCTCCCTCAGCGATGTGATATATTCTCAGACCACTGCACACACAGCTTCCTAACATGGCAGGCAGCTCTCTCGTAATTCTCCGTAAATCTGCCTGGTTCTGTTTATTATTAACCCTGCACTTGCAGTACACAATACGTCTATATCCACAGTGTGAGCTACAAATATTACAAACTTACAGACATTGCACTTCTCCCTCCTTAATGAAGAAGTTATTATAACAAACATCATACATAACTTTCATGTTTATACATAACACAGGATATTACCGTATTTTTTTTTCCATATTTACAAATTTAACTTTACCACTTGTTTTCTGTTTCAAAGAGGATACCTTCACTCTCGAACAGAACCTTCCAAACATGGTGTCAATTTCACACTCATTCGAGGCTCATCCTGAGGAACGTTTTCCTCCACGGAATTTCCTTGATTTTCATTTGAACTCACTCTAACTTCAGGCTCTTTGTTTTCCTGACTCGGACTCAGACTTTCATTCTGATTCTCTCCTGGATTTGTTTCCAGTACATTGGATTTGGGATTTGCTACTGGTGTATCAAAACTATCTGATGAGTCAGAAACAATTGAATCATTCCCACCTTCAACTCCTTCCATGTCTGTAGGTAAAATATGATCAATATGAACAAACCTCACCTGTCCATTATCAAACATCTTTACCAAATATGTGCGAGAACCACATATCTTCACCACTCTTCCTGGTAACCAGTTTAACCATTTATGGTGATGGTTCTTCACTCTCACCTTCTGGTTTAATTTCACACTTCTCTCTTTCACTCTACCTTTATCATGATTCTCTTTCTGTCTTAATTGTGTCTCTTCCACGGACTGTGCCAAATTTGGCTTCAACAATGAGAATCTGGTTCATGTCTGTCGTTTGAGAAACAACTCTGCTGGTGTTCTACCAGTAGTTGTATGAGGAGTATTTCGATATGTAATCAAAAAATTAGCCAATTTGTGATCCAATGACAACTGTAATTTCCTTGGATTTGGATCTAACATTTGTTTTATAAGGGCACGTTTTACAATTTGTACAGTGCGCTCTGCTGCACCATTCGAAGCAGGATGGTATGGTGGAACCTTGGTATGTTTCACACCATTTTTGCTCGTGAATTGTGCAAATTCTTCTGAACGAAATTGTGATCCATTATCCGAAACAATCTCTCCAGGGAGGCCAAATGAAGAAAATAATTTTCGTAAAATGTCCAATGTTTTACTTCTTGTTATTTTCCACATTGGAAACACCTCAACCCACTTCGAATGGCTATCAATCACAATGAACAATTGTTGTCCTTCTAACTTAGAAAAATCAATATGTAGCCTTTGCCATACCCTGGGAGGCCATTTCCATGGCTGTAATGGTACTGGTGGTGGTTGCTTGCCTACCGATTGACATGTTGTACACATGAGGGCAGAGTTGGCTAAAGTAGACTGGGAACACAGACTAAACGGTGGCACAATTGAGGAACAGTGGAAGATTTTTAAGGAGCTCTTTCATAGTGCTCAACAAAAATATATTCCAGTGAAAAAGAAGGGCGGTAAGAGAAGGGATAACCAGCCGTGGATGACCAAGGAAATAAAGGAGAGTATCAAATTAAAAACCAATGCGTATAAGGTGGCCAAGGTTAGTGGGAAACTAGAAGATTGGGAAAATTTTAAACGCCAGCAAAGAATGACTAAGAAAGCAATAAAGAAAGAAAAATAGATTACGAAAGTAAACTTGCGCAAAACATAAAAACAGATAGTAAAAGCTTTTACCGATATATAAAACGGAACAGAGTGACTAAAGTAAATGTTGGTCCCTTAGAAGGTGAGAAAGGGGATTTAATAATGGGAAAATTGGAAATGGCTGAGACCTTAAATAATTATTTTGCTTTGATCTTCACAGTGAATGACAAAAACCATGCCAAAAATTGCTGGTCACAGGAATGTGGGAAGGGAGGACCTTGAGACAATCACTATCACAAGGGGGGTAGTGCTGGACAGGCTAATGGATCTCAAGGTAGACAAGTCCCCTGGTCCTGATAAAATGCATCCCAGGGTATTAAAAGAGATGTTGGAAGTTATAGCACATGCATTCGTTATAATCTACCAAAATTCTCTGGACTCTGGGGAGGTACCAGCGGATTAGAAACAGCTAATGTAACGCCTCTGTTTAAAAAAGGGGGCAGACAAAAGGCAGGTAACCAAAGGCCGGTTAGTTTAACATCTGTAGTGGGGAAAATGCTTGAAGCTATCATTAAGGAAGAAATAGCGGGACATCTAGATAGGAATAGTGCAATCAAGCAGATCCAACATGGATTCATGAAGGGGAAATCATGTTTAACTAATTTACTGGAATTCTTTGAG
This sequence comes from Pristiophorus japonicus, assembly GCF_044704955.1. Classification (NCBI taxonomy): domain Eukaryota; kingdom Metazoa; phylum Chordata; class Chondrichthyes; family Pristiophoridae; genus Pristiophorus; species Pristiophorus japonicus. Next base: position 164,879,398 of record NC_091986.1, on the reverse strand, counting down.
GATATAACGAGCATGGTGGATAGAGGTGTACCGATGGATGTGGTGTATTTAGATTTCCAAAAGGCATTCGATAAGATGCCACACAAAAAGTTACTGCAGAAGATAAAGGTACGGGGAGTCAGAGGAAATGTATTAGCATGGATAGAGAATTGGCTGGCGAACAGAAAGCAGAGAGTCGGGATAAATGGGTCCTTTTCGGGTTGGAAATCGGTGGTTAGTGGTGTGCCACAGGGATCGGTGCTGGAACCACAACTGTTTACAATATACATAGATGACCTGGAAGAGGGGACAGAGTGTAGTGCAACAAAATTTGCAGATGACACAAAGATTAGTGGGAAAGTGGGTTGTGTAGAGGACACAGAGAGACTGCAAAGAGATTTAGATAGGTTAAGTGAATGGGCTAAGGTTTTACAGATGGAATACAATGTCGGAAAATGTGAGGTCATCCATCTTGGAAAAAAAAGCAGTAAAAGGGAATATTATTTGAATGGGGAGAAATTACAACATGCTGCGGTGCAGAGGGACCTGGGGGCCCTTGTGCATGAATCCCAAAAAGTTAGTTTGCAGGTGCAGCAGGTAATCAGGAAGGTGAATGGAATGTTGGCCTTCATTGCAAGAGGGATGGAGTACAAAAGCAGGGAGGTCCTGCTGCAACTGTACAGGGTTTGGTGAGGCCGCACCTGGAGTACTGCGTGCAGTTTTGGTCACCTTACCTAAGGAAGGATATATTAGCTTTGGAGGGGGTACAGAGACGATTCACTAGGCTGACTCCGGAGATGAGGGGGTTACCTTATGATGATAGATTGAGCAGACTGGGTCTTTACTCGTTGGAGTTCAGAAGGATGAGGGGTAATCTTATAGAAACATTTAAAATAATGAAAGGGATAGACAAGATCGAGGCAGAGAGGTTGTTTCCACTGGTCAGGGAGACTAGAACTAGGGGCATAGCCTCAAAATACGGGGGAGCCAATTTAAAACCGAGTTGAGAAGGAATTTCTTCTCCCAGAGGGTTGTGAATCTGTGGAATTCTCTGCCTAATGAAGCAGTTGAGGCTAGCTCATTGAATGTATTCAAATCACAGATAGATACATTTTTAACCAATTAGGGAATTAAGAGTTATGGGGTGCGGGCGGGTAAGTGGAGCTGAGTCCACGGCCAGATCAGCCATGATCTTGTTGTTTGGCGGAGCAGGCTCGAGGGGCTAGATGGCCTACTCCTGTTCCAAATTCTTATGTTCTTATGTTCTTGTGACTCACGATGTACTCTATATCTTTATCAAGACCTGGCCACCATAAATAACTGCGTGCAAAATTCTTGGTCAAGCACATTCCCAGGTGCTGGTCATGGAGGTCTCCTAATAATTTGGACCTGAATTTATTGGGTATAACCACTCTTGCACCCCAGATGATACAATCTTTATCGACTGATAATTCATTCCTACGAATGAAGAATGGATGTGTATCTTTGTCTGTTACCTGGTTTGGCCATCCATTTGCAATATACTCATACACCTTTGACATCACTTGGTCACGTTTGGTTGCTCTACAAATCTCTTCAGCTGTGACTGGCAGTTCATCAATGTATGAAAAATAAAACACTTCTTCTTTATTGGGTGTAACGTGTGATGGGGAAGGCAATCTCGACATTGCATCAGCATTACTGTGATCAGCTGATCGTCTGTATTCAATATCATATGTATATGCTGACAAAATCAAAGCCCATCTCTGCATTCGGGCTGCAGCTAAAGTTGGAACTGGGGACTTTGGATGAAGGATTGCTGTAAGGGGCTTATGGTCCATAACGATGGTAAACTTATGACCAAACAAGTATTTTGAAACTTCTTGACTCCAAAAATTAATGCCAAAGATTCCCTTTCAATTTGCGCATAATGAGAGTGCGTGAAGCAAAAGCAATTGGTCTCTCCTCCCCACTACTTAATACATGTGAGATCACTGCCCCAACTCCATACGGAGAGGCACCACATGCTAGCTAAATCTCCTCAGGTATGTCATAGTGAACTAACATGGTGCTCTCTACCAATTTGCTTTTACACACCTTGAAGGCTGTATCACACTCTTTTGACCACTTCCAATGGACCTGTTTTTTCAAAAGTTCATTCAGTGGATGTAATATTGTCGCCAAATTTGGTAGGAACTTCCCATAATAGTTCAAAAGACCCAAGAATGAACGAAGTTCAGTGACATTCCTGGGAGTGGGTGCATTTCTAATTGCATCCAATTTTTCCATGGTTGGATGTAAACCATCTTTGTCTACTCTGTACCCTAAGTACTCCACTGAGTTTTTAAATAACTCACACTTACGAGCAGACACTCATACTCTGTGCTTCTCTAGCCATTTGAGGACTTAATTCAATATGTTATTATGCATTTGCCTATTTGGTGCTGAAATTAATATGTCATCCAAATAACATACTGCCCCTTCAATACCTTGCAAAATCTGGTTCATCACCCCTTGGAATATGGCAGGGGCGGAAGACACTCCAAACGGTAGCCTATTAAATTGATATAGGCCTCGATGAATATTTATAGTCAAACATGACTTGGACTCCTCATCTAGTTCAAGCTGTAAGTAGGCATTCATAAGATCCAGTTTTGAGAAGATCTGACCACCTGTCAGTGTTGTGAACAAATCTTCTATTTTCGGCAATGTATTGGGGACATTATCCTCTAGAACCTGGTTTACGGTTACTTTATAATCACCACACAATCTTACCTTACCATCGGAATTAGGTACAACAACAATGGGTGGAGCCCAATTACATCGATCTATCTTACAAATAATGTTCTCAGTCTCTAGTCTTTTGAGATCTTGCTCAACTTTCTCTTTGAGTGCATATGGTACGGAACGTGGCTTGTAGTAAACCGATCTAGCGTCCTTCTGTACCCTGACACTCGCCTTGAAGCCTTGGATCAGACTGCCCGATTCGCAGAACACCTTCAGATACTGCTTGATAACCTCATCCATTGATGAAAATCTTGTTTACACACAGAAAATCTTACTCCAATCCAGCTTCAGTGAACTCAACCAATTTCTTCCTCGTAAGGCAGACTTGTCTCCTTTCACTACTATTAGAGGCAAGTTCTGAAATTGATCTTTATATTTCATCGGTACGGTGATACGACCTACCACAGGAATTTTGTCTCCCGAGTAGCCTCGCAGCTCTATCTTGGATTTCTCCAGTTGAAAATCACGCAATTTGTCGAGGTACAGTGACTCCGGTACTACACTCACGGATGCACCCATGTCAATTTCCATTGGTATCTTGAATCCCACAACATCTATGTGGATTTTAATGCTTTTGGAAACACTGTCCATTAACCTTGTGCTCCTGATGACGTGTAACTCTAACATCTCCTCATCCTGTTGTTGTTCTTCCATGCTGTGTAGTCTCTTGGGATTTCTACTCATAGCTTTGAACGCTGGACTCATAGCTTTAAAAGCTGGTTTACCCTTGTGGAAATGTATTTTTATCTAAGCTGATACCATACGGTATTTGTGTGCCTTTTGATTAAAATGGAGTCCTGGCCCTTCCAGAACTTTCTGCATTTTAGCAGCCAGCTTATTATAAACAGCTAAACCTGCTGTTAGATGGCTGATGGTTATCAGACAGCTAGGAGACAAGTCATGCTGAGACAAGTAACCCCCATGGTGCTCTCCTATTGTCTACACTACAGGAGTTCCATGTCACCCCACCCTTATCTTCTAGCCATTATCTCTTTCCTTTACCTCATCCATTTGAAGCAAACAGGTAAACTGACCAGGAAATTGGATAATCCTGATACAATACAAGACAGGTGATAGCCCATTACCTATGACTCATGGAGTAATGGCCGTTTGGCTTTCTGATAACCCTGACAAAAGGGAATATCTTGACACCATTTCAGTACCAGGATATAGTAATTAACTCTTTATCTGTATTCACTGACTGTGAGACAGAGCAATACACAGGGAGAGGCCAGAACTTGGGTTTTACTGTATAAATATCTTGTGAAGCTGTACCATTGCGGAGGTGTTCATTTGGCCCTTGACTGAGTGAAACCTACCCCTTGCGAGCAAGTAAATTAAAAGGGAAACTTCCATCGGAGCTGTAAGTGTCGGAGTCATTCTTTTCTGAGGTCGAGATTTATTCGACAGTTATTGGAGGTTCCACCGAGATGCATACTCTGTTCTGTGAGTAAAACGGATACAGGCATAGTGCCTCTCCAGTGAAAGGCTTCAGTGGCCAAACAAGGTGAGCCTTTGCTCACAAGAGGTTTTCTTCACTGTTGAATCGCAGATGTAATCTGTTGTCCACAGCTGAGGTACTGCATCTACAAGACTCGGCATTTAAAAGTTAAAGGTATTTTTTTTTATAACCATTTCTTTCTCAGCTCGCCAGCAGAAGAGAACAGGTTCTGGAAAAAAATCTCGAGACAGCCCGGGGAAGGTTTCAGTAGGTAAGGAAGCGCTAGTCGATCGAAAAGGGTTCCAGGTTCTTATGTGATAAGATTTTTATTGTTTTTAATTCGGAAGGGGTTCTTATGTGATAAGACTATTAAAAGAAAAGAAAAAAAAGAAAGCGCTAATAATCGATCGAAGGTTCTTATGTGATAAGATTTTTATTGTTTTTAATTCGGAAGGGGTTCTTTTGTGATAAGACTATTAAAAAAAAAGAGCGCAATCGATCAAAGAGTTTGGGTACGGAACCTTAAGTTTTATCAGCTGTTATTAGGATAAGTTAAGGACTCGGTCTGTAGTGGCGTACAACGCAGACTGAGAATTTGTTTAGAGGTTATGATTTGTGTACTCACGGGAATATTGTTTGTTGTCCTTGTATTACTGTTGTGTGCAATACCTTTGTGAGTCATTGCCATTAGAGAAACGGGAAGAGTCACTAGGGAATATTGTGATTCGGAAAAAAAAACACAAGGATTGATTGGGAAAAGAAACAGTAACTGATTGATCAACTACGATTGGTTCGTGCCAACATATCTCACACACCCAGACTGAGCCCGAATTAAGAGCCTTTTCAGGCCACGTAACGGCCAGGAGAAGTGGGCGTAGAGAACTCGGTTGGCCGAAAGGATTGTGAGATCAGAAACTGTGGAAAATCTTAAATCATCCAGAATAGGTGCCGGAGCAAGTTAAAACACCACAAAAGGCACACCAGCCTATGTCATGCTCTAGAATTGTGGTCAGTCTTCAATTGACCAAAGAAACAAAAACCAGTAAAGTGGACTAAGGGTGAAAACAGGCCATTTCCACCCGATGGTTCATTTAATTTAGAGAGAACAACGTGTCTAGAGCAATGTCTTATAAACAGAGATCCAGGTGGAAAAAAAAAAGGAAAGTAATAGAAAAGGCCTGGGTTCCGATTCTTCAAGCCCATGTAAAATTAACAGAGGAAGTAAATCAAATGTAAAAAAAAAGAGAACCTGATAGTGACTTATAAAAAAAAAAATGAGGCTAGCAAAAGAAAAAGCTTTATTGAATGGAGAGAGACTTGTGAATGTCTTGTCTTTGAATGAGAGTGCGTGAATGTCTTGTCTTTGAATGAGAGTGCTTCTGTCTTTTTTCCTTGTGTCTGGAAACCTGTTTGGAAAAGTTGTGGAGCTGCCTGTTTGTTTTAGCTCCGCCCACTTTTTCAAACAAAGTGAAGTTTTTTTAACCCTTCATAGTGTTGTCCTGTATGTGGGAAGTTTAAGACATTTTAAGTTAGAAGCGCAGGTGTGGATTTATTCGGATGAGAGGTTACGGAGCTAGGAAATGCACAAAGGATGGGTTTGTTGAGACATGGTCCCGGTGGTAAAAAGTTGTAATGCTTTTTTTTTTAAAAAGCCTTTGTGGGTCTCTCGAGGTGCAGGCTGGGGGAGTACACTCTCATTGTCCTTGGTGTAAATTCTTGGTACAAAAGCTTCTAGCTCAGTAAGAGGATTTTTTTTTGATAAAGAGTGGCAGTAAAACAGTTGAATTGGGATTTTGAGATATTTCAGGTGATCTCTTGATCAACATTTTGGGTGTATTGGAAAAATCTTGGGTTTGGAAGCCTTTTAATAAAATTAGAAAACAAGTACTTTACATTCTGTGATCTATGAATCACTATAACCATAAATGAGAAGTCCGTGTAACACACAGATTTGTCCAGTTCAGAAGCCCACACAAATGAAGGTTTGTCCATGACCTACGAGCTGTGAATGAATCTACTATATTCTCACAATGCTTAAAGGATGTGGAATGAAGTATCCCGGAATGCTTTCCAGAACCTTAAGCAGTCCCTCACTTCAGCACCAGCCTTGGGAATTACCAGATTACACTAAGCTATTCAACTTATTTGTGCATCACAAGTCGGGTTTTGCACAATCTGTTTTGACTCAGTTACATGGGGACAGGCAGCGACCGGTAGCATATTTCAGTACCCAACTAGACCCAGTGGCACGCGGACTACCAGGATGTCTTCCTTTGTTGGCAGCAGCTTATTATGCTATGCAACAGGCTCAGCCAATAACTCTAAATCATCAGACCATTTTGTATATCCCACACTCTGTCGAGATTTTACTTACTAAATGTGCCACCCAACACCTAACCTCCGCAAGAACCACTAAATACGAGGTCGAACTGTTATCAAATCCGAACCTTGTCATCAAAAGATGTACTACCTTAAATCCAGCCACTCTACTCCCCACGGAAGACGACGGCGAACCCCATTCATGTGAAATGGTAACCGAATTAGTGACTAAACCACGTATCAATCTAACAGATGTACCAATGTGTAACCCTGATCTAATGTACTATGTTGACGGATCAGCCCTACGAAATGATAGGGGCCAACCTAGAGCAGCTTATGCAATTGTAACTCAGTTTAATGTTGTCGAAACAGCCTCTCTTCCAGACTCCTTTTCAGCCCAACAAGCCGAATTGTTTGCGTTAACTCGAGCCTGTATTCTGGCTGAAGGACACACAGTTAATATCTACACTGACTCCAGGTATGCTTTTGGGGTATCACATGACTATGGACAAATTTGGAAGATTCGCGGGTACCTGACTTCTTCAGGAACCCCTATCAAAAATGCAGAACAAGTGGAAAATCTCCTGCGAGCCATTCAATGCCCCTTAAAACTTGCCATTATCAAATGCCAAGCACATACAGGCCAGTCGAATGAGGTGGCACTTGGGAATGCCAGAGCTGATAATGCAGCTAAGTCAGCAGCTCTGTCGAAAGGGGGGATGCAGGTGTCATTGTTCCCACTAAGGAAAAATAATTGCTCAGACCCGCCACCCACTATTAATGACGTGCTGGCCTTTCAGACACAGGCCAGTACGGAGGAGGTGATGACCTGGACAAAGGATCAATGTTATAAAAATCCAGAAGGAATATGGGTTCACCATGACGGCCGCGTGGTGGCCCCTAGATCCTTACTTCCATGGATTGCCCGATGTGTTCATACATTCACACATGCAGGCAAAGGGGGATTGGCAGATTATATTTTGGCAACTTGGTATGCACCAGGTATTTCGGCAATTGCAAAACAAATCTGTGAAAATTGTGTTACCTGTCAGACAATGAATCCGGGTAAGACGGAAAAAGTAGAATCTGCCTCCCACCCAAATCCAGTCGGGCCTTTTGTACATTTACAAATGGATTTTATTGAATTACCTATGTGTATGGGATTCAAGTATGTATTAGTTATTGTAGATGTGTTCTCTAGATGGATTGAAGCCTTTCCATGTAAAAAGGCCGATGCCACTACTGTTGCTAAATGTTTGTTAAAAGAAATTGTACCGCGCTTCGGAATCCCTGCTAAGCTTTCCAGTGATAACGGGTCACATTTCACGGGAACTGTCATAAGAGAAATGTGTAAAGCTTTACAGATTAATCAACGTTTTCATTGCAGTTATCATCCACAATCAGCTGGACTTGTTGAAAGATATAATGGAATGCTTAAAAATAAGCTGGCAAAACTATGCAATGACACTGGACTGAAATGGACAGAACTGCTGCCCTTAGCTTTGATGGTAATGCGATCTGCAACCAACAGAACAACAGGCTTGTCACCACATGAGATAGTTATGGGACGTCCCCAACGACTACCTTTTACAGCACCATTTACTGCAAAACAGATGGACATCCACAAAATGGAGGAAAATATGTTGAATTATTGTATTGCACTAACCAAATGTATTTCCAGCTTTCATTCACAGGTAAAGGAAGCCCAAGTCAAGCCAGCGGAAGGGAAGTGTCATAACCTGGAGCCAGGGGAATTCGTTTACATCAAGATTTTTAAAAAGGAAAAGCAGTCTACAGCCAAGATTCGAAGGACCATACCAGGTCTTGCTGGCGACCAATACTGCAATCAAGGTAAAGGAAAGACCAACATGGATCCACGCATCCCATTGCAAACGGGCACCCGACCAGGAGGAAGGGACGAAGGAATCAGAGGAACAGAAAAAGGAAGACTGAATAAGGAACTGTATGGACTATGGGGACTGATGGTGCTGGGCTTGACAGGGTTTTACTTCACATTATTGATTACACCAGGGGTACAGACCCACCACCGAAGGGAATTGCACGTAAACGTATTTATGGCTCTGAGTCATAGGTATGCTCAAGAAAGAAACTTGTCGAGTTGCTGGATATGTTCCCATGTACCTGTCCACTCCAGGGGGGGTATTCCCCTGAGATCTGTCCCCTTTAACGAATCAGAAATGGTAGAATGGTTGACAGTGCAAAACAGGACAAAACTAACTAAGGGGCCAGAAACAAAGGAGCAAACAGAATGGAGGTCGGCAGGGTATAAACTTACAGCCTTCCAGGGATGGTACCAGCCCAATTATGATAATAACCATCAGCCTCCCTTCCTAAGCATTACTCCCAGAATAGGAAATCCTGAGGGTATAATGCCTAGTGAGTAATGAAACTAAAAGAAATGGAAATGGAGAGACTGTACAAGATCAGAATGGATTGAGTTGTCCTTGTGAAGGACAAAATGGGGGAATGTGGAAATGTATTTTTATCTAAGCTGATACCATACGGTATTTGTGTGCCTTTTGATTAAAATGGAGTCCTGGCCCTTCCAGAACTTTCTGCATTTTAGCAGCCAGCTTATTATAAACAGCTAAACCTGCTGTTAGATGGCTGATGGTTATCAGACAGCTAGGAGACAAGTCA